>NW_017619133.1:3244108-3561608 GCF_001879475.1 Ipomoea nil
GTCATAACGAGAGTTAGGTATAATTTAGGGCACACACAATTGCACTTAACTGTTGCACCTTGGGAGAGGGCAAATTAGTTGAGGAGTTTAATTCTTGATTGTTGCATATCGGGAGATGGTAGTAGTTAGGAATTTATTATGAATGCACGTTCTTATATTGTTTAGTGTTTATATCACGTGAATGAATATTCACTTGTTTTAGGTTAGAGATTATGGGAGTAACTCTTTCCCTTGTTGCATTCTCACACTTGTTTAAACCCAGATTTAATATTGCACTTAATATTGGCACTAGGTGATTAAACAATTGAATCCCAGGAATCTCATTCTCTCTCTATTATTTTCACAACCTTGTTTTTTGCTTTGTTTTAGTTATTTTATGCAACCATCCATGATAATCATTTGGATTAGCTTCATAAGAATATATTAGTAGCTAGTGCTTGATACGCCCCACTTCCCTGTGGATCAATAACCCGATACTCTGGGTATTTGTTTGAGAACTATACTGCATTCAGTGGGAAGTAGGTGGTGACACATTTGATGCTTCAACTCGTCAGAACTTCAAATTGCATGCATCATTATTGTGGACTATTAATGATTTTTCAGCTTAAGGGAATCTATCTGGTTGGAGTACTAAAGGTAAAATGGCATGTCCTTGTTGTAAGAAAGACACATGTTCTATGCGGTTGGCCAATTATAGCAAGCAATGCTATATGGGTTATCGACGTTATCTTCCTAGAAACCTCAAATGTAGGAATGGTAAAAGTTCATTTGACGGAACAAGGGGGTTGAGGCCATCGCCAAAGTCACTTTTGGGAAGTGATATATTTGCTCAAGTTAGTGGCCTTGAAGGAATCACATTGACTAAAGTTGGTAGAGAAAAGGTGAAAATATCACATGAGAAAAGGGGTGATAATTGGAATAAGAAAAGTATATTTTTTGAACTTCTATATTGGAGCACCCTTTTGTTGCGTCACAATTTAGATGTGATGCACATTGAGAAGAATATATGTGATAATGTTCTTGGGACAATTATGAATATAATATGGAAAAGCAAGGACAATGTTCAAGCACGCCTAGATTTAGAGGCCATGAAAATTATACCAGAGTTGCATCCAATTCATAAAGCGGATAAACTTGAGTTGCCTATAGCATCATACACGTTATCTAACAATGAGAAACACTTGTTTTGCTTATTTTAAAAGCAACTTAGAGTTCGAGATGGATTTTCATCAAATATTTCTCAATGTGTAAACATGAAAGAACATAAAATCTCAGGGTTAAAGAGTCATGATTGTCACGTTCTACTACAACATTTAATTCCTTTGGGAATACGTGGCCTCCTCCCTAACTCAGTTTGTGAGCCCCTTATTGAGTTTTCCTTATTCTTAATGTACTAGTCTATGTGCAAAGACATTGAGGGTTAATGAGCTAAGTCAAATGGAATCCCAGATTGCTTTAACTTTGTGCAAGTTAGAGCAAGTATTTCTCCCTTCATTCTTCGATGTGATGGTACACTTACCTATGCATTTAGCTAGTGAGGCCAAAATTGGTGGACTAGTCCAATATAGATGGATGTACCCCATTGAGTGAATGTTATATGAGTTAAAGAAACTTATTTGCAATATGGCTCATCCTAAAGGCTCAATAGCAGAAGGCTATATTGCAAAGGAGTGCATGACTCTATGCTCAAGATACTTGAAAGAAATAATGATGATGGCTCCCATACAACTGATGTTGAAATATCCGTATTTTCAAAATCTGGACGAGCATTAGGAGCCGGTATTACTCGTAATCTTAGTGGTGATGAGTGGCTACATGCTCACATTTATGTTTTAAAGAATTGTGATGAAGTTCAACCTTTTCTCAAGTAAGAAAACATCTTTAAGCAAGTCATTTGTTATCTTTAGTATATTTAAGTAACTAATTAGTGTGTTAGGAATATATAGTAATAGTTTTTAATATGTCAAATTGTATTTTAGAATCCCCAATTTTATTTGTTAAGTCTAGGCGTGTCATAGACCATGAAAGAAAAATTAACAAATATAGAAAAAGGGAAAAATACGAAGAAGGAGATGTGTGTATACTCAAATAAGCCCACACACCCCAACTCAAAAGAAGAAGTCATACTGATAATCTCATACGAAGAAACGAGAAGCAAACGAAATTGCATGAAGTTATCTTGGAAATCAAACATCTATGGAAAGAAAGAAGTACATCATGGAGAATGCTATAATGATTAATAATTCGTACATGCAAGATGGATGAAAGCTTGATATATAAACCCCAAGATCTTAAGTTTGAAACTCACTCTTTACAAATTTTATATGGTTTTATATGGCAAAAATTAAAGAAGCCAAAATAAGCTCTATGAGCTGAGGTTTGAAAAGAGGTTTCGAAATTAATTCAAAACTCACTCTCTACAAATTTTATATGGTTTTATATGGCAAAATTAAAGAAGCCAAAATAAGCTCTATGAGATGAATTAGGAGCTGAGGTTTGAAAAGAGGTTTCGAAATTAATTCAAAAGTAATAGAACCCGTGAGATCTCGGTAGATCTCACATCAAGGAAGGCACATAAGGATCAGTATCCATACTGAGAGATTAAAATATATGAAAGTCCTAGAAGGCATGATCTACATCAGAAATATAGAAATATTTTAAGAGATCGGAAATATAGAAATATTTTAAGAGCCTCTTCACGTGATGACACGATCTACATCAGAATTATTTTAAGAGCCTCTTCACATGGACTACCAGCTAGCAACGGCTAAAATATCTCAAATGTCAAAGACATTATTTTGAGATAAGATCTTCTGAAAAAGCTACAGATCCTCTGCAAAGGCTACAAGAATTCAAATTTGAAATCTACAATTCAAATTTGATATTGTCTTTTTTTCAACGGACAAATTCTCAAAACCAACTATAAAAGGATGAAGATTGAAGCAGATAAAAGCACTTCCAATACTTCCAACTTAAGCAACGAACAGTACATACGAACAAGTGTTATACTCAAAAGTGAGAAAATATTAAAGTGAGAAACACTCAAAGCAATTGAAGCATGTGATCCATCTCAACTAAAAGCCTAAGCTGAGATAGTGGGATTGCACATTAATGGTTATATGCTCAACAAGAGCTTACAGAGAAAATATTCAAGAGTGTTTGAAATCTTCATCATTGAGAGACTTGCTGCATATTGAAGATCCATTCAAGAAGTCTCAAAGTTGGAAGCCAGTGAAACTTGTTTTTCTACAAACAAGTGATATTCCTACTGGAGTGTAGGAAGGGAGGAAAGTAACACAGAGTTGTGAAATCCTGGATTGTCACACGGAGCTGTGAGATCCGAAGCAGCAGTGTCGGAGGCACTAGGCGTGATTAGTGCGGGCTTGGTGACCAAAGCACTAGATCACGAGATACGTCGACCGGATCGTGGAAGACGGGGGGAAAGTAGCACGAAGCTGTGAAATCCTGTGAAAGTAGCACGGAGTTGCGAAATCCGAAGCAGCAGTGTTGGAGGCACTGGGCGTGATTAGTGTGGGCTTAGTGATCAAAGCACTAGATCACGGAAATTCATTGTATCTAGGAACCAAGAAGTGGTGGATATAGTGAATTGCTCTTGGACGATAAGGCAAGTGGAGTAGGGGGATTACATCACCTCCAAACCACTATAAATTGCCTTGTGTCATTTACTGCTTTATTTACTTACTTGCTTCACGTGGATATACTTGACACAATCACACAACGTTTATTTATTTATTCCGCTACGTACAAGACTCTAACAATCTTGTTAAGAGTTTTGGTTTCTTTATCGCCTCAACAATTGTTGTATTTGCGAAAACAGTTTAAAAAGTCTATTCACCCCCCCCCCCCCTCTCCTCTAGACTTTTACCTCACCCCTTTGGGACCAACATAGTGTTTAAATGCAGTGAGTATTTTGTAAATCAAAATAACAATGTACCAGAAATGTCAAGTAATGAGTGGAATAATATCTTTGTCATATGGTTTAAAATTAAGGTGAGTATTCACAATGGTAGATGTTTTATAATGCTTAGTAAGATTACATATGTTTGCTAAGACCTTGTGGTCTAATGGCACCCGGGTTGGACTCCCATGTGGGAGGTTGTGAGTTTGAGCCTCAGTGGAGGCAATATTAACTCTTTGTGCTTCAGTAAGTTGAGAAAGTAGTTATGAACATATACTTGCATTGAAATAGAAACGACGTATTCATTAAAATTTATTTGTAGGTTACAAATATGAGCTCGGTTGTCCCCGATTAGCTTGATTGTTTTGCTTTTTATTCTGAGCTCAGAGCTTGATGTTGTTGCTTTGATTTCTACCACCTCAATGATGACCCCTTCCTCGACCCCTCCTAAAGTTGCTTGACTAGGCAACATTATGTGCTTCAGGCACCGGTGTAGACCTAGTTAGTTTGTGATTTTTCATTAATAACGTAAATAGTTATGCTTTTCAGCAACAAGAACTGCAGAAATCAACTCAGAATGTATTTCATAATTCTTTGCCCTGTACTACTGTTGGAGTACACGGTTACTCGCATGAAATGTGGATAAAGTATTTTCAATCAAATCTTTCTCTAAAACTTTTTTTTTTTATTAAAGTTTAAGTTGCGAGACAATTTTGTGTAGAGTTGAATTATAATCAATCATTGAATTAATCTTGAAATATATGAGATTAAGCTAGTTAAACAGCGCTTGAGGAACGACTACTGAAGATTGTTGGTCAAAACGATCCTTCAGGGACGTCTATAAGACTAGGGGGTCTTTTTCAATCAAATATTGATTTTTAAGATCGTAGTTTAAATGGTGACGTAAGAAAATAACAGCACGTTTGTTTCACGGAATGAATTTGGATGGAATAGGAATGCTATTCCACAGGGAATGGAATAGGTAAGGAATAGAATATGAATTGTATTCTGTTGTTTGGTTGGCCGAAGGAATAGACTTTAGTAATTGTATTCCAGTGTTTGGTTGGTTAAATGAATAGAAATGAAATAGGTTTTAAAGACATAAATACCCTTATACAAAATAATAATAATAATAATAATAATAAATATGATTAATAATAATAATGAATATGATTATGATATACTGAATGTTATATATATATATATATATATATATATATATATATATATATATATATATATATATATATATTTATTTATTTATTTATTTATTTATTTATATTTATATACATGTATATGCATGTGTGTGTGAGAGACAGAATAACAGTAATAATAATAATAATAATAATAATAATAATAATAATAATAATAATAATAATAATAATAATAATAATTATTATTATTATTATTATTATTATTATTATTATTATTATTATTATTATTATTATTATTATTATTATTATTATTCAAATAAATATTTATATTTATATTTATTTTCTCACTTATCCCACTTCGATTGGAGAAGTAAGGAATGGAGCCTTGAGAATCCTATAAAAGGAGCCTCAAGGCTCCATAATTTCAATTGCAATGCTCATCCGCTAGGCAAGCTTGCAATGCTCATCCGCTAGGCATGCAGATGGACAGGCTACTTAATTTAGGAGGCAAGGCTCCATAATTAAGGAGTCTTATACAGTTACTTTTTTATTTACACACACACACACACACACACACACACACACACACACACACACACACACACACACACACACACACACACACACACACACACACACACACACACACACACACACACACACACATATATATATATATATATATATATATATATATATATATATATATATATATATATTTAAAATTTATTTAAATATATGTATTTATTGATAGATTGATAGATAAAAATTATAATTAATTAAATATATACATTTATATAATACATTATATTTATTAAATAAATATAAATATTATATAATGTGCAAAGGGTATTTTTGGTATTTGTGATATAAAAATTATTCTCAAGGGCATGGGAATAGCTAATTCCAAGCCCCCCTAGGAATGGTTATTCCCCTTGCGAAGGTAATAACCCATTTCTAGGCATGTTACGTTATTCCCATGACAAAATGATCCAACCAAACGATGGAATAGGTCTATTCCAAGGAATGTTATTCCATTCCTGACCTATTCCATGAACCAAACATGCTATAAGTGTTTGCACCTTTTGGGCGTTAGTGCTCCGTGATGGGACAACAATAGCTTCACTCAACTCTTTGGATGCAAGATATATCTCAAAATCTAGTTTCCACATTAAATAATTGTTCCCGTCAAGCGCGGGCTTTGTAAACTCACGTCCGGTGATGGAAGAAATAATCTACAAAATATTTTAATATTAAATATTCGAAAAAAAATTAAATATCACCATTTTTCCAAAAAAAAAAAACATCAATGCGATTCAAACAACATAAAGACGATAATCCATGTCAGTGCTTTAGTTATTTATTTTTGATATCTCCATTAAGAAGGAATCAAGAGCAATTCTTTATTTTTGATATCTTCATTAATATTTTCAGTAAATTAATATTTTCTACCTGATTAGAACAACCGGACTACACTAACAGAGACAATACCCAAAAAAAGACAATTTTGTGATATTTGTTATAACTTATAGATATCAATATTAGTCAAAATTGCTATGTGTGATATTTGTTATAGGAAAAAGGGTCAAATAGGCGGCCCTCGAACTTTAGCTTAAAGTCAATTAGGCCTCTAAACTTTTTAAAGGTGCAATTACACCATCAACAATTCATTTAAGTGCAATGAAGCCCCAAAACAAATTAATGACCTGCTATCACAGGTCATTAGGGTTCAGGCCACCTTCCGGCGAATTTTCCGACAAAAAAAAAAAAAAGTGACCGTCGAAATTTTCGGCAAATCTAGGTCGGTTGCTGGTCACATTTTTTTTTTTATCAGAAAATTCGCCGAAAGGTGGCCTGAACCCTAATGACATTAACTTGTTTTTGAACTTCATTGCACCTAAATGAATTGTTGATGGGTGTAATTGCACCTTTAAAAACTTTATGAGCCTAATTGACTTTTAAGCTAAAGTTCGAGGGCCTATTTGACTCTTTTCCCTTTATTATATAAGTTATAAAAAATATCACACGTGTGAGTCGTTATATCCGGGCAAATTTTATTGGTGACCATGGTCTTATTTGTCTATATAGCAGCATGGACAATGAAGTATATATCATTTTAATTACACTTCAGTTTCATTTGACAATATTGCTATGTTTTTTAATTTCATTTTCTATCCACACTAGTTTTATTGTTGCAATACTAAAGTATCATTTTAATTATACTATAATTTCATTTGATAATATACATCATTACTTGAGTTCTATTTTTTGTTTCATTATTCACACACACTAGTTTAATTATAGGAATGTTGAAGTATTATTTTAATTGCACTTCAGGTCATTTGACAATATATGTTATTGTATGGTTCTGGATTTTAGTTTAATTTTCCACGCACACTAGTTTCATTATAGCAATACGCCAATACTAAAGTATTATTTTAATTATACTACAGTTTCATTTGACAATAATGTGCTCTATTTTTTAATTTCATTATAGTAAAACTAAAATATCATTTTAATTCTACGATAGGTTATTCGACGATCATAGTCCACGTAGCGATATGTGAGATTGTGAACCATGGTCCACTGTGTAATAACTGGTTATCCCCGAGTGTATTACATAAAACCAGAACAATAGTTATGCTGTGGAACCGTGTTCACCAAGCACATGATGAACACAGGATAGATCCATAATTTCTAAGTTGTAGATTCATAACATCTATACTGTAGATTCATAATTTTTAGATTCATAATTTCTATACTGTAAATTCATAATTTCTATACTGTAGATTCATAATTTCTGTACTGTAGATTCATAATATATGTACTGCGAAAACGAAATAATGCGATTACGAAGAGATAAACGTCGTTAACAACAAATAAAAAAAAATTATGAATCTACAGCATATAAATTATGGATCTACCCCTGTGTTCACATGCGCACGGTGAACACGTTTCCACAGCATAATTTGCGAAACCAGAATATATGGGCCTCCATTCTGAACAATCCAATAATTTAAATATATTGGGCTAGCCCAAAATATTAAACAATTAGTACGTTATCGATGTACATATAAAAGTGAAAAAATTAAATCAACCATTTTATAGTACACTATAAAAATAAAATGATTGATTTTAATTTTTTTTTTTCACTTTGACACTTTTATACACTGTATGATGTAGGTTCTGAATTTCCAACAATTAATGATTTAAAGTAAATATATTTTGATTCTCTCATTAGATAAAAAATTGGGTTCTAATCTTAGGAATGAAATAATAAATATGAGAAGAATTTTTTTTTTTTTTTTAAATATGAGTTCAATAGTAACCCGATTCTATATTAGTCATAACATAATGCGACTATCAAGTATTAGAAATTTTACATGCAATATTCAATATCTTCATTATTGTGAGACTAATTTAGATTTGACTCAAATTATACATGTCAAGTTTAACTCTTATTCAAAGAAAATACTCAAAGCTGAAGAAATGCAATTACTTGATTGAAAAGAACAACCTCAAAATACAGTACCACAATTTATGAAGAGATAGATGGCGATCAGAGCATAAAATGGACCGACTCGATTGTACCTATAATATAATTTTGGTGCATGGTTTGTTATCAAATTGAGGTTATACTATACCTAGCTTTGCTCTGTCAGAAACCCTAATGTCCATTTCTTGTCAGACAACTTAAGTATTGGCATCATCATTCATCAATTATTTGGTGTTGTCAAGAGTTTTGCTAAGCCAAATATGTACAATGTTACAAATGTGGACATGTGGTAGGTGCATACGAAGGACAATGAGACTTGCCATTCACCACTGCTTTCACCAACGTGATTTTTTTTTTTTTTTTTGAGACACTAGGGTGAGAGGGAAGAGAGAAGATCAGAGGAGAGAGAAAAATTAAACTTAATTAAAGAAGATGTGATTTTTTGAGAGTATCAAGAACAAAAAAAATTCAGGTTGGTGTGCGTTTCGCATACCAATAGTGCCCGGCTAGCAGGTGCATTAAGTGGTTGCTAGTTGGCGGTTACCCGTCTAATATTTTTTCATATATATATATATATATATATATATATATATATATATATATATATATATATATATATATTTTTTTTTTTTTTTTTAATTTCTCCTTCATTTGGAGGAGAAAAACCCCAACAAAAATTTTGGTTGTTGTGGATGCCCTAACCCATTTAAGCTCCAAGAATTATAATTGTTTGTCTTTGCAGTGAAAAAGGTCATTTGTGCCGTATTAAGGGTTAATTATTTAATCAATATGGGTTACTAGAGTGAGTGGAAAAAGAGTGATTTTAAATGTTCCTTCATAAGATATTGCATGATATTTTAGAAACTAAAGTGGATTTTAGGGTATGTTTGGAATGCAGAAAAATGATTTATCGAAAATGTTTTCTGGAAAATGAGTCATTTTTCAGAAAATATTTTTCTTTTCAGTTGGTTGCATTTTGAAAAATCGCCTTGGTATGTTTGATTCATTTTCTGGAAAGTGGGTAGAATTGTATAATTAAATATTTTAAATATTTTATTTAGAATATAAAAATATTTATAATAATATTGAAAATAATATTATTGATCCAATTAGCCCGAATAGATTCATAATACAAAAGCGAAGAGAAAACATTAAAATCCACAAATTTCAGAGAAAAGTTTAGACGTTTTGTTTCTCGGAATCAATATACCTTTGCACGTCTGGCAAGTGGCAACAACCTGTTTCTCAAAGTCGAAACATCAGCAAATCAAGTAATAATAAACTAAGGATGCTCTAAGAGCATCCCCATTAAGGGGATTGTTCACGATTTTTAAGAAATATATGTCAAGTTGGAAGAAAGAGAGTGAAGTGAGGGAAGGTTTAAGTGCCTTCTGTTAATATGGAGATTTTGCAAAGATAGTGGGTCCCACTGTTGAGAGAGAGGCGCAACTCTCGGGCGCGTAAATGTATTTTTTTTTTCAATTTTTGAATTTTTTTCCTTTTCTTTTTTCCCTCCTCTCTCATTTTCTCTTTCCTAATCACACTTACAAAAACTCCTCAAAAACTACACCAAAATCCCCACTATTGAGGATGCCCTAAGGAGTTAAAAAAAACGATGCCCGGCCATGAGTATGGTTTCCGCCGAAAACCGGTGAAAACCAATTAAGTTTTGAGTGTTGACGGAAAATGACTTCCGCTAAATTTTGTAAAAGTGCCTACATGTTTTTTCAATCAACGAAAAATTGTTTTTCGTTGATTGAATTTTCCTATTGCATCCAAACACTGGAAACCCGAAAAACATTTTCTAGAAGTCATTTTCCACGTTTTCAAACGGACCCTTAGGTTTGCTTAGACCTGGCAATTCGTGTATACGGGTCGACACGATAAGGCTAAACACGGACACGACGCGTTATTGTTAACGGGTTCAAATTTTTAACACGAACACGAACACGAACACGATTTGTTAATGGGTTAAACGGGTTGACACAATAGACACGTTTTGTTAACAGGTTTCAAGTCGTGTCGACACGAAACCCGTTTAAACCCGCTATTTCTTTTAGTATATTTAAAAAACTAAAATTTAAAGTTAAGCTCTATATAAAAAAAAAAAAAAAAAAAAAAAAAAAGAAATAAAACCCTACAGTTCAATCTATTAAAGAAATTTAAAAATATTCAATTCATAACATTCATAAAATGATAAAATAACATCCAAAAATCATAATTAAAGGAGTCCATACTGGTTTTTAGAATAAAATTGAACACAATAAAAAATTCAAATTTCAAATTGTTGAACATCAATAATTGGTGCGTAGAATCTTGGCCTAATGTAGTAAATTCATCCTTAGTCATATGTTCATAATATCTTTTGTAATCTCATTCATGATAATGGTTCTTAACGGGTTATAAATAGGTTGGGTAAACGGGTTCGTGTTAACTGGTTAACACGATAATATTAACGGACTAAACAGGTTCTTAATAAGTTTAACGGGTTGACCCGTTAAGACACGAAACATAACGGGTTCTTGACGGGTCAACACGTAAACGACCCGAGACATGTTAAAGCTAAACACTAACCCGTTATTTTTGTGTCCGGTTTTAAATCGTGTTAACGGGTCGTGTCGATAATTGCTAGTTCTAGGTTTGCTTTCCAGTTTTAGAAATAAGAAAAGGTCATTTGGTTTATTGTTCCGGTATTAGATTACAAGAGTCGTTTTTCAAAAAAAAAAGATTACAAGAGTCGTTATATAAAGGTTTGTAATTGTAATTCACATCTTTAAGAAATTTAGAATCTCGTATTAAATTTTGGCACTCTTTGGTAACATAGTTAGTCATTTAATTTTGGCTTGTTTAACTACAACTATAAATTGTTTGATTTGGTTAAACAACCAATATGAGTATTTGATTAATTAGGTTTTTGTAACAACTTATTAGTATAAAGCGCTAAAATTCAAAGAGATGCTCAAAGCAACTTTTTCGATAAACTTTTTGAAAAAGTACTTTTGCATGTAATCAACTATTCGCTAATAGAACTAGGGTGGACAGTTCGATTCGGTTTATCCGAACCGAACCAAACCGAATCGTACCGAACCGAACTAGTAATATACCAAAAAATCGAACGGTTCGCGATTCTTATAAACCAAATGGTTTGGTAAAAACCGAAACGAACACCTTTTGGTTTAATTAATTAATTAATTAATTAATAATAATAATAATAACAACAACAACAACAACAACAATAACAACAACAACAACAACAACAACAATAATAATAATAATAATAATAATAAAGAAGTAAATCTAAGCCCCTTGATGCCTTCTTCGTCGTTCAGTTCCTATTCTCACTGGTATCTCTCTTAAATTTTTTATTTGATTTCTTTATTACTTGTTCTCTACTTTGCATTTTTAATTTGTTGTTTGTCGCAATTGTTCTTTACCTCACAATTAGTACTTAGTAGTGTGTTTAAACTTTGAATTGCTATTTTGTTATATAATGTTTAGATTTTGGATATGGATTATGTGAATATGTATTGTTTGGTAGTACGTTCGAAAAAGTAGGAAATGTTGAAATTTGGGGATCTTAAACCGAACCGAGTTAAATCTGAACCGAAATCGGACCGTTTTAAACTAAATCGAACCGAACCGAACTCTAATGTTAAACCGAATGGTTTAAATGTTTTTAAAATCGAAAAACCGAAACGCCCACGCTCACCCCGGCCTAAACAGAACAGTTAACCTGAGGGGGTGTGATTGAGCGGAAGGGACTCATCCATCCTTAACCAAAGGTCAAGGATTCAATTCTTGGCTTTGGGTATGGAGCAGCCTTAAAAAGTTATCACAAACACACACATGTCGTGTCCTCTTGGGCAAAACCTGTGCTTGGGAGGCTCAAACTCAATACTGATGCTGCGTTGAAGGAGGTGGATAATGCAATGGGGTTTGGATGGGTGTTGCGGGATGATGATGGTAATTTTCTTGCTGCTAAGAATGTCAGAGTGCCCGGGTTGTATACTGTTAGGGAGGCGGAAGTGCTTTCTATACGGGAGGCGATGAGTTGGCTGAAGGGCACTAGTTTGGGTGCTGTAGATGTGGAAACTGATTGTAAGATTGTTTTTGATGCTTTAACTTCGGATTCTTTTATTTCTGTTTTTGGCTATTTAGTTGATGATGTAAAGAGCTTGGCATCTGAGATTGAGGATGTGCAGTTCTGTCATGTTAAGCGATCTGCGAATTGTGCTGCCCACGCTGTTGCTAGGGAGGCCTTTTCTGTGTCAGGTTGCAGTGAGTGGTTGGATGAGCCACCTGCTTTTCTTGTTGACATTCTTGCTTCTGATTTAATGAATTAAACTTTCTCTTTCAAAAAAAATAGTGTCGAATTATTTTTTGGTCACAAAAACGGTATTATTTGTGACTAAATTATGAAGTGTCACAAAAATTTGTCACTAAATGTCTTTATTCTTGTAGTGCCAGTTGTCCCACCCAAAAGAGGTGCCTACAATCCAGCGAGGAGATTAGTCACTGTGTCCGACGGTAGAAACCATGGATACAAAAAAAAAAAAAAAAAAAAAAAAAAAATCCGCTAACAGCTAATTTACCAAACATCTTTCTGTTGGTACCGTTGGTAGAAAACACAAATAATAATCAAATTAAAATTGACTATTATTTTCTAGAAAGAAGGGAAGAAAAGATGAAGAAATTTGGCTAGTGTTTGGTGTTGGGTTTTTGCAAGAGTCGAGTGAGCACTCTTTCCTTAAAACCTTATTTGCCACCTCCCAAAGATGCTAGGAGCGTTGTGGCCTAGGCTTCCCAGGATAAAACTTGCTAATGATTCAATGTTTGAGCACTCAAACAAGGAATCCGGCGAGCAAGACAATGGCTATGAACACAGTAGGCCAAGAAAGAGTAGAAGCAGAGAGGTTTTGAAGCTGAAAAAACGAACTTTCGTGTTCTATGTTTCTGTGTGTAAAACTCTACTGCTTCTACCTTCTCTTATATAGGGTTGAAGGAGCCAATAGCCTTTATTATGGCAATTAAAAATGACATTAAAGCTGCCTTCCAACAGCTATAACAGCAGGCCACTACCTGGGAATTGAATTCAGAATTCAAAATTGGAATTAATAGACAATTAATTCCGTAACAGATGAATTCAATCCCCTCAACAGTTAGAACTTTCGGGTTCCTGACCGTTAGCGTACAGGGTTCGGTCTCAACTTTCGACCTCATCCAGTTTCGGCCCTTGCGGCATAACTTAGCCCGCAAGGCCAGCCAATTTTCGGACGACATTCGTGCCCCCAGGTGCCGGCGCACATGAGCTCTAGTTGGAATTTGATTTGCACACCCCCCCCCCCCCCCCCCGCGCGAGAGAGCCTCTATGCTATACAATTCTACAAGCTTCAAAAGAGCTCTTGTATATAAGGGGGGAAAATCTTCATTCCAAAGCAATGTGGGACAAAAGCTCCCTTTTTCCCTTCATTTTCCAACTCAAATGGGTCTACTTTGAGAATCAATATCTCATTCACCCATTATCCGTTTTGAGCATACAATATATCGATCTCTTTGTCTCACTACGAAGAATCCGAATCCACTTTAACCCGACCCCAAATCGGAAGTGGACCCCACTGATAATTGTACCACAAAATAGCCACTTAACATGCCATTTTATGCCATTTTAAGCTATTTTTTCCAACACTTTCTACAATCAGCTAACAACTATTTACCAAACGCTCCCTTTGTGTTTATGTACCCTTCGTTCCCTTAGTTCAACCCTACCTCTATCCATTTATTCCATGGATAGATTGTCCAATCTCAAACCTAACTAGCTAGTTATGGTATCAGTTTGAGAATTTGATGTCTTTGCTTCAAGAAATATTTTTAGATAATGTAACCTTTTAGAGAATTCCCTATAATCTAAGAGTCACTTTCTTCTCCAGTGAAATGATAGAACGCAAGAATTGGACATTTTTAGATCTGCAAATTGGACGTGAATAAAACTAAAGTGATTGAGCAATGCATGGATGTGAATGAACGGCAGGCCGTGTGAACATTTAATGTTTCTTCAAGGCTTGAAAAGAACGATTCATTAATATTTTGGTGTCAAGGCTGACTAATCAAGAAAGCAAAATCATGGTGAATCCAGACAGTACATAGTTGCAGTATTGACCAATAATGAGCCAAGGAACACGACGTGGATGCACACGTGAGAAAGAACATTTATGTTATACAATTTATTTAAAAAAAAAAAGAAAAAAGAAATTGTATATATAATAGTATAACTTCACATTCCTTTTCAATGTGGGACAAAGACTATTTCCAAGTCCTCTCAACTCAATTTTTCAACTTAAATAGGTCTACTTTGAGATTCAATTTTTTATTCATCCATTGTTCGTTTTGATGGTACAATATATAAATTTCTTTGTCTCATCTCTACGAAAAACTCGAATCCACTTTGACCCTTCCTAAATCGAAAGTGGACCCATCATATATAAGTACCACAAAATAGCCACTTAAAATTGTCAATTTTGCTAAAAATTTCAACATATTCTCTATAAATTGAAGTTGTATTGTACTGTGAGATTTTTCCATACTGCAGAGCTGATTAAATGCTAACTCAATGATATGAATATATATTGGTTCAAGCTATAGATGTATGCTTGGTATTGGCTTATGTACATACATACATATAGACTCTCGTTTCCGTGCAGACGTGCGGTCATGCATCACCAGGTATGCAAGAATGTACTACTACGTGTTCAAAAATGCACCAGGTTGTGGTATATTTATGCACTTCATTATGATGTATTTCTGAACACGTTTTGGTGCATGACCGCACGTCACAGGGTTGTGGTGCATTTATGTATTTCACCATGGTACATTCCAGAACACATTGTGGTACATTAATGCATACTTAATGTTGCAATTTGTACGGTCGCATGAAAACAAGACACCGCAATTTGAACCAGTATATATATATATATATATATATATATATATATATATATATATATATATATACACACATACATATATGATCTCCTGTCCTAAAATTACTTTCGAACGGTTCAATTCATTTGATTAATGATTACCAACATGATGATGAATTGCCATCCGTTGTTTAGTCCTTAGATCACTCAAATTCTAACTCATGAGACAAATAGGTGTTTGTGATAACATTTCCTTGGCTTAGGTGTTGTAAACCAAGATCTTGTGTAACGGACTCTATTGAAAAAATATTAATAAAAATTAAACACCTGACATTTTGATTCAAGAATCATGTTCGATATATATACCATTTGATAACCTCTTTTTGGTGGATTTAATTTATTATTGAATCTTCATTCAATACTTCGTACTTGCCAGTTACAATTTTTAATTCATCTTGCTATTATTTAATTGTTTTCATTATAACTACTACAAATGTGTGTATATATAAAATATATAGACACACGACTCAGCCCTCAAATAATTAGATATCACGAGCAGCTTACCATGTACCAACTTCTAAAAGGTGATGGGGAGGTAGCTTATTCTACAAATATATAGAATTATTTGTAGCTTATTCTACAATTAGGTTCTCGTGCGGGTGAGGGCTTCAGGTGCGGTTGTGCGGTTTAATCTGAGCCATCCATCTCGCTTTAATCGACGTCCAGGATTATCAAAGTTTTAAAAAAAAACGCGGTGGCAATTTTGTAGTTTTTGCATCTAGGTCAAAATTAAGGTGAGCGGATCTGTGATTAATGTGCGTGAGTTTTGTGCTTAATGTGCGTGTGTTTTGTGCTTAATGTGCGTGAGGTTTGTGCTTAATGTGCTTAACGTGAATAGTTGTTAAAACTTAAAGTCTGTGAGTGAATACTTAAAGTGCATGAATTTTGTGCTTAATGTGCGTGATGTTTGTGCTTAATGTGCGTGGATTTTGTAATTAATGTGCGTGAGTTTTGTACTTAATGTCATAGTTGTTGAAACTTAAAGTCTGTGAGTTAATATTTAAAGTGCGTGGGTTTTGTGCTTAATGTGCGTGAGGTTGTGTTTAATGTGTGTGGGTTTTGTACTTAAAGTGCGTGAGTTTGTGATTCAGATCTAACACTTAAGGTGCACCTTAGCTTATGCTTCTTTGTTCCAGGCACGCGTTTTTTTTTTTTTTTTTTTTTTTAATTTTCATTGATTTGAGCCGTTGATCTAAATTTGATCAACTGTTCAGATTTAACCGCACGGGAAGCTATACCCGCACCTGAACCCTTCCCTATATATATATATATATATATATATATATATATATATATATATATATATATATATATATATATATATATATATATATATATATATATATATATATATAGAGAGAGAGAGAGAGGGAGAGAGGAATGTGTGGACAGATAATGAGCACACTGCACCACAAATTAGTATCATGCACACAATTTAATACACAATGACACATTAGGTGTAAACATCAAGTTTCGAACCCAGACTCTATTAATTAATAACAAACTTATGCACACGGCATACAAATTATGGCACACGACTACATCTGTTCTCACAGTCCTCTATAATATAATTGTCCTCATTTGAATACACTTACTTTTAATATAGAATTCTTTTTTCCTCCCTGAGACTAGGGTTTTTCTCCCTGCGACTAGGGTTTTTACGGTTTCTTGCGTAAGATCGGTCGAACATCGGCGACTTGTCTATGGATGTGCATGAAATCACTGCGTCGACTGCGTGGATGTGTCTGGAGGAGGAAGAACAGGGCGTGCGCTTTGAAGACGAAGGATATGCTGTCGCGATGCCTTTGCCGGAACGTCGTACATGGACGTTGGTTGGCCGGTTCCTCACGGACCGAATCATGAAAGTGGAGATGATGAAGTGAGTCATGGCCTCGACATGGCGGCCACTAATGGGAATTGAAATAACGGACGTTATCCCGAACTTATATCTCTTTACATTCTTTGACGAGACAGACATGCGTCGGGTATTGGAGGAAGGTCCTTGGGCGTTTGAGAACGCGACGTTTCTTTGCCAGGTGTTGAATGATGGGGAAGATCCGACGCAAGTAGTGTTGAGCACTGTGGACTTCTGGCTGCAGGTTTATGATATTCCATTGGGATACCGGACTGTAAAGGTGCTTGAGCGGATCGGGGATTTTGCGAGGGTTTTTTTTACGTTGTGATGAACGTAATTTTGAGAGGCCGTGGACTTCGTTTTACCGGGTACGTATCACACATGATGTTTCGGTTCCTTTGAAACGACGTATGAAGATGATCATGCGGGATGGGACGTGGGTCTGGATAAATTTCAAGTACGAACGTTTGCATATGTTTTGCTTTTTTTGTGGTATAATGGGGCATACTGATAAATTCTGTTTAGCTGCTTGTCGTTCGTCATTGACACCGGATCAATATCTGTTTGGTGCGGCTATGAGAGCGGGTGGTAATAATCCGGCCAAGATATTGGGTGATAAGTGGTTTAAAATAGGGCAGGAGAGAAGGAAAGAAATCGGCTTTGGTGTTGGTGGGTACGGACACAATGCTGCTGTAGTGGGTGGGCCGAGAGGACGGGTGGCGATGGGTAGAGTTGTGGGGGAAGGTGGAGACGGGCAGTTGGGGTTGGCGAGGGAGAAGGGGGTAGTTGGGGAGGAAGAGGGAGTTAGGGTGGATCCAAAGAGGCGTAGAATGGATGGTGAGGTTGGTGGTGGAGTGGAAGTGAGGGTGGACATTGAGCCAGACAGCTTATGTTTGGCGAATTCTGGGATTGAGGGTAGTAGGGGGCACCGGGTGAGAGAGGGAGTGGTGATGGAAGAGGATATAGCAATGACCGATGTTCAAAAAAACTTACAGATGGCGGGTGCTGCGGTGCAGACCCGCCCGACCCAATGAGTACATTGAGCTGGAACTGTCGTGGCTTGGGTAATCCACGGACAGTTCGGGAAATTGAGGACATAGTGTCCCGCAAGAAACCCGATTTTATATTTCTGATGGAAACCAAGGTTAACCGAGATCATGCAGAGCGTCTTCGGATTAAGCTGGGTTTCGAAGGCCTTTTTAATGTGGATAACGCTGGGTTGAGTGGAGGACTGGCATTGTTGTGGAGAACGAATGATACTGCAAGAATAATGGGTTATTCAAATAATCATATAGATGTTGAAGTGAGTGTGCCAGGTTTTGATAAGTGGAGGATGACTGGTTTCTATGGCTTCTCGAAGCGTCCACAGAGAAGGGAGTCGTGGGATCTTATTCGGTCATTGGCAAGTAGGTCGGATCTGTCATGGGTAATCATTGGAGATTTTAATGATCTCTTATACCAGTATGAGAAGCGGGGAGGGAATCCCCATCCAGACAGCTTGCTACGGGGTTTTGGAGAAACTATTGAGCAGTGTGGTTTGACACAATTACCAATGTCTGGATATCCCTATACTTGGGAGAAAGGAAAGGGCACGCCAAACTGGATAGAGGAACGATTGGATAAGGTTTTGGCTACTCAAACCTGGGGAGAGTTGGTGGCTGATGCAAATGTGCAGAATATATTAACCCAGAAATCAGATCATTCCTTCCTTTTCCTTGGGATTCTCAATCTTCGGGGAAGGAGGGGTGTTCAGAGAAGGGGTTTTCGTTTTGAGATGGCATGGCTACATGATGAGGGGTGTAGGGAGGTGGTGGAGAAATCATGGGGCGAAGGAAGAAGTAGGGGGTTGCAGGAGTGTGTCACCCTATGTGGTGATTGGTTAACACGCTGGGGTGGAGACCGATTCCATAAATTTGGTGAGAAAATTTTGAATTTACGTAAGGAACAGTTGCGCCTCAGGGGGTGTACGGATCCGGTATCCCTAGCCGAGTTTCGAAGACTAGATGAATGTTTGGCTCATGTTGAATTACAGGAGGATACGTACTGGAGACAGAGGGCCAAACAGCATTGGCTCAAGGATGCAGATTCAAACACCAAGTTTTACCACATGTATGCTTCTCATCGAAAAAAAAAAGAATGCTATTACTAAAATTATGAATAGTGATGGGGATTGGATTGAGGGGGAAGCCATGACAAATGTAATCTTGGATTATTATCGTGGTATTTTTAACTCGAGTTCTCCTACTATTGATGATGAGTTCTTTGGGAGTATACATCCACGTGTAACAGGCATGCAGAATGAGAGTTTATTGCGCCCTTTTGAAGAGAATGAGGTTAAATCTGCATTGTTTTCAATGTATCCTGATAAAGCACCAGGCCCGGATGGTATGAACCCGGGGTTTTATCAACACTTTTGGGATGTAGTGGGCACTGATGTTTCTTCTTATATTCTGAATTGTCTGAATACTTGTTCAATGCCTGATAAATTAAATGAAACAAACATTATTTTGATCCCCAAGAAGAAAACCCCGGAAATGGTTTCTGATTATAGGCCAATTGCCTTGAGTAATGTCGTTTACAGAGTTATGGCAAAGATAATTACAGCCAGGATGAAGCCACTAATGGAGAATATTATATCTGAATCCCAGAGTGCATTTATATCTGGAAGGCTAATTACAGATAATATCTTAATAGCTGCGGTAGTTGGCCATTATTTGAACAGGAAGCAATGTGGACTAACAGGTTGGGGGGCTTTAAAGCTAGATATGGCTAAAGCTTACGACCGTATGGAATGGTCTTTTTTGGAAAGGATGCTGAGGGCACTGGGATTTGATGAAAGATGGATAGAGTTACTGATGATGTGTGTAACCATTGTGTCTTACAGTGTACTGGTAAATGGTTCAAGGACTGATCAAATAACCCCGACTCGTGGTTTAAGGCAAGGTGATCCCCTGTCACCTTATTTGTTTATTATTTGTGCTGAGGGGCTTTCGACATTATTAAAACAGGCACAGGCAAATGGAGAGATACATGGCTGTAGAGTGGCTAGAGGAGCTCCCTCCATTACCCACTTATTCTTTACTGATGATAGTCTGCTTTTTTTCAAAGCAAATGTGCAGGAGGCGGGTGTGATAAAACGTTGTTTGTCGAAATATGAAAGGATGTCTGGCCAGGCAGTTAACTATCACAAATCAAATATTTGTTATAGTAAGAATACTTGAGGTGAAATAAGGGAGGGGATTGCTGGTATATTGGGAGTAGTGCAGGCTCAGAATTTTGGAAAGTATTTGGGGCTTCCATCATTTGTGGGCAGGAATAGAAGAGTGGCATTTTCTTATATTGAAGACAAAATAAGGCAGAGGATTAACTCGTGGAATAAGAAACTTTTGTCACATGCAGGAAAAGAGGTTTTATTGAAAAGTGTGGCACAGTCTATGCCTACCTTTTCGATGAGCGTTTTTCTACTCCCTATGACTCTGTGCACTGCCATTGAGCGAACCATGAATCGATATTGGTGGAGATCGAGAGATGACCAGGGTATTCATTGGAAAGCATGGGATAAACTGTGTATCCCAAAAGAATATGGAGGATTGGGGTTCAAAGAGTTGCATGCCTTTAATCTTGCAATGTTGGGCAAGCAAGCGTGGCGCTTTCTGACACAGCCTCATTCATTGGTTTCAAGAGTTTATAAAGCCAGGTACTATCCCACTAATTCTTTCTATGAAGCATGCTTGGGAAATAATCCAAGTTTTTGTTGGCGAAGTATTTTGGCGGCACAAGATTTGGTTTGTGGAGGGGTTAGGCGCAGGATTGGGGATGGCAAATCAACTTTGATTTGGGACCATCCATGGTTACAAGATGTGAGTCAGCCGAAAATAGTAACAGAAAGACCACCCCAATTGGCTCAGGCAAAGGTGATGGGACTGATGGACCAACAGACAGGAACCTGGGATCAGGAAATTCTAACTGATATCCTAGACCCTGAGGATGCAGAGCGAGTTTTAAAAATACCTGCGTCACCAGATTATGAGAATTTGTGGTATTGGTATGGGGACCCAAAATGAGAATATTTGGTTAAAAGTGGCTATAGAGCAGTAATAGGTGAATGCACCCAAGCGGTTGGGGCCTTTGATAAATGGAAAATATTATGGAAACTTGAAGCCCCCCAAAGTGGAAAACATTTTTGTGGAGAGCTCTAAATGATATTTTGCCCACTACAAAGAATTTACTTATAAAGAGAGTTGATATTGATCCAACATGTGCCATGTGTGGGATTGGGCATGAAGATATTGTGCATTCTTTGATCACATGTGATTATTCGACAAACATTTGGGCACAATCCCACTTTCCAATCCCAAATAGTGTCACAAATATTTTCAGTGATTGGTTTAATGATTTGATGAATATTTTAGATAATGATGGAATTATTTATGCAGTGGCGCTCTTATATTATATTTGGCGTGCAAGGAATGGGGCTGTATGGGAGGCGGCCTTGCCCAGGCCACGGAAGATAATTGCAATGGCATCATCAGCTGTGAACGCTTGGAAAATAGCCCATTCTGGTCTGCGTCCGCTAGCCACCTCCGCGGCATCAAGCACCCGGACTGCTCCCGTGGTGGACAGTCACACTGCTGCGGCAATTCCTTCGGTAACAGCCACCGTTACTGCTGTACCGATTATACCACAACTGCCAATGCCGAACATGGAATACCAAGCCACGCGAGACATGAAGGATCAATGTTACTTCGATGTGGCGTACGACCCACAGACAAACAAAGCGGCGGTAGGAGCTATTATTCTAAATTGGCAAGGACATTATGTTTCGGCTATGACTGCCCCTATGATAGACTGTTTTTCACCCCTAATGGCGGAGGCCTATGCGTGTAAGGAAGTTTTATCGTGGTTAAGAAGCCGTGAAATAAAGTCTATCGACCTCTTCACGGATTGTTTGGTGCTTCAACAATACCTATCATCTATGACACACTCGTCAAGATCGTACTTGGGTTATGCCATTGATAGTTGCAGGACTAGTATATTATATTTTGATTATTGTTTACTTCATTATGTTCCTAGACTAGATAATTATTTAGCTCATGCTTTAGCATCTACTGCTTTTACTAAGTCAACTATTATGTACTCGGACTATGATCCACCAGCATCTATTTCTGCATATTTTGAATAAATGTCATAAAGGCTCCTTTCAAAAAAAAAAAGAATACACTTACTTTTATATATATATATATATATATATATATATATATATATATATATATATATATATATATATATATATATATATATATATAATTTATTTATATACGAACATGTTCGTATTGTTAATAAATGTTATGTTATATAGTTTTTATATTATGTAATTATGTGGTGTTGGTTTAGTTTGACTGAGGCTCTCTATTAGTTAGGAGAGTTTCCAGTCAGTTGCATTTTATCTGCTGTAATTCTATTCAGTTACAATTAATCAACAAATTCAAACTCTCACCTGGTATCAGATAGGATCCCAATCCTCTATTCTCTCTCCACCCAAATCACCGTAGACCGTCCGATTTGCCTCCGAGATGTCGTCGCATTCTTCCGAGCGCACAGTGACCGCCGGTGGCTCCCCTTCGCCGGCGACCACCAATTCCCTCTCCGGCGCCCATCACCATGTTTCCATGAAGCTCAATAGCCGAAACTTCTTGTTTTGGCGAACACAACTCGTCCCCTTCCTCCGGGGGCAGGATTTACTTGGATTCGTCAATGGATCAATGCCATGTCCGCCATCCACCATTCCCGCTGCATCATCCAACGACTCCGGCTCCGGCGCGACGACAACGACCGCCACCATCCCAAACCCAGCGCACAAAGCCTGGGTCTTGCAAGACCAGTCGATATTGTCCATGCTCATCTCCTCCATGTCCGATGAAGTGCTCCACCTAGCCGTCGGACGGGAGACCGCCGCAGAGGTCTGGATGTCGATCACCACGTCCCTTGGTTCATCCACCGAAGCGCGCTGCCTCAGCCTTTTAGACCAATTCCAGATGTTGAGGCAAGGGAATCTGTCGACTGCGGAGTACTTGGGGCGTGCGGAAGTCCTCGTGGAAGCCTTGGCTCAGGCCGGACGGCCACTGTCTTCCACCGAACAGAACTTATATGTTCTACGTGGATTACGTCAGGACCTGCGAATCATGGCGGCTTCGCTCACAGCCACCAACCACTCCATCTCACTGCCGCAGCTTGCGGATTTCTTGCAGGCGCAAGAATTCATCATCTGATGGAGTGGGCGATGGCTATCGGCGACGGCAATGGAGGTCCTCCGCAGGCGCTGCATGTGGGGCGCGGTCGCGGGTCCAGTGGAGACGGCGGACGATCTGCAGGTTCAGGGCAGCAGTGGCGAGGCGGCAGAGGCGGTAATGGCCGCCAAAGCCGTGGCAGAGGTGGCCGGAATGGCCGCGGTGTGCCTAGGTGCCAAATTTGTCGTGCCCAGGGTCACACGGCAATATATTGTTACAAGAGGCACACGACGCAACCGCCGGCGGAAGCCCATGTCGCCACTGCCGGAGAACTACCGCCGGCACCTTCGGTCTCATCGGCGGATGGATGGTACCCCGATACCGGTACCACCGCGCACGCTACGCCGGATGCAAGCATGATGTCCCGATCGGATGAGTACACCGGGCCGGATGTGCTACGAGTCGGGAACGGCGCAGGTTTGACAATCTCACGTGTCGGTCATGCATCAATCCCGTCCATGTCCAAATCGTTAAATTTGTCCAATGTGTTACATGTTCCATGTCTGTCGGTCCCTTTACTTTCCGTACAAAAATTTACTAAAGAAAACAGTGTTTATTTCGAATTTCATAACGACTGTTTTATTGTGAAGGATTCCAAAACCAGGGCCACTCTGCTTAAGGGGCCAACATCAGGGGGACTATACAAGCTTCCGTTGTCAAATACACAGTTTGCGTTCGTCAGTTCTCGTGCCACGCAAGGCGTTTGGCATCGAAGGTTGGGTCACCCGCACGGAGTTGTCCAGAGTCGCATCTTAAAAGACTGTCCAGTTTCACCAAATAAATCCAAGTCCACGAAGTCGTGCTCGGCTTGTCACCTCGGTAAGTCGTCTCGGTTTAAATTAGATAGAATTCATAAATCTAGCACCAATGTTTTAGATTTAATTTTTACCGATGTATGGGGCCCGGCTCCGGTAGTTTCCACTAGTGGTCATCGCTACTTCTTGCTTTTTGTAGATGATTACTCTCGGTTCTGTTGGTTTTATCTGTTACGGGTAAAATCAGATGTTTATAAAAATTTTGAATTGTTTCGGGTGTTGGTAGAGCGGCAATTTTCCCGCTCTATCAAGTGTATTCAGTCGGATTTAGGGGGTGAGTATAGAAAACTTCATACCACATTCCAAACACTGGGCATCAATCATCGGCAGTCATGTGCCTACACACATGAGCAAAATGGGCGAGTAGAGCGCCGTAATAGGCATATTGTCGAAACGGGCCTTGCTCTACTTGCTGAGGGCTCAGTACCACTTGAGTATTGGGACTTTGCCTTCGAAACTGCCACTACTCTAATAAATTATCTACCAACACCTGTGCTGAATTTTGACAGTCCCTACTCTCGCTTACATAATGTGTCTCCTCCATACACGTTTCTTCGAATTTTCGGGTGTCGGTGCTATCCCTATCTCAGGCCATACAACCGGCATAAGATAGAATATCGCTCGGCACCCTGTGTCTTTCTTGGCTACCCCCCGTCTTTTAGGGGATATAGATGCATGGACCAGTCAACTGGGAAAGTTTACATCTGTCGTCACGTGCGGTTTGACGAGACGGTGTTTCCGTTTTCAACTCGGATACCTTCTACGTCTACTCTGCCCGAGTCTCTTCCGTGGGCGTCCGGGCCCATAGTCCCACGACTTGCCCTGACGGACTCACCATCAAGCATGGTCCCGGTTCCCGAGGCGGAACCTGTGCCATTGGCACATGAACCCGCGCCTCTAGCTGTCACTGCACCACCCCGTGCCCGGACCAAACGGCGTCGTATCGAGCCCCAGGACCGAGCCCATGTAATGCGTCTCCGTCACCAGACTCGGGGCTCTGGCGAACAGTTTCATGCTTTACATATAACCACTGATCCGACTTGCTACTCCCAGGCTGTAGGTCATCCACAGTGGCGAGAAGCCATGGATCAGGAGTTCAATGCGCTGCTGCACAACAGCACTTGGCGTTTGGTGCCACCGAAGCCACATATGAATATAATTGGCTGCAAGTGGGTGTTTCGCACCAAGCGTACGGCTGACGGGTCAGTCGAGCGCTATAAGGCACGACTGGTGGCCAAAGGGTTCAACCAGGTAGCCGGCGAGGACTTCTTCGACACATATAGCCCGGTGGTTAAATCGACCACCGTCCGGATGCTTTTTTCTCTTGCTGTTTCGTCCAACTGGACGATGCGCCAGTTAGATGTCCATAATGCCTTTTTAAATGGACATCTAGCCGAAACCGTGTATATGAAGCAGCCTCCTGGTTACGAGGATCCAGAGCACCCGGATCACGTGTGCCATTTGCAGCGCTCGCTTTATGGGTTGAAGCAAGCCCCCCGGGCTTGGTTCAAACGGCTTCATGATTTTCTACTGCTTGCAGGGTTTTCCTCGTCAAAAACAGATGTCTCATTGTTTCACTACACGTCCGGCACATCTCGGGTATTCTTGCTTGTGTACGTTGATGACATCATCATGATGGGGAATGATGCTGTGTTGATCAATACCCTGCTACAGCGGCTTGCGTCCACCTTCAAAATCCGTGACCTTGGCAAACCAGGTTTCTTTTTGGGCATCGAGACCATATCTACAGATAAAGGGTTCATACTTTCTCAACGGCGGTACATGACAGACTTACTTAGTCGTGCAGGGATGCTCGACTGCAAATCTCTCACCACACCAGCATCGGTCACAACATCAGTCATCATGGCAACATCCGCTTATGAGAACCCAACGCACTATCGGCGCATTGTCGGGGCACTACAATACTTGACAATAACATGCCCAGATTTGTCATACTCTGTGAATCGTCTATGTCAGTTCATGCATTCACCTACTGACGAGCATTGGGGCATGGCCAAACGGGTGTTGTGCTACATCAAAGGCACTATCAACTATGGCTTACGCATTACTCCGTCTGCATCCACCACTATACAGGCCTTCTCCGACTCAGACTGGGCAGGTTGTCCGATTGACAGGAAAAGTACCAGTGGCTATGCTGTGTTTCTCGGTACGAATCTCATATCATGGTTATCCAGGAAGCAGCGAACAGTAGCTCGGTCATCCACTGAAGCCGAGTACAAAGCGCTTGCTGATGTCTCCGCCGAGGTCACTTGGGTTGTGTCACTCCTCCGTGAACTTGGGCTTCATTCTCCCGAGCCAGCTACTTTATGGTGTGATAATCTTGGGGCAACATATCTGTGTGCGAATCCCGTGTTTCATGCCAGGACAAAACACGTGGAGATTGATTACCACTTTGTCCGAGATAAAGTGGCCTCAGGAGACTTTGTCGTCAACTTCGTTTCCACCAAAGACCAGCTAGCAGACATCTTCACCAAACCACTCACAGGACCTCGGTTCACGCTGCTTCTTCGCGACAAGCTCAATGTCGTCTCACATCCACCTTGAGCTTGAGGGGGTGTGTTAATAAATGTTATGTTATATAGTTTTTATATTATGTAATTATGTGGTGTTGGTTTAGTTTGACTGAGGCTCTCTATTAGTTAGGAGAGTTTCCAGTCAGTTGCATTTTATCTGCTGTAATTCTATTCAGTTACAATTAATCAACAAATTCAAACTCTCATCCGTATGAGAATACCCTCGCACATGAGAACATAGAACATATCTAAGCTCATAGCCTTTCAAAAAATATCTAAGCACATACAATTGCCAAAAACGATCCATTAAAATCTTTTTGATGAACAATTAATCTTGATGTGTTCTCATATGGAAAAGTGATTTCATATGATTATAAATAAATAATATATATATATATATATATATATATATATATATATATATATATATATATGTGTGTGTGTGTGTGTGGGGGGGGGGGGGGGGGGGGGGTAAGGGTCGCAAGTGATATATTTATTTGAAGATCTGTATTCTGTATCTTGGTGGAGGTTTTGATAGTACGTACAACTGCGCAATAACTATCTATATTTTGTGACACTCATTCTTTTGATTATGCCAAAGTGGTCCTAAGCACATATAGGCAGATGCAGTGTGATAGTATTAAATGGCGGAAAGTAACTCTCCATTAGGTTCTATTATTTTCAATTTTTTTAAGTATGCTGTCAACATCATATTGCTAAACATCTCTTGTCGGACCATCTATCACTCAATTCATTTTCCGCCATAATTAATCTTCTTGTCCACATGATTTTTTTTTCTCCTTAAATTAATTTTTTTTTTTTAGTAGAATTAGCATGATGGTGTTTTCCCTAAAATCTGCAGAGTTTTTCTTACTCCATTGTTTACAATTTCTTCTTATAGGCGGAGCCAACCTGATAAAAGTAGTACGTGATGATAGTGTGACAAATTTAGATGAATATAATGTACCTAGCTATAACTATCACTTGATCCTGTTGGGATTAAATTGTAGAAGAAAGATAAGAAGAAGAAAAGAGTAATATGACTGCAGAAGCTGAGAAAGGTGTATATTACTACGTGTAATTAAAAGCTTGAAGCAGTACATGTACATAGAAGCCTTTATATAGTCTAGGCAATTAGCTACAATATAGGATCAAGATATAACATGCCTGATGTATAGCAATATATAATAGGATAAATAACAATATGTATTGACTAGTCTAAAAATAAAAATAAAAATCAGAATTACAATCTATACTATATATAATAACAAAATCCTGAAATTTTAACTTCCCGCCCAATTCCTAAAAATTCTTTCTTTCCAATAAAATATTTTGATTTCTACTTTCCCATTCGTACAATAATTCTGTGTTAAAGTTGTGAAGTGTTAAAAGTTCGGCAAGGCAAAATTTTTGACTTGGTTTTCCGTTTTGGACAAATGTTGTTTTGAAATCACGTATTTTTTCGAGATCTATTCACTGCAAACAGCTGTTGGCGGTTTGGTCCACCAATTTCTAAAAAAAAAAATGCTTTTTTAAATAGTTCCTCAGCAAAAAACTATGAGAACCTTATGTTTCATTAATGAATTTTTAAATTTTTTAATTAAAAAATTGTCCCGTACATTATTTAATAATCTCTCTTTAGAATTGGTCAAATTATTTAATTATAGTAAATTAGGGAATAATTAATGATGGTAATAGAAATCCTAGAAGAATATAGAATTGAAGTATATTTTATTATTGTTATATTATTATTGTGACTCACGGAATATAGTACATGAATATTTAATTATGTTTATATTATTATTATTATTATTATTGTGTGCCTCACAACCATTATATAGTAACAAAACTTGAAAAGAAACTAATAATAATAATAATAATAATAATAATAATAATAATAATAATAATAATAATAATAATAATAATAATAATATAAGTGGTAAAAATAATATCTAAAAGTAATTAAGTGTTAATAATAATAGTAAGCAATGTTGCAAAAAATGTTAGGCGCCCCCTAGGCGCCAAGGGGGCGCCGATTAATCGGCACCTAGGCGCCGATTATTTATTTATTTTTTATTTTTTTAATTAAAAAAATTAAAAATTAAAAATTTTCAAAATTTAGTACTAAAATATAAGGTTTCCATAGTTATTTCTTAGAAACTATTTACAAAAGTGGTTGTAAAATTGTTCAAAAGATTGTTTAAACCATCTAAATACATAAAAAAAACTAAAATTAAGAGCTAAAGAAGCATTTTTTTGAGAAATTAGTGGACCAAACCGCCTTCGGCGGTTTACGGTGGATAGATCTCGAAAAAAATACGCGATTTGAAAAAAAAAATTGTCCAAAACGAACAACCGAGTCAAAAGTTATGCCTTCCGAAAGTTTTCCGACATTTAAAAAAAAAAAATCGCCCAACCGTCGAACCGGCCGGTTAGGCGGTCTAGGCGGCCGGCCGCCGAGGCCATTCCTCGCGGCGGCCTCCTACCGCCTAGCGCCTAGGCGCGATTTTTGCAACCTTGATAGTAAGAATATTAACGTAAGAATTATAACATAGAATAAATCGTAATAATTAATAACTATAGTCTAGGATTAAATTTGGAATTGTCAGGAAAGATAAGCAACCTCTGGTGAAGTTAACTCTTAAATAATTATATATCGATTTAAATATTCTTAATATATTACAAAAATTCCATTCTGTGCATCGCACGGGTGAAAATACTAGTATTAAATAAAACTAACATCCAATTGCAATGGTGATGATGCAAGAAAATAAGAAACAAATTTGGCCAAGGATTATTCATACGTTCACACTTAAAAAAATCGAAAAAGAAACTACTACCTCCACTTTAACAAAAAAAAAAAATCAATCTATGTCATCTTATGAAATCAAATTTGGGTCATCCAAATAAACAAATAAAAAATTTTAAAAAAAAAATAAACAAATAAAAAAACGAATGCACAAGATTAGTCCTCACGTTCTCATTAATGGTGGAAAAATCTAGTATGCCCACATTGAGTATAATATTGACTATTTATGTGATTGACCAATATGCATTTTTTGCTGGTGGTGTGTAATGTATTGTTGTGCACCGTGGTTCGTAGTTGTGCATTTACTTGATTAGTGGCAAGTGTATTAAGCTTCTAGTGTGGATTATTTTTTAGACAATTGGGGTGTGTATTATAGTTGCGATTGTTGTGCAATTGTGGGTTAACCTTTGTGCATTTGTTGCAAGTGGCACGCAATGTACTGTTGTGCATTGTGGCCTTCGTAGTTGTGCATTTGCACGGTCGGCGGTTTGCATTTTTGACTTTTGGTGTGGATTAGTTTCGAGACACTTGAGTGTGCATTGTAATTGCGACAGTTGTGCAATTGTAGGTTGACCTTTGTGCATTTTTTGTGGGTGTTGTGCAACGTACTAGTGTGCATTGTGGCATCCATAGTCGTGCAATCTCCGACGTTAAGTTGTGCATTTTGGACTATGGCGAGATTCGGGGCGCTGGATATCCGCCATTGAAGGTCATGCTGTCGAAGTTGAAGTAGAAGGGGATGAATGGATTGGGTTGTGAGTTTCTTCATCATGTTGTTTGTGACGCGCAAAATGGTAGGAATAGTCATGTTGTCTCCTTATTTTTCCAGTAGATTAGATTTTTAGACAAACTATTATTTAACGTTATGGCTAAATATGGGTAAGAGTAAATTTCACTATTGATCCTATGACTATTACAATTGCCGTCCACGAGTTTTAAAACTGTAAATTTAGTACTATAACTATTAAAATTTTCTTAATTTCAGTCCATCCGGTTAAATTATCAACGAAAAGTGATCGAAAAATTTTAATGGGTGAAATAAAGAGGGCAATTTAGTCTTTTCTTCCGCTCTTCCCTTTCTTTCTCGCCGGAACGTGCTCTGCCTCTACAATGTCCACAGCAATTAAAATTGAAATATTAATCAAAAGTTTAAGCAACCAAAAAACGAAGAATCATAAAGGAGAGATTACACACTTGGAAAATAGGGATTATTGGACTGATCGAGGCGGAGGCGGCGACGAGCCGGAAAGAATGATCTGGAGACGGAAGAGACGGAGGTGGCGGATCCGGCAATGGCGTTCCGGTGGATTCTGTGATCGGAAGAGGTGGCAGCTCCGGATTGCCATAAGGGAAAAACTTCTACAGCTCCCCGTCGGACCTGTGGTGGTCGGCGACGGCCATCGTTTCGCCGGAATCTGAGCAACTCCCTCCGAACGACAATTATTATCTCTCTGTTTTTCTTCTGCAAAGGATTTCAGCAGGCCATGAAAATCATGGAATTCAGATTGGCTGAGCAGTGGTTGACTTGAAATCCAAATCTGATGTTTACTTACGTAAGATATAAAAGTCTACGAGAAGTAAAAAATAATAAAATAATAAATAAAATATCGTTGTATTCACTGTCGGGGAGTATATGGTGTTTTAGTTGATGGAAGAGGAAAATTGCATGGTCTGAAAGAGGCAGAGCACGTTCCGGTGGGGAAGAAAGTAAGGGGATGAGAAAAGACTAAATTACCCTTATTATTTACTAGTTAAAAATTGAGTGAATTCCATTTTTGGTCCTACTATTATAGGGACGTTTCCAATTTCAGTCCACTTTATTTTTTTTTGCCACTTTACAACCACTGTTATTGAATGTGTTCCACTTTTAGTCCACTGTTAATATTTCCGTCAAGAGGTCGTATAATCAAATGGTATTTTGGTCTTTTTATGTTTGTCTATTCTCTTTTAATCCAGGCGCTTCGTCCTCCTCCTCCGATATTCGAAGATGGCTCTTCGAACAACGAGAATGGGAAGTCAAAGCTACATCGTTTCGTTCGTTCCAACATGGGCCGGCGAGGTTTCTTAGGTTTTAGGTTTAATGTTCTCATTTTTTTTAGTCAAACATAGTCTTGGATGAGAAGAAAGGTCAAAATACCCCTAGATTACACGGCCTCTTGATGGAAATACTAATGGTGGGACTAAAAGTGGAACACATTCAATAATAGTGGTTATAAAGTGACAAAAAAAATTAAGGTGGACTAAAATTGGAAACGCCCCTATAACAGTAGGACCAAAAATGGAATTCACTCTTAAAAAATTTCGGTCACTTTTCGCCGGCAATTTGGTCGGAGGGACTTAAATTGAGAAAAATTGAATAGTCACGGTACTAAATTGATAATTTCAAAACTCTTGAACTGCAATTGACAACGCCACAATAATCATTGGACCAAAAGTGAAATTTACTATATGTGTAATTTAGGATTCGTAATTTTCGCTACTTTTTTCGAAAGGTAAAAATTTGTGTGAGACCGTCTCACGGATCCTTGTCCGTGGGACGGGTCGGATCACGATGAAATATAATATTTATACTAGCAAATGTAATAGTAAATCAAGAATAAAATGTTTATTATTTATATGGGAAAATATAATACTTTTGAGAAAAAATGTAATACTTCTACATTTTGATGTAAAAAGTATTACATTTTGATATAAAAAGTATTACATTTTCCTTTATGAGTGCAACATTACTTATAAGGGAAAATATAATACTCTTGATAAAAAAAAAAAGTAATACTTTTACTGTTTTACATCAAAATATAAAAGTATTATTACATTTGTCCACAAAAGTATTATATTTTTTACCTTATAAGTAACAAATATTTTATTCTTAATTTAGTATTATATTTGTTAGTATAAATATCATATTTACATATTAACTCGACCTGACCCGTCCATCTCACGGATAAAAATTCGTGAGACGTTCTCACACAACTGTGATCCTTTTCAAAATTATAGGAGAAAATTCAAGTTATAGATTGATGAGAAACATAAAGGGTCAAAATTTGTCCACAGTTTATACATATATATTAAATTTTCAAATGTTCCTATATTGTATCAAATGTTATAATACTAAAATGAATATGATATGAATATATGATAATTAGATAATATGTATATATAAACACACAAATATTAATTGTAATACTATATTAAGAATATACAATGATGTGGGTTTTCAAAAAAAAAAAAAAAAAAAAAGAATATACAATGATGTTGGTTGGGTTGAATTGACGAGTGCAATATTAAAACTCAAACCCAACTCGTCACTTACCAGCCAAAGGCTTTATGTTCGAGCAGCATAATTGTGGCCCTTCAAATGAAAGGTCTCATGTTTGAATCTCAGTGTAGGGACATTGATTCTTTATGTTTCAATAGGTTTTGAAAATATACCTAAACTAATTAAATCCACATAAAACGAATGAGAACCAGTTCTAGTAAACGAATGTAAATTGGCATCCCATAAAAGAGGCCAAACTAGACAAGAAGGGCATGCGTAGTATGATGGATGAGTATACAATTATATATACAGAACACCATGAATTCATAGAGATCAGGTTCGAAATGATACATACTGATGACGATGAATGGTATGTATCACCACCACCATCATCATGTCTGCCTTTGCTATTACTATGAAGGCCACTTTAACTTTATGATGAATGATGATCAACCTTTAGCTTTAGACAATGCATACTCTAAAAGTGGCTTTTGTATTTATATATGAATGGTCTTCTACCTAACAAAAAAAATATTAGAACTCAATATGTGCAAGGTATTTATAGTTTATTTATTCTATTCACGATATATTTACACATGCATGTAAGAATATCAAATTATAATTTTTGGGAACGTCTATGGTGAAGATTTGCATCAAGTATCCCCTAAAAAATTAATTATATATACTTGGTAAAAGTTGATATGGTGTTAATTACACCTTAAAATTTTATATGAATTTGTAGGAAAAGAATAGCATAAATGACATTTTAAGTGGTTATTTTGTGGTACAAATATATGTATGCGAGATTCACTTTTGGATCAGGTCAAATTGAATTGAGGTTCTCCTAAGTGAGACGAAAAAATTGATATAATATATGCTCAAAAAGGATAATGGGCGAATGAGAAATTGATTCTCAAAGTAAATTCATTTGAGTTGGAAAATGTAGATAGAAGGCTTTAAAGAAGCCTTTTATCTCACATTGGAATGGGAAGTAAGTTTTCATTGGTATCTATATAATTCCCTTTTAAAAAGAGTTTGAATTGTAAAGCATAGAATCTCTCTCTCTCTCTCTCTCTCTCGTGTGCACTTGCGAACCTTGCCTCCTACAAAGAGTGGATCGTTGCGATTTCCACCACACACACATATACATACATATATATAATATGACATATATACACCCGTAGACTAGTTTGATTCTTTGACTATTTTTAATTTTTAATAGGGTGAAGTGCCAAATAGCACCATGAACCAATTGCGATATGTCATCCCGCACCATAATCTTACATAAGTGATTATTCGAGTCACAAACCAAAAAAAAAAATTGTCCACTTAGCCTTTTTTACAGGTTTCCCTGTTGCCTTGATGACATGGCTCCGATTAAAGTCTACGTGGAAGCTGATTATAACATTTCCTTCGAATTTCGCTTATTTATATTCAACTCAGACTTCTCCCTACCGCAGAAGCTATTGTAGACGACTACCTAGGTTTTCTAGCGACCCAATTTCCGTTTCCAGGTCCTCCGTCGAAGCCACCGCTCTCCAAGATGTCATCTTCCTCGACCTTGACTTCATCACGGGTTAGAGTAAACATGGAGTATGAGCCTAGTGTTTATTGTAATTGTGGGCTGAAAGCTCCAATTTGCACAAGTAGAGAATCGGGAAAGCAATTCTTTGGGTGTCAAAGATGGAATGTACGTATTCATTGAAATTTTGTATGAATTTCGAGTTTTCAATTGTATTAAAATTAAAGCTAGGGTTTGTTCGTTTTTTGGGTATTTTATGGGTAATTTTTGTAATTGAGTTTTATTGGATGGCAATGGTTGTGGCTTCCTCCTTTGGAAGGATCACAATGCAAGGAGGACCGAATGGGAGCGTGAAGACCAAAAGAAGATGGTGGTGTCTTTGAGGAGTGAAATCGATGTTATTAAAGATTTAATTGTAAATGAGTATTGTGGTATGAAAAAAGAAAACGAAGTGTTGAGGATCAAGTGTGTTGTTCTCCTAATTGTAATTGTGGTGCTTCTAGCAAAAGTTTGTAGTTAGAAATTGTAATGGTTTGACATTGTAATGAAAAATTGGTAGTTTGCAATTTAAGTTTCCAGTTTGCACTATCAATTTCCAGTTTGCAATTTGAATTTCCAGTTTTCAGCTTGCATTGAGTTCCAGTTTCTAGTTTTGTATTGTAATAATTGCACTGCCAGTTTTCAGCTTGAGTTCCAGTTTTCTGCTTGCATTGCATTGTATTGAGTTCCAGTATTGTATTGTAATAATTGCATTGAGTTCCAGTTTTAATTGCATTGTCAGTTTTCAGCTTGAGTTCCAATTTTCTGCTTGCATTGTAGTGTATTGAGTTCCAGTAACAGATTTTCGTTCCAGTATAGCATTCCAGTAACAGATTTCAGCAAGCCATAAATCAAGAAGTCATAAATCAATGCCTATCAGCAAGCCATAAAGTAAACCATAAATCAAGAAGTCATAAATCAATGCCTATCAGCAAGCCATAAATCAATGTCTATTAGCAAGCCATAAATTAAGCCATAAATCAATGCATAAAGTTGTTCTCATAAAATGACTGTAAAAAATCATTAAGCATTAAGAGTACACAAGGCCATAAGCCAATAAGTCATACTACATTTGCAATTACATAAGCCAATAAGTTAGATTTACATAGAATACATAAGCCAAAATAGTCATAACAGTCATTCACTTTATGTTGCCAAAAGTCCCTGCCAATACAGTCAATCACTTTATCTTGCCAAAACAGTTAATTGAAGTCTTCAATTTTGTGTGCACTCTTCAAGCATAAAAACAAAAACAAAAGATTAGTATCATAATCTAACACTTCTATAACAGATAAATAAACTGTTTGTATCATTACCTGACATTCCATTGTTGCTTTCTTGAGATAACAATCCACTAGCAACATTACCAGCACCCCTTCCACCACTAGCAGCACCCCTTCCACCTCTACCTCTTCCTCTGACAGCAGAAGTACCAGCTTGTCCTTGTTGGGTAGGACAATATCTTTTGTTGTGCCCTTTCCCCTTGCATAGCTGACAGGTCATTATCCTTCCCTGACAGCTTTCTAACCTTTTCACTCATATTGTTTTTGTCCTTGTTCTTTTCATCATGTTCAAACTTTCTTTTTTTTTCTTGGGCCTACCAGTCATCTTCCTTGGAACTGGAACATGTATCTCATCACCTTCAGTCTTTGGCCAAAATTGTTCTCCATTCATGGGCTGTATTACATGCTCATAGGTCTTCATGTAAATCTCCTTACTGTAACATATATGGATGTACTGACCTGGCTGATTCCCCTTGTGAAATATTGCACAAATGGAATGAGGACATGGCAAACCAGTCAACTGCCACATTCTACAAGAACAAGTCCTCAACTCTAAATTGACTTTGGATCTTGTGAATCACAGTACACAGAATCTGCCTCATCTACTAAAGGATTTTCACTGGTGGGCACAAATTGTGGTATAGGTTCAGCTTGTACTCCTATTTTCCTGTTCCTCTTATCCCTATTTGTAGTCTCCTCACCCTCACTGCCACTACTTATATGCTCACTACCACTATAGTCACTCCCAACACCATAATCAGCATCTACTTCACTCCCCTCTTCATCTTCTGCTCCCACTTCGTCACCCAATACTTCATCTTTTGAAGCTTCTGCCCCTCCTTCCTCACCCACTAATCCAGCTTCATTCCTATCATCCTCAGGCCCAGGTAAACATAAACCAACCACCTTAGGCTCATTTATCACATACTCAGCATATATCTCACACTTTTTATTTTCACGAGCAATATGAGCTAAGTGTAGACTACTAGCATCATTATGTAGGAGCTTTAAAGCTGTAAATGGCTCAGATGTCAACCTATAGGTAAGTGAGATTATTTCACCATATCTCTGGGCTGCTATATACTTCATTAAGTGGGGATAACATATAAAGCCAGGGTCCAAAACCACTACCTCTGTCTCACCATTCAAATATTTTAACCTAGGGGATTTGACAAAATTACCACCATGATGAATTAATAATTCCACACTTTCAACCATCCTGACAAAAAAAAAAAAAAAAATGCAACGCGCATTTAAACATAAAAGCAACAGCCAACTTTATCACTTTATACACACTTAACAACTGGAGCAGCAGGACTAAAAAATCAAACTGGAGTAGGACCACAGTATATACAGACATTTTCAACTTAAACACAGTATAGCATGACCCTACTACATCACAATCAATACAAAATTAAAGTAAAAGCAAAATCAGTTGGGCCACCCATCATCATATTCGAAGCATATAAGACCACACTATATACAAACAAATTCAAGTTAAAGACAATATAACAGGACCCCACATTATATTCAAAGCATATATTCACAATGATATTAGAATATTGTATTACATACCTTACTCGTCCACTATCCAGTATTCAAGGCCTTACTCGTCCACTATCCAGTATTCAAAGTCATATTTCCAAACTTTTGTCCAGTTCGTAGTTGGGATTTGGAATTGTCATCGGGCTTAGAGATTTAGGGTTTCGAATTACAATAGATATTAGGGATTAAGCGACGCAAATAGGGATTTGGGTTTGAGATTTTGGATTTGGCTTCGCAATTATGGATTTGGGATTGAGAACTAAGGTAGTGTTTCTTCAAACGTCGAAAGGATTGAAATTGGGGTTGAAATTGATAGTTCAATTTGGCCTATATTACATCAAACTGCTGAATGGATGCCACATCTACTCAAATTGCTGCCACATCTACAAAACAACACACGTCTACGCCAAATCACCTCCACATCACCAACTTCTTACCGTTTACTTGAAGGCTACCTATAAAAAAGGCTAGGTGGACAATTTTTTTTTGGTTTGTGACTCGAATAATCACTTATGTAAGTTTAGGTTGCGGCATGACATATAGCATTTGGTTCATGGTGCTATTTGACACTTGAGCCTTTTTAATATTGTTTTAATGTTATGAGTTGAGAATTATGATTATTTCATTTATTTGGATGTGTTATTTGATTGAATGTTGAAAGCAGCCTCATTAAAATTGTCAAACTGCAAGTCTGTCACTGTTTTTTTTTTTGTGCCCGCCTAGATTCCGCCTAGGCGCCGCCTAGGCCGTTTAGGCGCTAGGTGCTCAATGAGTTGCATGATGCGATGTACGATATACAGCCAAAGCGCTGTGGGATGGATGCCTTGGACCACAAGTACAAAAACATAAAGAAATTTGATATATATACAACAATATGTCACAGCCAAAGCGCTGTGGGATGGATTCCTTGGACCACAAGTACAAAAGCGAATATGTCGGGGCAAAGAAATTTGTTATCAGTTGACTCCTTGATTTTAAAATGGTGGATTCCATGACTGTGTTAAGTTAAGTTGAAGAGATTCTAGTACTCTTCAACGTGATCCGTGACAAAGGCATGGTGGTGAGTGAAGCCTTTCAAGTGTCATCTATAATCCACTTGCTACCTCCCTGTTGGAAGGACTTCAAGTATTAAAGGACGTGAACCTGAAGCGGTTGATGGGGCTCCGAATTAAGGAGGACAATAGGAAGAATGATAGGAAGGTTCCTGTCGCTAGTGGTGCTAAAGCCAACATTGTGGAGCACGGTAAAAATTCCAAATATGCTGAAAAGGAGAAGCAAAAACTTAGTCCTAAAGTTGGCATTTCCTAGAACAAGTTCAATGGAAAATGCTCCAACTATAGCAAAAATGGCCACAAGTCACTGATTGCAAAGCTTCGAAGAAGAAGAATAAGAATTCTCAAGCCAATCTAGTTGAGAAAAGCAATCAGAAGAAGGTCGAGATTAGCCTTTCGGCCATGGTGGCTGAGGTTAACCTCGTGGGCTCCAACCAACGTGAATGGTTCATCGACACCGATGTAACAATGCACATTTGTTGTAATTGTGAGTGCTTACCACCTTTGAAACCGTGGATAGCGAGAAGGTGTCGATGGGAAACTCTGCTCAGTTTGTTGTGGAAGGCATGAGGAAAAGTAGTTCTGAAGATGACACTGGGAAGGAGTTGACGTTGAATAATGTGTTATATATCCCAGTGCTACGAAAGAATCTAGTGTTTGGCTCATGCTAAACACGCATGGATTTAGGATAGTATTTGACTCAAATAAAGTAGTTTTGTCTAAGATGGGCATGTTTGTAGGAAACATGATATGTAACTGGTGCACTTTTTAAGCTCAATGTATGAATGTTACTACCAATAAAAGCAAAGTTAATTCTGTTTACATGTTTGGGTCTTTTAATTTGTGGCACGGTAGACTAGGTGATGTTAATTTTAACTCTATACGTAGATTAATTAACATGGACCACATTCCTACATTCTAAATTAACACAAATAACAAATGTGAAATTTTTGTTAAGGCAAAATTGACTGAAACACCTTTCAAATCGATTGAAAATGAAACTGAACCACATGATTTAATCTATAGTTATTTGTGAGACTTTAAATTGACACAAACAATAGGTGGTAATAAATACTTTATCATATTTATTGATGATAACACACTTTACTGTTATGTGTATTTGCTTAAAAACAAAGATGAAGTCATCGAATAATTCATTCTTTATCATAATGAAGTTGAAAATCAACTTAATCATAAGATTAAAAAGGTTATAAGATATCAAGGTGGTGAGTACGAAATACCTATTGGCGATTCCTGTACTAGCGTAGGTATCGTTCATGAGTGTATGACACCTTATGCACTTCAATTGAACGATGTTGTTGAACATAAAAATCGTACATTGTAAGAGATTAGATGATGAATGTGATGTTGATATGTTCGGTCTTACCTCAAAATATGTGGGGTGAGACTATTTTGAAAAGCATTTACCTTTTAAATAAGGTACACCGCAAGAAGCTCGATAAGAGCCCTTATGAGTTGTGGAAGGTAGAAGGTCATCCTACCAATAATTGAAAGCATGGGGGTGTCTTGCCAATGTATTGGTGCCAACACCTAAGAAAATAAAAATAGGTCCCAAAATGGTGGACTGTATTTTTATTGTCTATGCACCAAATAAGTGCGTTTGCACACATTTAATTCGCGTTCGCACACACTTAATCTAATCTAGACCATTAAAAAATATTAGATGGATACACACGATTTGTTCTCACGTTCTCACCTAAGCAAGTGTTCTCATACGATCCTATATATATATATATATATATATATATATATATATATATATATATATATATATATATATATATATATATATATATATATATATATATATATATATATATATATATATAGGGAAGGGTTCAGGTGCGGGAATGACTTCCCGTGCGGTTAGACGCACCTTAATCACTAAAATGTCGCACATTAAGTATTAATTTCGCGCATCTTAGTTTAAACATGACGCACTTTAAGCATACGAATCACGCATCTTAAGCACACAACACACGCACATTAAGCGCAAAACTCACGCGCATTAAGCACAAAACTCACACACAAGCATACGAATCACACACCTTAAGCACACAACACACGCACATTAAGCGCAAAACTCATGCACATTAAGTTTCAACAACTACTCACATTAAGCACTAACCCCATGCACCTTAAGTTTCAACAACTGCTCACCCCACGCACCTTAAATTTACTTAGATGCAAAAATTACCAATTGCCACCGCACCTTAAGCACACAACACACGCACCTTAAATTTACCTGGATGTAAAAATTACCAATTGCCATTCCGAATCTGTTACATTGTAGTATCTGTTCAAACATACACAAAAAGTCAACAACGCCTCTCCTAAGGTTCGATCTCATGACCTCTCATATAGGACATGTCACTACATGCTATCTGAGTACAAGGTGGTTAACATATATATATATATATAGGAAAGGAATGGCACAACGAATAAGTAGTGTAATAAAGAAGGATTGAGAAAGCAGAAAAGTAGTAAATTAAAGTAGTACTTAGTATTCTAGTAAAAGAAAAAAAAAAAGTTCTGTGCTTCAAGCTGTGGCATATTACTTTGTAGTATCTTTGTCACAACGCCATTTATATCACAGGTCAATATAACTGTGCCCATTGCAATTGCATTGTAAAGTAGATTTTGCATTTCAGACTGGTTTAATTTAATAATAACAAGATTGCTGATTAATTTACTTCCTTCTAATCCTTTATCGGTTAAAATCATAATTCATAAAGTGCGCTTTATTCAGAGCACACATTTACTCGAAACTCACCTTCATTTAAAGTGCACTGCACCTTGATAAGATGAATTTTTTTGTAAATAAATTTTTTTTGTCAGGCTCTACCACCATTTTTTTAAAAATATAATCCTTTAAAATCATTGAATTTAGTTTTGTTAATCTCAAATTTTAAAAGACTATAAATTATAAGAAAATTTTATTGTGTCATACATAACAACATCATATATAACAGTATAATACTTGTATGTATTATGTAGAATTTTTATTTTTATTTTTATAAATTATTACTGAAAATTTCTTTCATGATAAAGGTAGAGGACAAACAGAATTCCACGAGAAGCCAGGGGAGGTATCTGAGTTAATTAGTTTTCGACTTTTCGTATGTAGTACAGACTACAGATACTATATTTATCTGATCTGTCGGTTATTATTATTATTATTATTATTACTATATTTATCTGATCTGTCGGTTATTATTATTATTATTATTATTATTATTATTATTATTATTATTATTATTATTTGTGTTATTATTATTATTTATTAGGAAAAGGGTCAAATATGCCCTCGAACATTAGCTTAAAAGTCAATTAGGCCCCTAAGCTTTTTAAAGGTGCAATTACACCCATCAACAATTCATTTAGGTTCAATGAAGCTCAAAAACAAGTTAATGACCGGCTATCACAGGTCATTAGGGTTCAGGCCACCTTCCGGTGATTTTTCCGACAAAAAAAAGTGACCAGCAACCAACCCAGATTTGCTGAAAATTTCGCCGGTCACTTTTTTTGCTGGAAATTTCGCCGGTCACTTTTGTTTTTTTTGCCGGAAATTCGCCGGAAGGTGGCTTGAACCCTAATGACCTGTGCTAGCAGGTCATTAATTTGTTTTTGGGCTTCATTGCACTTAAATGAATTGTTGATGGATGTAATTGCACCTTTAAAAAGTTTAGGGGCCTAATTGACTTTTAAGCTAAAGTTCGAGGGCATATTTGACCATTTTCCCTTATTATTATTATTATTATTATTATTATTATTATTATTATTATTATTATTATTATTATTATTATTATTATTATTATTATTATTATTATTATTATTATTAGGCAAAAACTTGTGTGAGACCGTCTCACGAGTCTTAATCCGTGAGACGAATCCGATCTTTGATTGATAAGACTAAAGATTCAACTCTTTAATCAAGGATTTTACCCATTACCTTAGAGTTGGGGTTCAGCCTTTTGGAAGAAGGATTTTACCCATTACCAAAGATCTGACTCATTTCATATATTGAGACCCGTAAGACGACCTCACACAACAATAATTGACCATTTCAAACCCGACCTTAAAGTAAATTAAAAATAAAATAAAAATAAAAAAATACTCGCCCGAGTTGAAGTCTAGTCGACCGGCTAATTAAAAGACACCAATGGATGAAATCTCGTTAGTCTTGGGGAGCCTAATGCCTAGTCCAATTTTCATTTTTTTTTCTCTTAAAAAGGAAAATTGGCTTAGGCACTAGGCGCCCCTGGCCAATTTTTACAACATTGATGGAGGGTGCAAAATTCCAAATGTTGTTGATACATAAATTTGCATAGTTTTTACACTCGTTAAACCAAAATTATTTTGTACAAAGGAATGGCGGCTAATAAATTAGTAATTACAACTAAAGAGGAAAGGATGAAAAGATAAATTTGGAAGGTTTTTAGAAATGGAGATGAGAGAGGTTGAACCAAATATGCTGAAACGCCTTAATGATGAGGGCATGATACTCGTCAGAATTCAAGGAAAGATAACAAGCAAGAAGATCTTCCAAGTCCTTTGAACTCTTTATATTGTTCTCCACGATCATCTCCATCATCGATTCTTTGAAATCCTTCTCCGGATCCAACGAAGCCTTAACCACCGCAAAGCTCCCGGAGAAGCTCTTCTTCTTCGCCGCCGCCGCCGCTTTTGATCGCTTTCCCGACGACGACACGCTTTTCCGGGCATGGCTCTGGATTTTCCGGCTGCCTATCTTGGGAGAATTCACTCGAAGCTTCACTCCCGTGGACTGCGAGAAAGATTTCCTTGGTCTACTCTTGCCGCCGCCGCCGCCGCCGCTCCTCTCCTCCTTCATCGTCGACCCTTCTTCGTCTACGGCGTCAGAGTTTCTTGAATTTCCGGCGGGGAGCTTGGTGAGAATTGGCCGGAGGTCTAGCTCGGAGATGGCTAGCTCTTCCGTCCGGGATTTCTCGTTCATGTCCAGGACTATATCCGTGGCGGAGGAGCTGAAGGAGCTCGACCAGGAAGCGAGCCCGTTGAACGACTGCGGCAAATCGCCGGCGTCGGAATCGAACTCCGACGTCGGCGATTTGAGCAAATCGTCAAACTCGGCCAAAGGAGACCAACCATCTCTATCCAAGTACCAATCCCCTTCACCGCCGCCACAAGTACACAGAGCCGGAGAAGGCCTGTAAATTGTCTTCCTCCTCGACCGCCGCCGGGAAGACCTTCTCGGAGGATCAAGAAAGTGAGAATTCCCGGAGGATTTTGTGTTCGCCGGCGAATTGTACAGCTTGTAGCCTTTAGCACCAGAGTCTCTGGTGTAATAATAGGATTGCCTAGGCTGAGAAACATTCGGGTTGCGAAAACCAGATGTCGACGAGGTTTGGTTTTGGGTTTTCTTCTTAGAAGAGGTTCTTGTTTTTCTCCCCATGTCTCTAAGCTTGTAAAACCAGGCATTTGGGATCATGTCTGATAACCTAAACTTGTGATTGCCCATATATATCTGTTTAGTTTTGTGTTTTCCCAGAAACTAGACAGAATAGTTTTGGCACAGTAGTATCATGGCAGATGGAAGAAAGTTGTATATAGTGAAAGGCAGAGGGGAAGATTTATAATACTATAATGAGAGGAGGGTCCCTGTTGCCCTGTGATATGAAGCGCAAGCGAAGCATAAGGCCATGTTTGGTTAGAATAATGGCCCCCGGATTTCTATCATCACGGACTGCACACGCCTTTTCTCCTTATATTGTCTGTCTATAATTATGGTACACCCCGGAATGTTTTAATAATTCCAGTGATACTCCAAGCCCCGGAATGTTTTAATAATTCCAGGGCGGATCTAAAAATCTTTTTGAGTAGGGGCGAGAAGGTTAAAACTAAGGAGATATTTTGTAGAAAAAAAAAATTACTTAGAGACCGAGTCATAAATATTGTTGACTAGAGATAAAAATCAAAATACATCCAAATAAAAAAAAATATTTAAAGCATATTAATTAGATAAAATAGTTTGAATGGAAAACACATTATAAATCACTATCTCACTATTAATATTAAAAGAGAACAAAATAAAAATAAAAAAAGAGAAGAATTCACAATGTTTCAAATAAAAAATTCAATTAGAATTCTCACTATTAATATTAAAAAATGCGAAAAACATAATTTGCTCATCTCACTATTAATATTAAAAAATTAACAAACAAGCCACAATGTTACAAATAAAAATCCAATTAGAATTATCAATATTGATATTAAAAAATTCGGAAAAAAAAATTAAGTGTTGTAGATTCAAACCGCTAACCATTTCATATTATATGGAAATAATAGCATTACCATCTAACCCAAATTAACCTTTGTTTAAGTTTTGGTATATTTAATATATATACAATATATATGGTGTGGGGGAGTGGAGGCAATTACCCCCACTATGGCTCTGCCACTGATTCCAGTGATACTCCAAATCCTGAAAAACTAGAGACAATATATAATTATAGAATAAGTCTTATTTGAGACAGTCGTCTAACTGTTGTCATTACAAATAGAAGATCGCAGGTTTGAGTCCTATCCGAACCGAGGATGTTGGTGTAATCATGTTGAGTAGATACTATGTATAGATTAAGTTGTAGTTATTAAAAAAAAAAAAAAAAAAAAAAAAAAAAAAAAAAAAAAAAAAAAACCGTCTCACCGTCAGACGCACAATATCTTTTAATTTTAAAAAAATAAAAATTGTTATGAGTGCATAAATAAAGTATTATATTTTAACTAAAAAGTAATACATCTTTCAAAAAAAAAAAAGTAATACATATTTCACGTGAAATGATCTCACGCAAGACTTACTCATCTTCTCTCAAATATTGTCTATTGAACCAGTGAGCTAAGCTCGTGCGAACACACACAATACTTACTTATACTCATAATCAGGGTTGTAAAAATCCCGCCTAGGCACCGAGTAATCGGCGCCTAGGCGCTAGGCGCCCATAGGCCGTGGCGATTTCCGCCCTAGGCTCCCGCCTAGGAGACCGGCCGCCTAGGCGTCCGCCTAGCGCCTAACTCGTCCGATTACGCCGAGTTAACTCGTCAATTTCTGTCGAGTTAGTCGAGTTAACCCGACCGACTCGACCTTGCTAATTTTGTCCATTTATATGACATATACATATAATATGACATATATACACTCGTAGACTAGTTTGATACTTTCAATCATTGGATGATTGAAGTATTTGGGTATTTCATTTGAGTTTTTTTTTTTTTTTTTTAATATTCTTTTGATGTTATGACTTATGAATTGTCATTATGTCATTTATTTGGATGTGTTATTTGATTGAATGTTGAAAACAGCCTCATTAAAATTGTCAAATTGCAAGTCTGCTACTGTTTTTTTTTTGCGACCGCCTAGCGCCGCCTAGATTCCGCCTAGGCGCCGACTAGGCCGCTTAGGCGCTAGGCGCTGCCCGGGCGCCCGACTAGCGCCCAGCGCCTACTGCAACCATGCTCATAATTGGTGTAATAGTCAAAAAATAACGGAGAAAAGATATGATTGTACTTGGAGTGGTAGGCAAACTCCAAAACAAAGAGGTGAGAATTGGAAAACAATTTGTAATGGCCCCGAAGGTTAATAACACGGAACAATGACGAAAGAGTAAGCAGAAACCAACAGAAGAAGTTGGGAACAAATACTAGCCATTCCAGCCAAAATGTCAACGTTGGAAGGGCCGGAAGTTGAGGCTATTAAAAGCCTTCAAACGACACTGTTTGAAGGATAGTAGGAACCCAAGCAGCTCGTTGAGAAGCAATTACTACAGCTGGATTATTAGATTGTTATGATCTGGAAATTGAATAGCTATGTTTCCCAGCTTATAAATGTAAGTTCCATCAATTGTGTTGGATGTCTTTGAAAAATCAATGAACTTCTAGATTCTTCTCTCTACTATCTCTTCTCTTCCCCAATTTCTCTCTTCTCCTTTTCTCCCTTCTCTCTGCAACTTTCTAGTATAGGGGCATTACAGTTTGTATCATAGCCCAATCATGGATACACGTGTGAGCAAATTGGAGGCCATAGTGGCTGATCTTAGTATCCAAATGGAGGTGCAATCGAAAGCTACTCGCGATTTGATGGAGAAGTTAGTAGCTCAGATGGATAACAGGATAACCAGCTAGAAGGATGACATTCTAGAGACGATCAGACTTAATTGACCTCCGCCTCTGGTAATGGATTTTGTTCTAGGTTGGTCATCAGTGAACGGTGCAGGTTAGGTACCTCCTTCCACATCACAACAAGTTCTAAACCATCAAGGAAGAAAGCCTGGAAATGATCTTGCTGCATTGATGAGCACCGCCGGATTGGAGGATGGTGTAGCAGTTGATGAGGATTCTGGTAGTGAGGTGGAGCCGAGGAGAGGTCAACTTCCAGACCGACAACCTAGGCAGAACATTGATAATCCTTTGATGATGTACAAATACGATTTTTCTCTTTTTGATTATGATCATCCTAAATTGTGGATTAATAGGTGTGGGAGATTCTTCCTAATGTCTCATATCCCTAGAATTGAGGTGATGCATGTGTTGTATGTGAATTTAACAGGCAAAGTAGGTTTGTAGTTTGAGGGATACTTAACTGGATTAGAATGGCCTTTCCAGTGAGCACATTTTGCAGGAGTTGTGTAGGAGGTTTGGGGGGAGGGGAGATAGTGGAACCGTGATGGAAGAATTTTCTAGCTTTAAGCAGTTTGGTGAGTTCTGGAGTTTAGTGACAGGTTTGAAGAATTCAGAAGCTTGTTACTTCAAAATCACCCACCCTCATAGATACATATTTCCTTGAAGCCTATATAGCTAGGTTGAAACAAAATCTCAAGTGTTGTGAGGACCCCTCAACCTAAAATCCTAGCAGATGCAATATGATTTGCCAAGCAATTTGAGAAGGGGTTCAAGGCCAGTGATTAATTTATAACCGCTCTCCATTTTACACCAAAACCTAACCAACCTGCAAATTTTCAATCTACAAAACTCTATACCCTTAAACCTACTGAACCTAGATATGCAAATTCCCAAGGATAAACAACATCTAATAGCTTAAATAGAACTGCTAAGGGCCCTGATGTAGCCAAATTTAAATCTCAGTTGATGGAGCAGAACATGCATTTTATATGTTTTGAACCTTGGCAACCTGGCCAAGATGCAAGGGCCCCACTTTTAATACCATTAAAGAGAGTGAGTTCTATGACACCTCTGAGGAACTGAGCACTAAAGAATCCGAATGGGAAGTGATATAAGCAAGTGGACATACTGAGGTTTCCTTATATGTTATGATGGGAGGAAAAGGCTTCAACACAATTAAATTGTTGGGATCCATCAGTAAGTAGCAGGTGGTGATTCTAGTTGACAGTGGGAGTACTCACAACTTCTTAGATCCAAAGTTACTCACTTAATTAAGGATTGAATAAAAGAAAGCTCACCCCCTCATTGTTGCCGTTGCTAATGGAGAACAGTTGTCTTGTGATTCCACCTATAAAGGGATGAAGTTGCAGGTTCAGAATGAGGTGTTTGAGAAGGACTTCAGATTATTGAGGCTAGGGGGTTGTGACGGTCCTTGGAATGAATTGGATAGATCAATTTGCACCTATCCAACTACACACTAGACCTCTTGGCATCTCATTCCACAAGGAAGGAAAGAAAGTGTTATTGAAAGGACTAATCAGGAAAACCAACAAATTACAAGCATCATCCAAAAAAAAGATACCAAAAAATGGCGGAAGTTTGGTGCTCAAGGGTTTTTGGTGCAATGTGAAAGCTTGGTTGGGATGGACAGTGAGCACATGTGCTTCACAATCACTTTGCAGACAGATTTTAAAGAACTGGCTGAGTTAATTCAAGAGTTCCAGGAATTGTTTGAGGAACCTAAGGCCTTACCTCCAATAAGGATTTATGATCATACAATTCCCCTCATACCAGGAGCTCAACCTTTGAATTAAAAAACCCTATAGCTATTCCTTTGATCAAAAGAATGACATAGAAGAAATGGTAGAAGAAATGTTGAAGACATGGGTGATTATAGAAAGTGTTTCCCCATTTGCCTCTCCTATTTTGATGGTCCCAAAGAAAGATAAAACTTGGAGATTTTGCATTGACTATAGAGAATTGAATAACATCACTATAGAGAACAAATTTCCTATTCCTTTGGTAAAGGACCTTTTCTCTGAGCTGGCAGGATCCATATACTTTACTAAATTGGATTTTAGGGCAGGTTATCATTAGGTAAGGATGAAAGAAGGGGATGAGTACAAGACTGTTTTTAGGACCCATCGATGTCTTTATGAATTCAGGATCATCCCCTTTAGTCTCACCAATGCCCCCAACAACATTCCAAGCTCTAATGAATCATGTGTTCAAACCATTGTTGAGGAGGTTTGTCTTGGTCTTTTTTTTTTTTATGACTTCCTGACCTATAACCCTGATCTAGAGACACATTGGGGCTATCTCAAAGAGGTTTTAAGGCTCATGAGAGAGCATAAGCTACTAGCCAAACTCAACAAATGTTTCTTTGCAAAGGAAGAGGTGGAGTATCTAAGACATTTCATTTCTGGATCTTGTATGCATACTGACCCCTCTAAACTGCAAGTTGTGGCCTAAAATTGTGTCAATCAAAGGCCTAAGGGGATTCCTAAGACTGACTGGCCATTATAGAAGGTTTATTAAGTCCTATAGTATCATTAGGAAACCTTTAACAAACATGCTGAAAAAAAGAATTCATTCTAGTGGGGAATGGAAGTTGAGGTTGCATTTGGAACACTCAAGCAAGCCCTCTATTTAGCACCAGTTCTAGTTCTTCCTAATTTTAACAATACCTTCAATGTGGAAGCCAATGCATGTTACAAGGGAATGGGGGTTGTTCTAATCCAAGAAGGGAGATCAACAGCCTACTTTAGTAAGACTTTTGGTGACAAACACCATGGGTTATCTACATATGAAAAAGAGTTCCTCTCTATTATTAATGTTGTGGAAAAATTGAGGTCTTATTTTATAGGGAGGTACTTCATCATCAAGGCTGATCACAAGTCTTAAATTTCTCCTATAACAGAAAATAACCACTGCCATTCAACAAAAAGGGTTGGCTAAATTGTTGGGCTTGCATTATACAATATAGTATAAAAAGTGGTTTGAAAATTGTGTTGAAGATGCTCTTTCCAGGAGAATGGTGGACCAAGAAGACTCTACAGTAAATGTTATCTTTAGCATTAAGCCACAATGGATAGAGGATGTGATCAATAGTTATGAGGGGGATGAATGGGCCAAGGATAGGTTGACTACCACTCTTTTTACACCTGATCATGATTTTAAGGTGGTAGTGAGTGAAGGGCTAATTAGGTACAAATAGAGGTTATACATTGGTAGTGGGGGAAACTTGAGGAACAAATTGATGACTCAGATGCATAACTCACCCTTAGGGGGTGATTTAGGGAAGAAATGGACTTATCAGAGGTTGAAATCCTTGTTTTACTTGGGAGGCATGAAGAAGGAAATAGCACATATGGTTAAGCAGTGTGATGTGTGTCAAAGATGCAAGGCTGAAAATGTAGCCTCACTTGGGCTACTATAGCCCTTGAACATTCCAGATCAAGCCTGGAAAGGGATCTCCATGGATTTTATAGAAGGATTGCCAAATTCCTAAGGCAGAGAGGTAATACTAGTGGTGGTTGACAGACTTACAAAATACAACCAATTCATTGCAATCTCACATCCTTATTCTGCTGAGAGTGTGGCCTTGGAATTCATGGAAAACATCTATATGCTCCATGGGTTACCTGAGAGTTTGTGACAGATAAAGACAAGGTATTTCTAAGTAAATTTTGGCAATCCCTTTTTAAACAGTTGCAGATTCGGCTAAACATGTCTACAACTTACTATCCACAATCAGATGGTCAAACTAAAAAAGTAAATAAATGTTTGGATACTTACTTGAGGTGTATGGTATTCAGCAAACCTAAAGCTTGGGCTAAATGGTTGCATATGGCTGAGTACTGGTACAATACCAACTTCCACTCATCCCTACAGTGCACACCATTTCGAGCTTTGTATGGGTATAAACCACCAATGTTGGCTTTGGGAAATGGGCAGAGAAATGGGAAGAATGAATGGATAGCTGAGAGGGAAACTTTGCTGTTAGTATTGAAGGACAACTTAAGGGTGGCTCAGCATAGGATGAAGCAACAAGCAGATAAAAACATAAGTGAAAGGGAATTCCAGGTGGGGGATTGGATCTACTTGAAAGTACAAACCTATAGAAAAACTACTGTGGCTGTAAGGGCTAATGTGAAGTTATCAGCTAAGTATTATTGGCCATATGAAGTGGTAGAGAAGGTAGGAGCAGTGGCATAAAAATTAGCTTTACCCTCTGGTTCACAGATTCATCATGTTTTCCACATATCACAACTCAAGAAGAGGATATGAGAGCATGTTGTTCCCCAGGCAAAACGTCCACTCATTGACCAGGAAGGAGAAGTGTTGGCACAACCCATAGCTACCTTGAACAAACTCTTGATTAAGCGAAATATATAAACAAGTAGTTGCCAGATTCTAGTCCAGTGGGCCAACTTACCTAAAGAAGCAGCTACATGGGAAGATAACCACTATATTGTCAAACAATTCCCTACATTTGATCCTTGGGGACAAGGATTTGGTGGAGGAGAGGGTAATGTAATGAACCTAAAGGTTAATAAGAAAGAACAGGGACGGAAGAGTAAGTAGAAGCCAGCAGAAGAAGCTGGGAAAAAAATACTAGCCAGCCAAAACGATAACGTTGGAAGGGTTGAAAGTTGAGGCTGTTAAAAGCCTTCAAAACGACACCGTTTGGATGATAACATGTAGTCAAACAGTTCGTTGAGAAGCAATTACTACAGCTGGATTATTAGATTGTTATGATCTGGACATTGAGTAGCTATGTATCCCAGCTTATAATGTAAGTTCCATAAGTTGTATTGGATGTCTTTGGAAAATCAATGAACTTCTAGATTCTTCTCCCTAGTACCTCTTCTCTTCCCCAATTTCTATCTTCTCTCTTCTCTCTGCAACTTTCTAGGGGCGTTATACAATTCATGTGAGGTGTAGATGAGATGACATTGGTCTCTTCTAGTTTAACAAGAACCCATTACTAAGATTAGCGTGTGAGCGAGAGAGAAAATCAGTACATTCTTTATTTTATTTGACATTTTCTTAACATTGAAATTGATTACTTGTTACCTGCAATTCTTAATACACTTATGATTATTCATAAAGAGACATAATACTAATAATACTCCCTCTGTCCCATTTTGTTTCTGGTTCGTCCGTTAACGAAGCTTGTGATATGAATCTAGTCCAAGATTCAAATAAGATGGAGTATTGCCCCAAGATTGCTCTCAATGCAAAGATAGAGATGGATCAAAATACCTTAAACCTCACGAGAAACCCTTTGTCTCGAATCCTCAAAGACTTAGAAGAATCCCATGTAGCTTCAAGTACCTCGATGTTGCAATCTTCAATCAACTAGAGTCGGATCTAGTTTCCTTCGATTCAAGAACGAGTCCACGAACCTAAATCTAAGGTTGAAGAAAGTAAGATTGATTCGAGTCCACGAATCAATTTGCTAGTCGAGTCCACGACTAGCCACTAATTGAGTCCACAATTAGCCATAAGGTTTCTTACACAAGTGTAAAGAAAAACTTAAGAATTTTATTGAATTAAAGCCCGTCTAAAACTGATATGGATGTGCCCTATTTATAGGTATAGGGCAGCATTGTAATCTAAATACAATGGGAAAAAGAGTCCTAAACCTAATCTAGAAAACAAGTAAATAGAGTTTTATTTAGAAAAGGATTTAAGGAATCCTTTCTAAATACAACTAGTGTTTTCTCTTTTATGCCAAACAATTTAAATTAATGATGACCAAAAATAATAGGGCTGATTTGGGCCTAATTTAATCACCAAAATCAGCACTTAAACAATCATAAAAAAACCTTGAGTTATTCTTCATATTTTGCAAATGGGCTTGACTTGGATTTCCACCATCTTTGAACATCACCAATGAAGAGTTGCCTTAATTGTTTGGACTTGGGCCTTGTGATTGGCCCAATTAGTATTCTTAATGGATCTTCATATGTTGGGCCGCATCAGCTTGACTGAAGTTATATTTTAAATTCAATTTTTTTAATATTAAGTTTAATATTAATATATAAAATTTATATATTTAAAAACTACATTACAATACTATAAAACACAACAAATCAAATTTAATAATAATTAAAAAAAATACTAAAGAAATTAAGAAAATAAAAAAGAATTAGTTTGACCAATAAATAGTAAATATGGCAGGTAAAATGGGACATAATGGGAGTAATAATAAAAATGTTTCTGATATGTTCACGCTCAACTTCTCCCAAAAGGTTGAATCCCCAACCCCAATGAGCCCCCCACACCCAAATATCGGTGTGCCCACTTTGAGCATAATCCCCACACTGTCGCTGTCGAAATTCAAACCTTGGTTTCGAAAACAAATATGGTCTACTGAACAGTCAGTTCATGCTCAAGTTAATTATACTAGCTGGATCATGAAAGTATCAAAGTATATTAGACAATTTTACTATTGATTTAATCTTAGTTTTTTATTAAATGGTGGTTAAAATTGTCTATTTAATGATACTATTTGACTATCTTAGGTTAATTGTGAACTCGAGTTTAAAATTATATTAAATAAAATCATATAGTATCGAGAATGTTTATGTTTTGATGTAAATTTTAAATATGAAGAAAAAAAAAAAAAAAACAAGAGAGGGGAGGAAAGGGAAGAGTAATGATACATAACAGCTTATAATTCTAAAATGGGGAATTGTAAGGTGTGATTTGAGTAGGTGAATTTGTGGAAGGCTTAAGAGAACATGGCCATTGGCCTCTATGATGTGTGAATGTATCAATGACAGAAAAAAAAAAAAAAAAAAAAAAAAAAAAAAAAAAAAAAAACCCTTCGTACGTTGCAATAATAAAGGAAAATTCAACGTTTAATAATTCTTTAATTTACGGTAGCTCTCAACCACTATTAGAATATGCATTTTAAGTAAAATTTGACTTATGATCCTAACCAATAAAAGATTATTATAAAAAGGTAAATTAGTCTAGGTAGTTCATAATTATCCAGTTCAAACAGAGAAGGTCAATAAGTAACTATCACGAAAAGATATTTCATACTTTGTGATTATCAAACTAACTGCTCAACCAACTCTAAAATATTAGTATTATCTTACAATATTTTCTTAAATAGTTCAAGAGTTTCTCCAAAATTATAAATCATTTCTTAATTCTGTGATAAAATTGGTTAACTTTTTAATATGCAAGGTATCCGACAACGTCTTTTACTTTCATTTACAATTTATGATGCACAAAAACTCTTAAGAATAGTGGGTTTAAATTTAAAAATTTGCACAAAACATTTCAGAACCGTTTTATAATAAAGGTTTGAGAACACGTTTCAAGAGGTCAATTTGTAAATAATATTTTTTAAGTACAAAGTGAGAATTCATTACAGATTAATTTTAAGCCTAAAGATAGTTGGGTCACACTTGTGTGAGACTGTCTCACGTATCCTTATTCGTGAGACATGTCAGGTTAATAAGCAAATATAATACTTATACTAGTAAATGTAATACTAAATCAAGAATAAAATATTTGTTACTTAGAAGGAAAAATATATATAATACTTTTGAGGATAAATATAATATTTTTATAATTTTATATTTTCATGTAAAGTATTATTTTTTCATTAAAATTATTATATTTTTCCTTATAAGTAAAAAAAAAAAATAATCTAGCCCTTGTGACAGTAAGGAACATGCTCTAAAATTTGTACTCAAGCTATAACAATATAATTTCTCTAAGTATGTATACACACGAATATTCTACGGTAACATTATTGCCGTCATAATTAATATTTTAAAAAAAAATAGAAATGCACCTTTATATTATTTTTTATTTACACATTTTCATCAGATTTTATTTCATATGTTTTAAAACTTGCGTTTTCGCCTTATTTATTTATAGTTTATGTGATACTTAGTTCACGAATATATAAATTAAATAAAGGGAAAATGGCACCCCTGAGTTATATACTTATAGTATTTTTTTTTCTTGAATTATTCGTATAAGCACATTAGCCCCCTCAATTATTTTAAGAGTGATAATTTTTTTCCGTGATATATTAAATTGACATTTCTACCCTTAAAATAAATATTTTATTATTTTTCTTCCCCAACAAATTATTGAGTATACGTAGGGATGACCACGGTTCGATTCGAATTGAACCGAACATTATAGCAATCGAATTAAAAGTTTTCGGTTATGATTCATATCCAGAACCCAATATTTGGATTTTAATTTATTAAAATTATGAATCAAAAAAACTTCATCTTGAACCGTGAACCGGCAGTTCCGGATTCGGTTCGCAATTTTGAACCGTCTTTATTTTAAAATTTTATTTTTTATTTTAAAATAGTCTAAATTCAACAATAAATGTATTTTATTTTTTCAGTTCAGAACATGAACCGGCCGTCCCGGTTCGCTATTTTAATAAACTCTAAATATCGAGTTTCGATTCTAAATTGTAATTAGAATATTTCGGGTTGGTTGCTATAGTGTATGTTTGGTTTGAACTAAATTGTGGTCATAATTTATTGAAGAAAAAAATAAATAAAATATTTATTTTAAGAATAAATATGTCCATTTAATATTTTAAGAGAGAAAAATGCTATAAGTATATAACTCACGGAAAAAAGTGTCGTTTTCCCTTAAATAAACCTAAAATAAGCAGAGAGTAATTATGAAGTGCAATGATTTCCTAACAGCAAAGGCCACTAGATAATGTTAGCAAAATTTTCAGTGCCTCAAAATGACGAGTCATCAACGCCTTTTTCAACTGTAAAAAGTCAAAACATTGATTACACACTGCATATATGCACATACAAATTAGAGCAATCTGATTACTTGGAGTTTTTATTCTCAATTTTTGAGATGTCATGTAAGATAGTGATGTAGATGAAAAGGAGGCAAATACGAAAGTAAAAAGAAAATAAAAATTAAAAAAAAAAATTGAGGTACACGTTTAAAGCTAGGAGGTGCATTGGATGAATACGGACGAATCGGATTTCTCATCCGTCAATCCGATCGGAATTTGAACTACGTTTTGCTCATCAAATCCTTTATTTTTTTAAGCTTAAACATTTCGGATATGAAACATCGGATTTCAGATATTACAGTTCAGATATCAAATTTTATTCGAATATGATTAAAATAATATTACAATACTTTTTTTTAACAAAAAGCCAATAAGAAGTTAAAAATCGTAACAAAATTATACTTTACAAATTACAAATATTCCAAAGTAGCAAACAGCCAAACACTTAGGCAGTTAGCAAACACTAATTATACAGAGCTAAGTAACAAAAACATATATTAATTTTAGAGTAAATATCACTTTTGGTCTCTTGACTATCATAGTTAAAGCACTGTTGGTCCTTGACTATTGCTTTTTTCAAATTAGATGCATGGCTTTCTAACTAATATCACTTTTGGTCCTCCGATCCAATTTTTCGACCACATTTTACCGAAATTCCAACCGAAAAAATATTGTGTTGTAATTAGAAGGGTATTTTGGTCCTTTCAAATTTATTTCATTTTCCTCTTTTAATTTTTTTCTTCTTCCCGCTTTCTTCCTCAGCTCTCCCGTTCTATTTGTCTACGAAGATAATCCAAGCTTCAATTGATTCTTCCTCTCCATTTCTTGAGCTGATGAAGAACGGGAGAGCTGAGGAAAGAAAGGGGAAGAAGAAAAAAATAAAAGAGGAAAATAAAATAAATTTGAAAAGATCAAAATACCCTTCTAATTATAGCATACATATTATTTTTCCGGTTGGAATTCCGGTAATATGTGGCCGGCAAATTGGATCGTAGGACCAAAAGTGATACTAGTTAGAAAGTCATGCACCTAAATTGAAAAAAACAATAGTCAAGGACCAAAAGTGCTTCAGCTATGATAGTCAAGGGACCAAAAGTGATATTTACTCTTAATTTTACAACAAAAATCTAAGTTTAACTTCAACAAAATACTAAGTTAAACTTAAAAGTTCTAATTTCAAAATATTCAACAGTCAGCACTCAGAAGTCAGCAATCAGCAGTCAACAGCAAGTCAGCACTTCTACACTTTACAATTTAGTGATTTACACTACTTTTCTTCCTGTTAGTATCAACACTTGAAACAATATTAAGAAATAGGTAACATATATTAAGTAAAAAGCTAAGTAACAAAACTAACAACTAACAAAACTATGTTGTAGGGGCATTAGGCTAATAGGCTCAAATTGTAATTTTCCATATCAAGTAAGGATGTGAGCAAATTGCTCAGAATGTGTTACAGTAACACATTAGCAACATACCAACACCATTCCATTTATTCAGACAAAGGTGGAAGTATCATCATAGCCAGCCAATAAAACACACATTGAAAATAAATATTAATGCATTAAAACTGAACAGAGATCAAGTTAGAGGTATACCAGAAATCCAGAATGGCAGAAATGGGACATCAGTTGGGCTCAAGGGCTCAACTCATCTAAGGGTAGTAACATTTCCATAATAGAATTATAGAAAGTTGTCAAGCCACTTAGACTCTTAGAGTTACAACTTATGAAGGCCATCAACAAACAACACCATAACAAATTAACATAAAGAAATGGGAATGTTAAACAAATAATAAATACATTACAGGAATTGATGGCAGCATTGATGGTAGAGTAGATGAATCTCCCGTGGGCAACTCTGCAAAACAGATAAGCATAATTAATTACATACAAGTTACAAAACAGAATACCAATAAGAATAACATAAACAAATGGGAATGATACATTGATACTTACCTGGCCTTTCTCCAATATTTCAACATCATCTAAGTTCTCCTCAATTGTGATTGGCTGATTGGGTAACCTCAACCAATCTTGTGTACAAAGTAGGGCTTCCACTATTTTAGGAGTTAAAGAACTCCTAAATGCATCAAGCACCCTTCCACTTGTACTAAATGCACTTTCAGAGGTAACTGTGGATATAGGAACTACAAGTACATCTCTAGCCATTTTCGGAGAGAATGAGAAATCTCTCACTATGACTCTTCCACCACTTTAAAACATCAAACTCAACAGATTCATCATCCTCCACCAGATTTTCATTCAAGTAAACTTGCAGCTCTGTCTACTTACTGTTTCCACCACCAGTTTCCAATCTCTCTCTCTCTCTCTCTTTTTTTTTTTTTTCCAGTTAACAATTCAACCTTAACTGAGGCCTACCAACTGTTCAACTAGTTGCCTCAGTCTAGACAGATTCAGTATATGATTCACTCTGGGTAGAACTAAAACAGTATGTAGCTGCATAGTCATTGGATATTTCACTCCCGCGGGGGAGTCTTTTCTTCCTCGGCTTCAGGTTGAGCTGGATGTGGCTCGGTAAGGGCGGGTTCAGTGTATGCTGCATGCTCGGGATTGGCAACCTCCTCGAGTTGGACGCCAAGGACTACTATGCAGTTATCACCAACAACTCGGCGAGAGCCTCCCTCACATCAGTCTGCATCTTTCTCTTCTCGCATAGGAAGGCCCACCAACCGCATTTTCGCACCAGTTTCTCCCCGCCCTCGGTGCTTAGAAGAAGGGTTAAGCGACGGCCTGCTTGGTGAAGATCCGCGTGGCCAAGGGCCCATGCATCATGACGGCGTCGTTCAGAAATGACGTCGAAGCTTTGTAATCTGCAACTGTCGTGGCGATCTTCTCCTCGACTGCTTTGGCTCTCCTCTCGGCGCCTCGGCCCTCTTCTCCGTTGCCTCGACTTTCCCTCCGAGCTCTCTGATCTTACCATCTCGACGAGCAATTAACTTCTTGGCTACATCCATGTCCTTATGGTAGAGGTTCTCGGTGGCCTTGGCACAACACAATAGGCTAGCCAGGGTACAACCCATCTACAAAAACATACTCGAGTCAAATCATGAAAAAAGAATCGCAGAAAATAGTGGGGTCAGGATAATTATACCTAAATTAAGTCTCGATCACCTCGTTAACCTGACCCGATTAGTGGTCCAGTCGGATGTGCTCTCTGAGGCGAGCGGAACCGCGCTGATCGTGTCTAAAAGGGTGGCAGACTCGTCACCCCCGGAGAGTAGGGTGTCGATTATCTGCATGTGGTTGGGGGAGTTTGCACCTTTTGACCGCTTATGCCGAGCTTCTTCGCCTAAATCCATGGTCGGCTCCTTTCCCCTTTTAGTCGCGGCCCGGGCAATTGAGAGGTCGGTGACTAAGCTCGTTGGGACGACGACGGTATGAAAAAAAAAAGGTTATAATCTCCTTAAATGAGCTTGATTGAACTCAATGGATGCAGAATGAATTTTAAATCCTAAATTATTAGTAAAAATAATTAATTGATTAATTATTTGCTCTAGAACACTAGAAAATGTTGAGGTTCTTAAATCGCACCGAACTAAAATGTTAAACCTAATGGTTTCAATTTTTTAAAATCGAACAAATTGAAATTAAAAAAACCTAACCGTAATAAATAATACATTTTAATAAAAATATAATATTTTTTAATAAATAAATACGTATTACTTAATTTTGAAAAATATATGTGAAACTTTAATATTTTTTTTTAACTCAGAAAAGTATTATATTTTTACTAAAAAAATATTACATATTTGAGAACCGCTTTACTTGAGATGGTCTAACACAATCTTATGTGTTTTGCTAATTGGTGTTTTAAAGCCAACTCTCATTCGAAGCGGTTGTTATACCATGAACCAGAGTCTACCTTGCAAGGTGGACCGGGAGTGATTGCCCGGGTTTATTGGCCTGGTATCCTGCACTTCGCGTTCATGATATTGACATTCAACTGTGCCCCGGAGACACAGTCGAAGCACGCCAGCCCAATGTGCTTCTTTCACGACATGCTATAGTCCTGGGTGTCTTCCAGTGGTCTTCTAGCCTTAGAAGTCATGTCCGCCCCGGGCATCTGCAACGTCCTCCTTTGATATTCTAATCTCGGACAACTAAAAGACTTAGCCATTCGGTTACTTTCACGGTCGCCCTCACTAAACCAACTTGAATCTGAACTACAATCCAGATCACGTCTTACCGAAATAAGATTTCCTTTCCATGCCATATGCGCTTAAACTTCACTTTTTCCCCCTTTTTTCTTCCCCGTCAGATATTTGTTCTCGAAGGTCGTGGACCCTGGTCCTAAATTATGTATTTTTAGTATTAGAATTGTGAACTTCTAGAATATAAATTGTGTTTCTGATTCAAAACACATAACAATTGTAGAATGATATTTGTGAATATATTATATATGTTAACATTGTGTATTCGTAGGATACAAATTGAGAATATTTAAAAGGTAAATTGTGAATAATTGGACCCGAGTCCACTGAATAATTCGCTCATCTGAAGTGCAACTTTTAAATGCGAGTAGCATATAATTTAATTTGAATTTATTTACAAATGAAAAAAGTTTGTGAAATATTATTATTATTATTATTTTTTTTTTTTTGCGATAAAGAAAACTCGCAGTCATTATTTGAGAGTGTTGGTAAGAACCAAATTCATAACTTTCATATACTAAAATTATGTTCCACCCTTCGCTTTCACCATTTTATTTCAATCATTGGGTACTATAATATAATCGTTAATTTGCTTTCACCATTTTTCTAAGAAAAAAAAAAAAAGAAGTATACTAATTCCAATAACTGATTTAAAGAATATGGTACGCTACCCACAACATCATATTAATAATGATATATAAATGATAATGAAGTATTCAATTATTAATGATACGATATATTAATTTTGATTTTTTTCTTTTGGAGGAAACCCACAATTACTACATTGTGACTTTAGCTGGCAAACCAATTTAAGATTATCCATAGTTGTCCAGCTCAAATCAAGTGGGTTAGTAGACCGCTTTTGTTGAAAGTAAAACATGTAATCTTGTGAGTATCAAATACCAAATTAATAATCTCACTAACTTTTCACCAAAAAAAAAAAATAATAATCTATCTAACTTGATTGGATTAATAATACATAAAAAAAAATTATTTTTGAATGTATGCTTAATGGTCAAACGGTGCTAAATATTCACGGGGCAAGAAGGCAAAGGGGCAGTTGCGATGCATCCGTATAATGTCGCGTGAAGTCTTTAGATTTGCGTAATAAATGACAAGTCATCTCAAAATTAATAACTTTTACGGCTCGTTTGGTTCGCTGAAAAATATTTGAAGGGAAATGGAATTGAAATTCCATGGAAAATGAATTCCAGGAAAATGAATTCAATTGTTTGGTTGGTGGAAATGAAATTACTGGGAATATGGATTCCATTGTTTGGTTGGATTTAGAAAGATAAGGAATAATGAATATAAAGACCAATATGCCCTTAAAAAAATGAATGAATAAATAGGTGTCTATGTAATTAAGAAATTTCCATAAGGGTAAAATGGTCCACTCATGTTATTTTTCTTCCCAATCCTTGTGGAAAACAAAATCCCACCCCTTTGCAAAGAATTCATTTTCCTCCACTTTGAGGAATCCATTTTCCAATGGAAAATGTTTTCCATCCAACCAAACAACATAAACCAACATTTTCCTTCACTTTGAAGAAAACATTTTCCATGGAAAATATTTTCCATCCAACCAAACACCCCCTTAATGTGCTCCTTATTTTTTTTTAAAGAAAAATATCATTTTTCCCCGAGTTATATACTTATAACACTATTTTTCTTGAATTATTCATGTAACCACATTAGCCCCTCAATTATTTTAAAAGTGGCAGTTTTCCGCCACTGATATATTAAATTGACATTTACACCCTTAAAATAAATATTTTATTATTTTTCTTCTCCAACAAATTATTGCGTATACGTAAGAATGACCACGATTCGATTCGAATTGAACCGGACCCCAATCCAATTCGCAATTTTGAACCGTATTTATTTTAAAATTTTATTTTTTATTTTCAAATAGTATAAATTCAACAATAAATGTATTTTATTTTTTCAGTTCGCAACATGAACCAGCCGTCCCAATTCGCGATTTTAATAAACTCTAAATATCAGATTTAGATTTTAATTGTAATTAGAATTTTTCAATTTGATTGCTATAGTGTCTATTTAGTTTGAACCAAATTGTGGTAATAATTTGTTGGAGAAGAAAAATAAATGAAATATTTATTTTAATTGTAAATATGTTCATTTAACATTTCAAGAGGAAAAACAACCACTTGAATAATTCAGGGTGAAAAAGTGCTATAAGTATATAACGAATGATAAAACAACGTAGAGAACATTGAATTGCTTGATTTCAAGAACATTGGAGGACAGGAGGAGCAGATAGAATGGGTTCTAGTGATTATTAGAGTTCAGAGTAAATGAAGGCAATAAGGATTTGCAATTCCCAGAGTTCAGGACAACTCTTTCAACCACCATGTTTCTCTTATTAGGCATTTGAACTTGTAATTTGAAAGACACTGTTTTTCAACTACATCCATTCAAAAACACCCAACAATTGTTTAAAATAACTTGGCCAAGAGCTACAAGAAAGCATCATGACTGTTTGCTTGTTGGCCCTAAGAAATACACCAAACTCACAAATTCTCAGTCTTCTGGTATGTTGCATATTACCAGTGACCAATAATCACCCTTAACAACTATAACATCAAATCACCAAGCAGATATACTTTTCCCTTGTAAGCATGACAAAGAGAGGTACACAAACTAGGTAATTGGCCTTTTACTTACATGGGAAGAGAAGTGCTTGAAGGAGAAAACCTTTCCTGCCCCAAAAATACTTCACTCCCCACGTTCTCTACCCTGTAAATAAACAGAGATACTTCCATTGTTCATACAAGTTCTATATAGTGAAAGAAAAGCAATATGCTATAAAATGATAAAGACGGTCGAAGCAGAACATGTTGATTGACAAACACTTAAGTAAAGCTAGATGCATAGTGGTTAAGTTCAAAAAAGATATGATTCACCGAAAGGATAAAGACAAAAAAAAAAAAAAAAAAAAAAAAAAAAAAAAGTAGCATTTTCATGCTGATATCAGTTGTTTTGGAGCACTGCCTGTTAAATTAAGAAAATGCTAGAACTTTTAAAAGATAAATATTAAGAAAAAAGGAAAATAAACTCACCCAACAATAAAATATTTTGTAAAGCATTTAAAAGTAACTCACCCAACAGTTCTCCATATGTCCTTATATCTGAAGTCTAGTGATTGAATTGCTTCTTGTTTGTCAGACCAATCAGGGTCACAAACAGCAAAGCGCAAGATCCTAACAGCTAGAAACACCAAGGTTTCAGATCAACAAGTATGAAACTTTATCGGACTAACACCTTTTCTTTTTCTTTTTAAATAGCATTATGTAATTACTTTTTGGCATTAAAATAATTTCTTCTCAGGCTGTTAGCCTTACTAGTAAGCATCATTATGATAACCTAGTTGATCCATACACCTCCCCCATCCAATTAACTGCAGGAAAGACTAAAGCGAAAAGTATTGTTCACATTTCTAAATGGAAACTTGATATCAAGATATTGAAGGGTACACAAGCTACCAAAATAAAAACAACATGGTAGCACCTCAAGTAGAAAACATTTGCTTCACTGCCAGAAAACGTCAGCAAGTTAAAGAAATGGTAGAAAAGAAGCATTGCTCCACTTTTTCTCAACTAAAACCAAGACCTACCAATTTATTGTTTTAAGTAACATAAAAATTTTCAACCCCACCCCCCCCCCCCCCCCCCAAGAATATGTGACATTACAGCAAGTTTACTGCTAAAGTGATGGTGATATCATCAATTTAGACATTTAGGGTACGTTAGGAAACCTGGAAAATGTTTTCCGGAAAATGATTAATAATTTAATTTTTTGGTGTTTGGTTGAATGTTAGAAAACTATTTTTTTCTGTTTGGCTAAAAGTTAAGAAATTGCATTTTTTCTGTTTGATTCATTTTCCTAAAAATGAACATATTATTTGTTCTAATAATAATAATGTGTTGATGGTGGTGGTGTGGTGTGGTGATGGTTGTGGTGGTGGTAGTGGTGGTGTCATGGTGGTAGAGATATTGTGGTTGTGTTGTGGCGTTGGTGCTGGTTGTGGTAGTGATAATAATAATACTAATTCAGAAATTAACTTAAAAAAGAAGAGAGGGTGTGTGCAAATTCAAAGATTAGTGTGGCATACACTCAATTTCATACACAATTGATCCTAGAGATCATGCAGTCATGCTTTTTGTCTATCATCAATTTCACAAAATAGAAGAAATATATGCAATTCATTCAAAAATCCCCAAATTACAAGCTAGGGTTCATGCATGTACTTCATCTTCAACAATCAAAGCATCAAATCAACAAATTTCTTACAATCTCATGTTCTTCTACACACAACTAGTCTATATTTACCAATTTCAACCATCATTATACACACAAGAATGTAGACTAGGATTTTCCATTCTAGAGAGAGAAAACTTGAACACTCAACAATGGAGTATAGTAGATTAGAATGGTCACCTCTTAGAGCTTGAGACATTTGAAGAGTAATTGATTATTGGAACTTCAAAAATGGAAGAAAATGTGGGAATGGATTACGTTGTGCGTGGGGAAGAAACCTTGCGTGGTGTGGGGGAAGAATGGGAGAAATAGGGGTTTAAATGGATTGTTTTCCCGAAGCTCCCCCTGCTGTACGTCTCGCGCACGTGGAAGAGTGCGTTGGATTTTATGGACTCCTCCAACGTAGCTCCAACGCACGTTGGAGAGTGCGTTGGAGTTTATGTTTCCCTCCAACGTAGCTCCAACGCACGTTGGAGAGTGCGTTGGAGTTTATGTTTCCCTCCAACGTAGCTCCAACGCACGTTGGAGAGTGTGTTGGAGTTTCTGTTTTCCTCCAACGCATGTTGGAGAGTGCCCTGTTTTGCGTTGGAATTTCTGTTCTCCTCCCACGCCACTCCAACATGCGTGGGAGGTTTGGGGGGTTGTGCTCTCTCCTCCTCCTTCCGTTTTGTGCTCTTTTCTTCGTTTCCTCTCCACTGTGGTCGGTTTCCCATGCCGTTTCCAACCATGATTCCCTAAAAAGTTAGCTTCTATGGTACCAAATAAAGACAAAAACAATATACACGGTCTTCAAATGCAACTTTATTCAAACAAAACGACCAAAACAAGCAAAAGCAAAAGTAAAGCTTGGGTTGCCTCCCAAGTAGTGCTACATTTACCGTCTTTTGCTAGACGGAAGTGTTTTTTCTTTCAAGATCCTTCAAAGCCATTGGTCTTGAGGCACTTAGGTACCCATGACACTTTTTCAATCTCCCACCATGGTTTGATCTTGGCTTTCACCTTGACCTTCTTTTTCACCGCACAAACATTCTCTTTTTGCACCTTTGTCATCTCATTAGGTTCTTTGTCATTCAATCTCAAAGTTAACTTGCCCGTGCCCACGTCTATGAGAGCACGACAAGTAGCCAAAAAAAGTTCTACCAAGAATTAAAGGTACATCAAGATCCTATCCTACATCAATGACCACAAAGTCAACCGGCACAATGTTTTCACCTATTTTCACTAGCACATCCTCCGCTACCCCTCTTGGGTACCTTACGGTCCCGTCGGCTAATAGAACAATGAGTGGTGTAGTAAAAATATACGGAAATCTTAGCCGTTCAAACACATGCGATGGCATTACATTTATAGAGGCTCCAAAGTCGGCTAATGCATTATTAAAATCACAATCTTTAATAGCACACGAAACAACAAATGCACCGGGATCTCCCCTCTTCCTAGGGAATCCCTTGTGAATTAAGGCCAATGCCTCTTCACCAAGGTAAACTTGAGGTGGAACCTCTTCTTCCTCACTATCAAATTCATCTTTCAAATGACAAACACAATTAAGATTTTGAAGAAGTGCGTTTACCTTTCCCTTTCTTTCCCATGTTTGCATGTGGATCATCTTTGTTTTCGGAGGCGTTGTTGGTTTGTTCTTTGGTGGAATGGCTTCTTTCATGTAACTCTTAAGGGCACAAGAAGTGTCCTTTTTCACCTAACATACACAACTACTAGACTCCTAACAATTTAGATACTGATTCGGATCAAGATTTACATGAATATAATAATGAGCAAATATCAATTTTGGTCACACGAGTATTAATAAAATAATAATTTTGGTCCACATGTTTAATTCTTACCAATTGTCATCCATGACTATTGTTTTAGTGCAAAAATTTATTACGCCGGTCACCCATCCGTTTAAGACATGTCGCAATCTAAAAATTTTAAGGATATTTTCATCATTTTCAACTTAAAATTTCAATTTGAGCGCATGAACAAAAGAGATTTAAGCCATAAGATCGATCTCAATTAGCAATTTCCCTCGTCATCATACATGATGCACACATACAAAAGCTGATCATCTAACAATACAATTACATTAGCAGCTCGATTATCAACTATGAATTATTAAAAAATTATTTTATTACCACTCTAGCTACGTACACTCATTAATTTTTTTTAGAAGATTTTTCAAACTTGAATTAATCCTTTAACCTAACATTCTAGAATTATAGTTATAGGGGTAGATGCAACGAATCCTAAGAAACAAACCACTGCCTCATATTTCAGAAACAATTAATCCATTACCAAACAATGATATGATAACGACCACTCGTGCAAAATTTTACACACGCATGTTCCTTCTTGGCGAAATGGTTGTTGTTGCTTTGTTTTGTTTCTTTTTTCTTTTTGTTTTTTGTTTTTTGTTTTTTGTTTTTTTTTTTTTTTGTTTTTTGTTTTTTTTTTCTTTTTTCTTTTTGTCGTGTGGAGGGATATTTCTTCTCTAGAACGAGTGGTTGAAGTGTTGCAATTAACATGTAGGTTAGATATATTAAATATAATATATTTATTTATTTATACTAATAAGAGCCCAAGAGAGTTAGGCCTATAATGGGTAGAACAAATGGCGGGTCAAATTTTTAATTAAATCAATGGCTTAGATTGACCAAATTTTAATTTTTCCTTAAGATTTACTAATTTATCCTTAATGAATATGATTATTCGTTAACTTTTCCGTTAAATATTATCTTTTCCGTTAATTTCTGTTAGTTCACCGTTAACTTACTCATTGATTTCAATAAGAAAGGTCTTAGGTTCGAACCTCATCCCAATCAAAGTTGGCATAATTAATACTCTATTTTCCTCTTATTAAATTAAAACAATAATTTAGTAGCTACAACAAAAAATAATACATATGCATTTCTTTAATTTAGAATTATGTGTCTACAATGTCTTTATTAAAAAAAAATTATTCATTATCAATAAATTAAATAAGAGAAATAATTTCATTAGTTATATTATCTTTATTTTTCTCCAATATAAAAATTCTTTACATTCAAATTCATCAATTGATTATATTCACTACAATGTCTTTATTAAAAAAAATTATTCATTATCAATAAATTAATTAAGAGAAATAATTTTATTAGTTATATTCTCTTTATTTTTCTCCAATGTAAAAATTCTTTACATTCAAATTCATCAATTGATTATATTCACTACATTGTCTATTATCTTTTTTGTGCATTATTTTTTTAATTACCAAGTATTTTATTAATATCATGAAATTTTTTTAAAAAAATATAATTAATAAAGTAAGTCATATCAACTACTTGAAGGATTTGTTGACAAAGAGAGTATTCAAATCACACAACAAATTGAAGTGAGAACTATCTCGCAATATCCTTGTTTGACAATCGGCAGTTAGCGGATTTGACAAGCGAATTATATCAACGGTTGGTAAAAAGATATTTGAAAAAATTAGTTGTTTAGATTAACATGTAAAATGCCTAAGGGTATACATATATTTAATAATAATAATAATAATAATAATAATAATAATAATAATAATAATAATAATAATAATAATAATAATAATAATAATAATAATAATAATAATAATAATAATAATAATAATAATAATAATATTTTTTAAAAAAAATTAAAAATAAAAAATATAATTAAGCCAATCATATTAACTACTTGAGGGATTTATTTACAAAAAGAGTATTCAAATCACACAATAAATTGAAGTGAGAAACTATCTCACAATGTCCTTGTTTGGCAATCAGCGGTTAGCTCTTCAATATTAGTATATATTTTATGCCTTAATTTTATTTGCAATCCCTTATGTCCCGTATTTGGTTTCAACCATACCTATACAATTATTTTATTGACAATTATAATCAATATTGACTATATTATCTTGCATTTGTACACTTAAAATTACCTATTTAAATACGCAAATTTAACATTCAATTATCTATGCATGAACAATTTCAATATAATCTTGTCCTGATATACTTTAAAGTACTTATTTAAAAATTTAAAAAAAAAAAAAACATTGGGCATCATCCCAATCGCGCAATGCACGTAAAAAAAACTAGTTTAATATAATATATATTAAATATAATATATCTAACATTTGATATTTAAATATAATATATTTAATATAATATATATTAAATATAATATAATATATCTATAATATATATATAATATATATTTGAGAAGAGAGAGAGGAATAAACAGATAATGTTTATTGCTGGGATGATTAACAAATGAATAAAAGCACATATTTATACTAAAGAAAAGCTAATAATTAGGAAGTTAATGTTTCATGTACTACTGCTATAATCTAGGCCACTCTTCACATACAATGCATGACCCACATCCATTACTTTCATTATTTCTAACAAATTAACTAATTACTAATTACTCGCTTGGTTTAATAATTATAATAATATTATTATTATAACAATGTATAAAATCAATTTAACAAAAAACATGTATAAAATCTGATCCGTACCTCAGAGTCTGACTCTTATTTTATTACCACTCTAGCTACGTACTTGTACACTCATTATTTTATTGGGTTGCATAATATCCGTACGACCGATTTTGACAAATAGGGTAGGGTCATGCTGTCTAATAATTTATTTTGGACACCTTTCTTATATAAGTGAAAATATGAAATAAAAGCATAATATTTATTAAAACTTTTGTCAAAATATAATAGAATAAATTGCACTTTTGGTCATGTGATTATTAGGGTGTTGATAATTTGAGTACGTGACTTTCAAAACTCTCAATTTAGTCCTTTAACTATGCAATTGTTAGCAGATTTAGTCCTGCCGGCCAAATCGCCGGCCAAATGTTGCCGGGAAAATGTAAATGCTATTAAATTGTTTATTAATGAGGGTAAAACAGTCATTTTAGACACTTCTCCTTCCTTCTCCTCCTCGCTTCTTCTTTCTTCTTGCTGCAATTCTTCTTCCTTTGCAATGCCGCCACCTCCAAGTAACCCAGGCCAGGAGCTTTCTCACTTCCAGTTTCAACCGATACATGAGCCAACTTAGATTCCACATCTACACCCATGATTTTAGTGAAAGCAAAATACAGACTGCCTTACGCTGTCGTCTTCAATCTCTGCTATGCAAAAACACACATAACACAAAAAAAATATATGAGAAAGGCAAGTTAATAAAAAGAATCCAATGAAAAGTAATGAACAAAAAAAAATAGAATTTCAGCCTGAATTCTTCAGCTCAGCAGACTTTATACAACCAATTTAAATTCCAAGTTTAGTCTGCCACACTAGAAAAACTGATTCACAACCACAGTTCACAATGGACCCGAAAACAAATTGAAATTCGAAGCTTTCACTTTGGGCTTTGCTTCTCCGTTATTGAATTACGGCGAACACAAACAAATTGAAATTTGAAGCTTTCACTTTGGGCTTTGCTTCTCTGTTATTGAATTACGGCGAACACAAACAAATTGAAATTCGAAGCTTTCACTTTGGACTTTGCTTCTCCATTATTGAATTACGGCGAACACAAGTGTCGCCGGCATAGATAATTCGATTTGATTTAGTCAGTCCTGATCCCGAACAGGTCCAGAAATCGAAGCAGGTCGTGGAGAAAGGGAAGATACTTTCATCTTGGCTCTGAGGTTTTTTAGTTACATCTTGTTCTTGTCATCCTTTATAGTTTATATAACACCAAATTTCTGAGGTGAGGGGAAGTTCTATGGGAACAAGTAACAATCATGATTTATGGGATGATACTCAGAGGAAAGATAAGATAAAGGAGGAAGAATTAGACAATTTATGGGATGATTGTCAAAAGAAAGCTCCTGGCCTGGGTTACTTGGAGGTGGCAGCATTGCAAAGGAAGAAGAATTGCAGCAAGAAGAAAGAAGAAGTGAGGAGGAGAAGGTAGGAGAAGTGTCTAAAATGACTGTTTTACCCTCATTAATAAACAATTTAATAGCATTTACGTTTTTTCGTCAACATTTGGCTGGCAGGACTAAATCTGCTAACAATTGCATAGTTAAAGGACTAAATTGAGAGTTTTGAAAGTCACGTACTCCAATTATCAACGTCCTAATAGTCACAGGACCAAAAGTGCAATTTATTCAAGTATAATATATAACATATTCAACAAAGAAAAAATATAATGTAGGGCACATAGGCTTGGAAGGCTGAATCTAGTATTATGTCATTGAAACGTGGCACTGATTATTTTACAAGTATAAGAAAATAAAGTAACGCATTCACTATTAACTATAGTTTTTGACGTAGTGATAAACGCTTGATTCGATAATTGGTATCAGAGCATGGTCATGTGTTCGTCTAATTGAAAGTCGAGTTAGTGGTGCTAGCATGCTGTGCAGTTGAGGCTGACAGGTACATGTCTTATGTAATATGTATATAGAGTTCTATTAGAGAATCCTACATGTAATTTGGGTTGGGTCTAGCCGGCAAAGTATAAATTATACATAGGCATAATGACACTAATGACATTAGCCAAAAGAAAACTTGTGATGCTCCTTAACCCCCTAAACCATTCGAACCACTGTACTTTTCAGAGAACTGTTCTGGGTATTAATTATGATGTTACATAATTAATTTCAATTTTTAAATTTTAGAATTAATTTGTAGAGTAATGGTTGTTGAGTTTGAGCTACTCACGTTTTGAACCATTTGAACCACTTTTCGGAGTACCATTCTATATATGAATTCTGATGTTACGGAATTAATTCTAATTTTTAAATTTTAGAATTAATTTCGAGAGTAATGGTTGTTTGTTATGAATGTTACACATACTGCTTTTATTATCCTCTTTAGTGTCATGATAAATGCTATTTATCCTCCCTTCTCCTATATAAGCCTTGTTTGAGCAGGTGATTTTAAAACACTGGAGAAAAATCCCTACTTTCTCTCTCAAAACTCTGTTCATCTTCCTCCTCAAATTTGTATGTGTTCTAGTTCGTTGGGCTCACTTGTTTGAGTGTTCAAACATTGAGTCGTAGTACGTTTTATCCTGAAAAACCTAAGCTAGAACGTTCCTAGCATCTTTGGGAGTTAGCAAATAAGGTTTTAAGGGAAAAGTGTTTCTCTCGACTCATACTAAACCCTTAACCTTTTGTTGCTTGTGCTTGTATTTTTTTTTTTTCCAGAAATAATCTGTTCATAAGATTATTTCGTTACATTCGGTACTTACCAATATCTTCTCGATCAATTTGTTGTCGACCACGTACTACGTGTGAGGGAATGAACTCAGTATTTATTGAAGTAAAACAGCTAACGATAAATAGTACACAAATGAGGGTAAGTTGAATGGAGTTACAACAATTAGTCTAACATAGCTATTCTAAAGGAGCATAATTAGAACAGATACAGAGATGAAATATGTCAACCACATATATCCTTAACACGCCCCGCAAGATTAAGGATCCGTCGGAGACTCCAATCTTGGACCGAAAACGAAGGGATAGGTAACGTCTAAGCTGCTTGGTGAGAAGATCGGCTAGCTGAGCGGAGGACGGAATATGTTGAACAACTAGCACACCACTAGTAACCAAATCGCGCACAAAGAAGTAGTCCAAAGCCAACTGTTTCATATGTGAGTGAAACACTAGATTTTTACAAACGCATGTGGTGTTGAGGTTATTACAAAGTAGAACCCGAGGTTGTACTAGTCTCAACTTGAGCTCCTATAGCAGATTCTTAATCTAGAGGACCTCCGCTGCTGCATTAGCTATGGCCTGATACTCAGCTTCTATTGATGAACGAGAAACCGAATTCTGCCGTGAGGACTTCCAGGAAATAAGGTTGTCGCCTAGATACACCAAGTACGTCGTAGTCGAGCGTCCAACAGTGTCGCATCCGCCCCAATTGGAGTCGGTATATACACGCAGCAACAAAGGTTGACCAGCGCGAAGGAACAGGCCGTGACAAATAGTCCCTTTGAGATAACGAAGTAGTCTTTTAGCAGCTTGCCAGTGTAGCTCCGAAGGCGCATGCATAAATTGAGAGAGACGATTGACCACAAACGCCACATCTGGCCCGGTGATTACAAAGTACTGCATAAGACCTACCAAGCGACGAAACTGCGTAGCATCCACGGCAGAGTCAGGAGACTGTAGTGGCACTAATTTTTCTAAAACAGCCAGTGGTGTTGAAACATCCTTTGCACCATCCGTTTTGAACTGTGTTAGTATATCAGTGATATACTGGCTTTGTGACAGGAACACATTGTAACACCCCTAATTTTTAAAACTTTTAAACTTATGAAATAAAGGCAATCTAACATTAATATCCCAAACAGAGCAGCGACTACACAATAAAAGTCGGGGTGCTATGCTACATCTAAGCTTGAGAACTTAGATGCACAGGCTAACTAACTAAACAGCACATAATCCAAGTTACATATCAAAATACAAATCAAGGCACGCAAACCATCTACCAAGACTACGACTATCTAATCTAGTTCCTCGTGTCCATCTAGCGCACTCCGAAGCTACTGATCTGCACCTGAAAAACATATGGTGTAACAACCGTCAGCGAATAATGCTGAGTAACCCACTCCCACGCGTTGAGTACAATATAGGTAGATAAAAGAAAATCATTTTGATACTGGAATACATATATAATCCTAAGCAACGCTAGCTTTAAACCAAGATCAATACTCGAGACACGACAACAGACTGAACACCATAAAACAACATATGTGTAAGTGTACAAATGATACACGTAAAAAATCCTTGATATAATTTGGCTAATTTAATTATTAAAGGGTTAGCATTATTTAATGTGAAATACTTTATGTTATACGCTTGGACCATCTCATATTTATGCTGCTCCACAGGTTTGAAATATTGAGCTATTATTATTTAACATGGAATTAATTATTATGGTCATGATATATTTCAAGTGAGCAGCTCCTGGAGCAAAATGCATGATTATATGATTTATTATGGCACTCAATGGGTTTATGGAATCAAAGCTATAATTAAGGAGTTTATTATTTTTGAGTGGCTTTGGTAATTCTCAAGTGAGTGGATGGCTACTTCAAATCAAATGTGTATGGTTGTGGTGTATCGAAATGAAAGGGATGCTAATATTAAGGATCAAGGTGATGGGTTAAAACAGCTATAAAAGGAAGCCTCTCCAAAGAGGAAAGTTGTCATTTTTGTGAACTGCTATATTGAGTGAAATCTACACAAGTGCTATTTAAATTAATCAGCTAAATTATATTATTATTATTGTAGTTCAATTCTGGTCTGCACAGACAGTACCTGGTACAGCTGAAGCTTCGCTTGAAGATTGCTATGACATGCACGGTTCAGTCCTGAATAGGTGTTAGGAAGGGTTGTAGTGGTAAAAGCTGAAGGTCATTTGTACTTACCTCTTGTAATACTCCTTGGTGAACATCTATAGTGGATTGGGCAGATGTGAGTTGCCCCGTAGACGTAGGAGAAGCGCTCCAAACTGCGTGATCAATCTCTGAGTACTTGTTTTATTTTTATGCTTTTATATTTTGTTATTTATGTTCATTAAATAACCTAATTAACTGATAATGCAATATCTCTTCTAAAAACATGTAGAACATTAAAGGTGTAATTGAATTCAAGATTCACAGCACATTTTCAATATGGATACTAGCATGCAACCTAAAACCACAAGATAAGACAGTAACAAGGCTCAGCAACAAACAAGCCCAATAAGGCTTAACAACAATAGCACGCACTAACAACACACATGTCCATGTTCCAACCTTATACCAAGTTCAAACCTTTACTCCTCTCCATCCTTATATCAGTTCCAACCTGTACCTCCAGGTCACCCTTATATCGCCTCCCTTATCCCTCCGGAGCACGCATGGTCCCCACCGGCATACCGCCAACAGAGCCGTCGATCTGATAGCACTGCAGTACCATTAACACATGATCTGTGCCTATAGCACAATAATCAAGGGGTCATGCCTATAACACAATGACATGGCACCGCAGCGCTAATAACTTGATCTATGCCTTTAGCAAACTAATCAAGGGTGGTATGTGCCTATAGCACAATGACAGAGCACTCGTTGTGCTAACCGCCAACAAATCTTTTCCACCAATCACATCTCTTTTCTCATCATAGACAGATCAATCACAACAACCAATGCTCAATGATAACAGCAACCATTAACACTCAATCAATAAAAGTAGTCAATTCTTAACAACGACAATAATTAAAGCTCAACAACAACAATAACCACTACACACAATTCCTAAAACGGTAACCGAAACATCACACGAGACTCATAAACACCAAACGGGGCACAACGGGGCACGGGAAAACAACGAACGGGGTAAAACAACACAATACCCCGCCCGTATCAGCGGGTGGTACGGTGGGTGGCCAACCACCCGCCGTCCACCCGTCGGTGGGCGGTCTTGTACCAGCGAGTACATGGCGAGTGGTCGTCCACCCGCTAGTACGGGGGATGGGTACTGGCGGGTGGTCAGGTGGGGATTCGTCCCCCCACCGACCCCCCGCTGGTACGATGTTAACTTGGCACTTCCAAACCCAGGAATTCCTTCAATTACACCCAAAACCAATACAAATACATCTCAACACATAACGACAACAATAGGGACTTGAACACCAAGAATTATGCCAAGAAACCAACACAATTAAATCCTAAATACAAGCGTTACTCATGCCAAGAATCAAGAATAAATACACAACGGTTCAAGATCATCAAGAACCTCAAGAACTCGATCATACCAAGCTTTAACGACAAACCCTAAACCTAGAATAACACCCGAGCATGCATAAACCCACCCAAGAATGCCAAGAACGTATCCAATAACAAGATTCACCGAATAAATCCTAGGGACAAGCTCTAAACACAATTAAATACAAGAACATACCAAAACCACACAGGGCCACAAAGAATATCAAGAATAACAATAATCCATATCACAAATTCCTAAAGACAAGCTCTAACAAGGCACAAATACAAAATCATACATTCAATTGTTCAACGGAGTCAATCAATAGACAATAACAAGGAAAATAGGTTTTGTAAGACATGGGTTACCTCTTAGCCTTAATTAATCCTCCCTTGGCTATTAAGGTTCTTTCCCAAGATTTCCCTCCGATTGATCTTCCTAGGCTTGGTGGTGGGAAATTCCTTTTGCTAGGTTTCTTTGGGGGATTTCGTGTATTAGGGTTAAGAGAGGGGAAAGAGATTCTAAGCTTTCTAATCCCCTATTTATATATTTTGGAAATCCTATCTGAAATATGAATGGTAAGGCCCACTTTCTTTATTCCCAACTGGCTTAAGGCTCTAGTTAGGCAAGGGTCCGCGATCCATTGTGGACCACATTAATTAATTAAGGGAATCCTAACCAAATTAAATCCTTTCTAACTATTGTTAACGGGATTAATTTAATAATTAATCTGGGTTTGAAGGCCATAACACGGGGTGTTACACACACCATCAACAGTAGAGATGACCTTGACACCCAAGAAATGATGGAGTGTACCGAGATCCTTCAGAGCAAACTGGGCTGACAGAATCTTCACAAAACGATTAAGCCCGGTGACATTATTGCTTGTCAACAAAATATCATCCACGTAGACTAGGAAATAAACAATCACACCATGAGATGAATAAATGAATAGTGAAGCATCCGCTTGGGACTTAGTGAACCCACAACGAAGCAAAAATAGTGAGAGTTCCTGGTACCAGGCTCTGGGGCATATTTAAGGCCATACAGAACTTTAGTTAACCTGCAAACATGAGTAGGGTATAGTGGATCAACATATCTGGGCGGCTGCTCCATATAAACTTCCTCATGCAGCGTGCCATGCAGGAAAGCGTTATTGATATCCAACTGGCGCAAACCCCAGCGGTTACTTAACGCAATGGTTAGGACCAACCGGATAGTGGCCGGTTTCATAACCGGGCCATATGTTTCAAAGTAATCTCGGCCAACTATCTGTAAGAACCCTTTGGCCACAAGGCGTGCCTTGTATCGATCAACTGAACCATTCGATTTGCGCTTGACCTGGTAAGCCCATTTACAGTCGATTGGAACCCTACCGCCACGCGGGACTAGAGACAACGTATTGTTGCGGTGCAAAGCTTCGAACTCCTCGTCCATGGCTTTCCTCCACCTAGCATCTTTGAAGGCCTGAGCGATGATAGAGGGGACTAAAGTCGGAGGCAAGGAGTGGGTTGTGGTTAGGTTGACAACGTAATCAGAGTACCTAGGTGTTAGGGCAACGAGACCTGGTAGACCAGCGCAACACAGTTTGTGGTTGAAGGGGTTCAGAGGAGGACACCGGTTGTGAAACTTCAGAGGTTGCGAGTGGCTGGGAAGATGAGGGTTCCTCGTGCGAATGGATGTTGGTAGGGACAGGAGGTGACGAACGACTCGGAGCAGGAGACGGGGACTTTGACGAAGCCGACGAGGAGTGATGACCGTCTGTCGCACTGTGTTCGCCGGACTGCCCAGACGTCGAGGAGGATTGTGGCGTCGGAAATCCCGACGAATTGAAACTGACGTGGTTGGCGATGAAACTGACGCGGCTGGGAAGAAGAAAGAAAGTGGGGTAAAATGACAAAAATACCCTCATTATTTTAACCTTTAATATTTTCCGGTCAAATTTGGCCGGAGTGACCAAAATTGATAAAAATTGCATAGTCAAGGTACTAAATTGGCACTTTTGAAAGTCAAGTGCTGAAATTAATAAAGCTCCTATAGTCATAGGACCAAAATTGAAATTTTCTCTAAACATAAATATAATGTGACAAATTATATTGTGGACCATGATCTATGTATCTACAATTAACATATTATATCTTTAGTTAATATATTATGTACCCGTAAAGAAATTGAACGTACATGCATGTATATAATACGTTAACTATAAATATATAATCTCGCAAATTATTTTGTGGACCCATGTCCAAATTTTCACAAATTACCTTTTAATAATTCACAATTTGTATACTACGAACACATAATGTTAACATATATGTAATTGATTATCTTGTTTTGTATTCACAAGTTATTTTCAAATATTGCAGTCACACAATATTAACAGATTAGAATTTGATGACCGTATATTGTATTCACAAATTCTCTTTTACAGTTGTTATGCGTTTTGACTTAGAAACACAATTTATATTCTAGGAGTTCACAATTTCAATACTAAAAATACACAATTTATATATAATTTAGGATCATGGTGGACCCTGATTTATGGTATGACAACTCATATAATCTGAACCAAGTTTACCTTACCCATGGTGGGCCATGATATATAATGATTGATATATATATATATATATAATCTGAACCAAGTTTACCTTACCCATGGTGGGCCATGATATATAATGATTGATATATAGCACAGGCTTGTCCATGATATATAATGATTGATATATAGCACAGGCTTGTTCATGAAAATTATGGGTGTGTAGTTTATAGGTTTATACACTAGGGATGATAATCAAAATCATAGTCAGTGTTTGATTGATAATTTTTTAAAACATAATATGATTCCTCAATCTTTTTGAAACAAAAACGGGTATTATATTCCATTTTGTTAGTAATAATATATAATTTTTGAGTTTGGATTAGTACTTTTAAATTTTTGTTTTGATTTTTTTTGTTCATATTAATTTTTGGATGTCATTATATTAGGATCAATTGTTTTGATTTTTTATTTTTATATTTTTAAAATTAAACCTTTATTCCTATCATAGAGTTATTAGGTTATACACAACCAAATATCAATATTAATAATCGTTCTAATTTCATCATACTACCAAATATAAAAAATACTCTCACTAAAACTCAACACAAATATTTAATTTTCATAGCGATTTCAATACCCATATGCGAACCAAACACATCCTTTGTGGGTTCTCTATAAAAGCTATCGACCCAACTCTCAGAATTCCACGCACAAACAAAAGGAAACATATTAAAAGGAAATTAAGCAATTTTATTATTATTCAATGGCTGCAATTGTCAGTGTACTTTCAACTTTCACATGCAAACTTCCTTCCCTTCCAACTTCTCATTCCTATCAGACCACCACAACAACAAGAAGATCTGGAAACTATGGCCCTTCCGCATGGGATTTCACTTACATTCAATCTCTCAACACTACTTATAATGTAACTTATTTTATTTAATTTTTTTTTTATGGTTTTTCCTTAATTATGTTTATCTATTTACAATCGCTTAATATTCTTAATTACCTTCATACTTAATTTTCCGGCCTGTAACATTCTGTCAATTTCCATATGAACTAGAAGCAAATGTTGTTGCCAAACGTAAGGCTTGCATTGCAGGCTGAGAGCTTTGTTACACGGCGTGACGAGTTGAAAGAGAGAGTTAAGAATATGCTGATGAACCATGAAGAGATGAAAGAATTGGAGAAAATGGAGATGATTGATGAACTGCAGAGGCTTGGTTGTTGTTACCATTTTGAGGATGAAATCAAGGCAGCTTTGATGGACATCTATATGAAGAATAGTAAAAGTTACTACAAGTCATCAGAGGAGAAAGACTTATATGCCACAGCTCTTGAGTTTAGATTGCTCAGACAAAATGGCTATAACATCTCTCAAGGTTATTACAATATATACTGCGGATCAGTATACATGTTAATGGTGTCAAGTACAATTATGTATATATTATTTTTTTTTCTTTATTTATTTCTTAGGTGTAATCGCAGTGATGAAGTTTGTTAATTAAGTTGTTGGCTTAATTTGAGCCAGTTAGTTATGGTAGTCTAAATTGATTTATCCCCTTATGTAGTGGTCCTTTGCCGTCTAAACTCACAAGGTTTTAAGTTCGACACTCCATGGGAGTAGTCAATTAGTCTTTTTGATTTCAATCGGTTAGCTAACGGTAACCTAGCTAGGCTGGTTTACCTCCTTATTGTGATTCTTTGCCGACTAGGATTAACAACGTTTCCAGTTTGACTCCCACTGAGAGCGTCATTTGGCGTTTTTAATTTGAATCCATTAGCTATGGGCAACCTAGACTGGTCCTTTGCAGACTAGGATCACAAGATGAGATTTACCACTGCCCACCTTAAGTATAAGATATATAATTACCCGCATGAGTTTAACTCAATGGTTTAGTGGGTAGTATTTGGGAGAAGAGACCAAGGTTTGAACTTTGGTGGCGACAGGGTGGGAATTATGTCCAAAGTGGGCAAATTCCTTGTGCGCACCGACATTTGGCCCTGTCTGCTGTCGGGTTGGAGATTCAACCTTTTGGGAGAGATATATAATTGTATGTACTTGATATTATCGGTACAGTAAAAAAAATCCTAATTTCTTAATATATAATGGAATGTGTATGTACAACATCATGAACACTTGAATGCAGATATATTTGATAGTTTTATGGATGGAGACCGGTCTGGTTTTAATGGCAGCCTCTGCGAAGATATCAAGGGATTACTTCACTTATATGAAGCATCTTTCCTGTCCCTAGAAGGTGAAACAACTTTGGAATTAGCTAAAAATTTCTCAACCAAACATCTCAAACGGGTCGCCCACGAGAAAAATAATCTCAACAATCAGCAAGGACTTTTAGCATCAGTGCAACGTGCGTTGGAGCTCCCATTACATTGGAGGATGCCGAGGTCGGAAGCCAGATGTTTCATTGATTCATATGACAAAGGAAAAAGGATCAAAACAACCTGGAATCCCATCCTTTTGGAGTTGGCTAAACTAGACTTCAACATGGTTCAAGCTGTGCATCAGGAGGACTTGAGATTTGTGTCGAGGTACGTGCGCGATCAATTTGGGTATGGTTCATTACTTAATTATATTATATTCAGTAGAGTAGAGTTCAGGTGCGGTCGCGCCTTAACGTGCGGTCAGTACACCAATAGTTATGGAAATATGGACCAACAGTGTTAGGAAATGCAAAACAAAAAAAAAGTATAAATATGCATCATTATTAGGTACGGATCACCAAAAACACACCATTATGTATGCATAAAAACACCACACAGTGTTCGGAAATGCATAATTAGGTGTGAGGAGTTATGGTGCATTTTTTTGGATGTGTTGTGCGTTCTATGTTGTATTTGTGCATTTCATTGTTGTATCTTTTGTTAATATGACTCATGTTCAAATGAGGCCGCGCCTTAGCGTGCGGTCGGTGTGACCGCTTTAAAAAGACACCAATAGTGTATGCATAAAAACACCACACAGTGTTCGGAAATGCATAATTAGTTGTGAGGAGTTATGGTGCATTTTTTTGGATGCGTTCTGTGTTGTATTTGTGCATTTCATTGTTGTATCTTTTGTTAACACTATTGGTGCCTTTTTAAAGCGGTCACACCGACCGCACGTTAAGGTGCGGATTCATTTGAACATGAGTCATATTCAATATATAGTGCAAGTTGGTTGGATAGTTAGTTTGGTAACAAGGTTAAGTTTGACTTCCCATTGGAATTGACTATTGTCCTTTTTAGTTTGAGTCTGCCAACTATTGGCAATCTGGTTTATCTTGTCCTTTGTTAATAACAAAGACTACAAGACGAGCTTCACCCAGTGCGCACCTTCATGTAGTTAATCGTTGTGAGATTTCTATAAATCAAAGTATATAGTAGTCTACTTATACTTATATCCAGAATTTCACATCTTGTCGGAAAAAAAAAAAAATTTAAGGGGGTGTTTACTTCATTTCTCTATTTTTCAATTTCTTCATTTTTTCAGTTTTCTTTCTCCATTCTTCCCGTTTTCCATTTCATTCCATTCCTCCAATTTTCTAGTTTCTAATTTTCTATTTTATTAAGTACAATCATCAGCTTTCAAAAAAAAAAGTACAATCATCTCATATATTATTTGTACATTTCTACAATAATAATAATAATAATAATAATAATAATAAATAATGTAATTAATAATAATAATCTGAAGATCAGAAATGCGAAAAGATGAAAAGAAAAAAAGCTAAGGCGCACAGCAACTCAGCAAGGCCAAATGACTGAAGAGAAAAAATGAAACAAAGCATGCGCTTAGTAAGATTCGAATGGCAACCTTTTTGGCCAAGTACTATTCACACGTGTTTTAATGAATACATTTTGAGAATTACTCCGTAATTTATAATTTTGACCCTGTTTGATAACATAGTTAGTTTATCAATCAATTTTGCCTTATTTGACCACTATTAGCTGTTTGACTTGACTAAACAATCAATATTAGTGTTTGATTAATTAACTTTTTGTAAAAGCTTATTGTTCCAAAATGCTAAAACTTAAAAAGTTGCTTAAAGTCATTTTGCATGTAATCAGCTATCAACTAACAGCTAATTATTTAGCAAACACTTTTCTACAATCAGCTAATGTTATCAACTAGTCAAACCAACTAACCCAATCTGCTAACAGCTATTTACCAAACACCCCTTAAGATTAACCATTTTCAGTATAAAAAAATTCATCCCCTCTTAACCTAGCCCACATCGTTGTGGATGGACACAACTCAAAATAATGGCTTAAAATGACATGTGAGTACATAAAATATTTTCTTGGAATGCAGGTGGTGGGAGAATTCTTATATTACAGAAAGGTTAACATTCGTGAGAGATAGTATGGTAGAGAATTTCTTTTGGGCAATAGCTAGCAACTCCAACCCTAAGTTTTCAAACTGGAGAAGAACAAAGGCAAAACTCAATTGTTTAATTTGCACAATTGATGATATATATGATGTTTATGGAACTCTTGATGAATTGCACCTCTTCACTGATGCCATTGAAAGGTACGTAAATTAATAGTGGTTTTAATTTTGTATATTATTGGAACAAAATATAATTTTAGTCTCTTTTTATGTAGTTTTAGTCGTTATCATGTCTATCTTTCGGTTGTTGCAAAATATACTCCTAATTTAACAAAAAAAAAAAAAAAAAAATCAAATTTTGTCCCTCAAGTTACAAAACAATGAACCTCAATTACAAATACACACATACACATGTGGTTTTTATGAAATATATCTGCTAACTAATCAAACATATATAAACTATATGCACCAAATTGCAATAGAGATTCACCGTTGAGCTGTCGATTGACTTTCTTAGTTACAGGTGACATAACTAGTAGTTGGTTTTTCTCCTTGTGATCTTTTACCAGTTAGAGTTACAAGGTTAACTTCAGCTAGAACAACGCCTCAACTGAAATTTGAACTCACAACCTTCCAAATGGAAGTCTAACCCGAATACATTAGACCACATAGTCTTGGTCACCTAAAATATACTTTTGAATAACAGTTGTCGATTTTTTCATAAATTAAAGAGGCAAAAAATTAATGTTTTTTTTTGGTAAAGTTAAGTATGTATTCTACCTAGGGGTGTAAATGAGCCGAGCCGAGCTCGAGCCTGAGTAGGCTCAAGCTCGAGCTCGTTAATGAAGGCTCGGCTCGAGTTCGAGCTCGAGCTCGAGAACTGATGCTCGAGCTCGGCTCGGGCAGCTCGATTGTTCGAGTTCAAACTCGAGCTCGATTTGACATTGAATTTAACCTATTTAATACTTTTGATTTAAAATTCAAACTACTTTGTTTTATCCATACATAAATAATAGAAATCTTTTAGGGATTTGAAGTTTAAAATTTTAATTTTTAATTATTATTTTTATATATTATTATATATTATATTATATTATATTATATTATATTATATTATATTATGTATTATATATATTATATATTATATGGCTCGCGAGCGGCTCGACGAGCCACGAACCTAGAATATCTAAGCTCGGCTCGAGCTCGATTACTAAATGAGTAGCTCGAACTTGAGCCGAGCTTTGACCGAGCTGCTCGGCTCATTTATACCCCTAATCCGACCTAGATTATAACAAATAGATCGGGCTGCATATTTGAAGGCAAGAAATTCATTTTTCCCTATATTATTTAATTCTTACATGTCATGTAATGGCTTTGGTGTATACATTATCATTACTGAATACATATATTAACAGTAGTTTTGGTTTTTTTTTTTTTTTTTTTTTTTTGGTGTACATATTATATCTAAGAGTCTTTCATTTTTCAGATGGAATGATGTAACAGAAATAGACCACCTCCCAAAGTACATGAGATTCTGCTATCTGGCACTCTATAACTTCATAAACGAAGTCGCATACGATGTTCTTAAAGAACATGACATCTTTATCTTACATTATCTCAGAAAATCGGTATTTTTTCAATTGTCTTTAAAAACCATTGATTTAATTAACAATATATGCATATTATTTGAGTGTATATATGATCAGTGGGCAGATCTATGCAAAGCATACTTACAAGAGGCAAAGTGGTACCACAGTGGATACACCCCAACCTTTGAAGAATACATAGAAAATGCATGGATTTCATCAAGCTCTCCTCTAATATTAGTGCATGCTTTTTTCTTGGTCAACCACCCTCTGGACGAGGCTGCTGCCCGGCATTGCTTGATGACAGAATATCATGAAATAATTCGTCTGTCATCTATGATTGTTCGTCTTACAGATGATAAAGGAACCTCGCCTGTACGTATAGATTTTCAAGTTCTTTTATATATATTCATTCATAGAGCCAGGCATATAGAGGTGTCAAACAGACAGGCCAGGCCAGGCTTGGCCTGACACGGGTATTGGCTTGTTTCCTTTTTGGGTCAGGTTAGCTCGCACCGATAAAATTTCAGTCTGAGCTTAGGCCGGATTGGTATTGGCCCGTTTATTTGTTGGATCGGATTACCTCAATATGATTAAATTGTAGACCGAGTTTGGGTTAGCTCGATCTGATTAAATTTTAAAACGGACTTGGGCCAGCTCGGCCCGCTATTGGCCTGTCGATCTAATTATATTTTAGACTCGACTTGTCCCGTTTAGTTTTTGGATTGGGTTAGCTCGGTCTGATTAAATTTTAAAACGGTCTTGGGCCAGCTTGGCCCGCTATTGGCTTGTTTATTTATTTATTTATTTTTTATCCAAGTTAGCTCGATCTAATTATATTTTAGACTCGATTTGGCCTGATTTAAAAAAATAAAAATTAAAGTCTTACCCGGTCCACAGGCTTAAATATTTTTTAAAAATTATGAAAACTTATATATTAACTATACAAGTTTACATATTTATTTTCAGCTATTTAATTTTGGAATTCTTACAAGAAAATGAAGAAATCAGTAATTTAATAACATTAATAAGAATAAGTTTACAAATTATAACTACTAACTATTAAGCAGTCAGAGTAATTTTTGCAATTGAAACAAATATAATTTTACAACTTTAAAATAGTGTAAGGTAGTAATTACTAATTAGTATGCTAGTTATACAAGTTAATTAGCAAGCTAAATAGTAAATATGTAGCAATTTAATTGACATAAAATCAGTTTTAAAATTTCTAATGTGATAATCACATTGACCATTATTTCTTTAGAGTGTATATGTATATTATATCTTTTATCAAATGTATAGGTTAACGAGACAGATTGGGCCAGCCCTGTCCATGGGTTGAAAAAAAAAAAAAATTTAAAGTTTAGCTCTGTCTGTAGTACAAAATGGGGTCTCCTTATTGCAGCAAATAAACTGGCCCGGGTTGAACCGAACAAAATGGGTCAAGCCTGGACTTACCCATCTATTTGACACCTCTAAAAGCGGATAGTTATGCTGTGCATCCGTATGCACCATGCAGGGTGCATACGGATGCCAAAACGACGTCGTTTTATTAAAAGACGAGCGTCTTGTCTTTAAAAAAAATTCAGGTTCGATTCCCAGCAACAACATTATATTGTTCATTCATTCTGGAATTTTAGTTCATAGATTATGGAATTATAGTTCATTGATTATGGAATTATAGTTCATCGATTATGGAATTGTAGTTCATCGATTATGGAATTGTAGTTCATAGATTATGAAATTTTAGTTCATTCATTCTGGAATTTTTAGTTCATAAATTAGATTATGGAATTATAGTTCATCGATTATGGAATTTTAGTTCATATGTTGTTGCTGGGAATTGAACCTGATTTTTTTTTTTTAAGGGGAGACGCGCGTTTTATTAAAACGACGTCGTTTTTGCATCCGTATGCACCATGCATGGTAGCATGGTGCATACGGATGCACAACATAATTTGCCTCTAAAAGCATACATCCAAGTTCTTTACTCGTTATTTTCTTTAAAATATTTTAGTATGAAATGGAACGGGGCGATGTACCGAAAGCGATACAATGTTACATGAATGAGGCTAGGGTCTCTATGGACGATGCTCGTGATTTTGTGGATTTTCATATCAATGAGACATGGAAGAAATTGAATAAAGCTCGAATTAAAGATAATTGCCCTTTCTCTGAAACATTCATTGAAGTTGCAATGAATCTTGCCAGAGTGTCTCATTGCATGTATCAACATGGAGATGGCCATGGGACCAAGAACATGGAGACTCAAACCCTCATCCAGGCTACATTGTTTGAACCAATTGTATTCCTCTAATAATATAGCCATGAAAATGTTTGTGCAATATATGTAATGGATTGTTGTTGAGAAATTAAAATCTTGGAAAAATGTTACTCCGTATTATTAATTACTTATTCACTCTGTTTTAATGTAAGATTTGTATTGGTGTATTTTTACTTCAAATTAAGTTAGATTAGGAAATTCGTTGTTGTCCGCACGGGCTTAACTCACTGGTTCAGTAGGCAAGGAGAATAGAGGTTCGAACCTTGGCAGAGGCACTCTGATAATTATGCCCAAAGTGGACAGATTCCTGTCTGTTGAGCCATTAAGTCACCGTAATTTACATCCTCCCAAATGCTCTGTCGGTCGGGGCGTGGGGAAAAAGTATTAGCAATTTTTTTGTTTTGTTTTTCGAATACAGTTGACCCCACCACCGGGGTCGGTCCTGTGACCTTCCCTCAAGAGGAGTCACAGAGATGTCATCTAAGCAAATTTTTTTATTCCCACACATTTGTATTTTGAACATAACTCTATTTACAGATATCTCAATAGTTATGCTGTGGGCTCGTGCCCAGCGTGCATCATGGGCACGGTAACGGTGCCGTCAGGCACCGTTATCTTCCCTTTTTTTTTTTTTTTAATTTAATTTCAGACCGCTTCGTTATAGAAGCATATATTCACAGCTTTGTGTTCATAATTTCATAACTGTACATTCATAATTCTATAACTGTACATTCATAATTCCGTAACTGTACATTCATAATTCAATAACTGTAAATTCATAATTTTCGAAGCTCTATGTTCATAATTGTAAGTTCATAATGTCAGAGTTCTATGTTCATAATTTCATAACTGTACATTCATAATTCCATAACCGTACATTCATAATTCCATAACTGTACATTCATAATTACATAACTGTACATTCATAATTCCATACTGTATATTCATAATTCCATACCGAACATTCATAATTTTCGAAGCTCTATGTTCATAATTGTAAGTTCATAATTCTATAACTATACATTCATAATTCTATAACTGTACATTCATAATGTCATAACTGTATATTCATAATTTCATAACGAATATGCCGTTAACGCCGTTAACGGCGTTTCGAACAAATTTTTTTTTTTAAATTAAAACAGCATCGTTTTCACCGAAAACGACGCCGTTTTAGCGCCGTGCGCACTTTGCAAGGGCATAGCATAATTTGCCCAGATATCTAATTGAGTAGATTAAGGAGGTTTTGGATTTGTAACTCATGGGGCTATATCTTTTTAAAAGAAACTATTTTTAGATTTGGATAGTAAATTAAGGAGGCCCAATGATTGTATTAGTTACACAGAATAAGGCCCATTTACTAATATATAAATTCTTCTTTTTTTTTTTTTTTTTTGAAAACATATATAAATTCTTCTTCGTTCTTAAGGATTCAAGCTCTAAACTTCAATATCTCGACCATATCGGCACATGGGTTAGGTACGAAGGCTTGATATTTGCACGAGTTGGTTACACAATTAACTTGATAAATAATTTATAAGGTTTTAAGTTTGATTTTTTGTTGGAGTTGCTTACTGGCATTCTTAGTTTGAACCCGTTAGCTATAGACAACCTAAGTTAATTTACCTCCTTAGCATTCAGCGTCACGAAAATGTGTGGTGATATGAGAAAAATAAAGTTACATCTTCACTACAAGCTATAACTTTTAGCGTAGTAGTAAGCGCTTAATCCTAACATATCACACTTTTACTTCATGGTTCATCAGCCACACACAAAAAACAATCGAACTAAATAACTTAGAATGTAATTCACCGTGGCTGAAGTCCTGTAGCACAATTGTTATAACATGGACTAGAATTCATATTGCATTCATAATCCTAAACTCCTCACTTATCCCGGCCAAAGACGAGGAGAGGATCAATACAATACATTATTCGCAACAAAAGCATTCAAGACATAATTTCATCATCAGTTCCTTACAACAATTGAGAATCAAGCATACATAACATTTAGATCATCAAATCCAACTCCTAGGTTTGCTAGCCACACATTATTCACTATATTGTCTATTGTCTTCTTTTTACATTATCTTGTAATTAAATATCAAAGTTATACTTTCAAAAAAAATATATATATCAAAGTTATAATACAAAATATGTTATATATATATAGGGTTGCATTCAAATACAAACCCTCTTAAAATACAAACTTCCCTTAAAATAAAAACTTGAGCTCGTGCACACATTAACATACTTACATGCACACAGGACGCACTGCCAACAATTTCTGGGATTAGCTCGTGCACACATTAACATACTTACATGCACACAGGGCGCACTGCCAACAATTTCTGGGATTAGCTCATGCACACATTAACATACTTACATGCATACAGCGCGTAGGGGGGGGGAATCACAATCATCCATCAAAGCTCGTGCATACATTAACATAATTGCATGCACACAGCACGTAAGAAGAAAAATCACAACCATCCATCAAGTATTTTATACAAGTATTTTATTTATTTATTTACCAAGTATTTTATACAAATATAATAAATATTAATATTTTGTATCAATACTTTCACATGATAACCTACGACAAACATCTCACAACGTATGAAACATGTAGGAGAAAGACTACCACTACCAAATATCAATATGTGCTTGTAAGAAAAAGAGTTAATAGTACAACTAAGATCCCATCATATACACAACAAGGCAAATCTAAAGCTTCCTACACTATAATCTCATTGCACGACGAATCCATCTATGCTACCACCAGTAATTCAATTCACATGACACACTACTAATAAATAAATGAAAAAAAAAAAAAAAGATCGAGGACATGTATTGAAGATGAAGACAATGGCAATGCTACCCAAAAGAGAATTAAGAATAATTAGAGAAACTTAAACCAAAAGTAGTATTTATTTAGACAATCGTTTTTAGACTAAGTATTTAGACTAGCGTTATTACAAAGTTGCAAACATTTATTTTAGTGACAATATAATCAATCTCTCATATATTATATTGCATTTATATACTTTAAATTACCGATTTAAATAAACAAATTCAATATTTATTTACCTATGCATGAACATCTCCGATATAATATTGCATTGATATACTTTGAAATACTTATTTAAAAATAATCATTGGACATTATTCCATTCGCGCAAAGCGCGTAGTATATAAAACTAATAAGAGTCAATAAAGTTAGGCCCTTAACAAGAACGAAAAAATATTGGTGTAATTCTTTGTTGAAATAAATTCATATTATTTTTAGTATAGTATTTTTTTTATGATATTCCTTATTTATGCTCTATTATATTATTTTCTTCTCTTAAATAATCTAGCATTTCGTTAGTATAAACTGTAGTAACGGAATATTCCGTTAACTATTTATTATTCTTAACTTACTCATTAATAATTAATTTCTATAAGAAATTAAAGATCTTAGATTCGAACCACATCCCAATCAGATTTGTATAATTGTTAAACATATACTACGAATATGTTAAAACGTATTAAAAAAATAATATAAAATTTAACATAAACTTTGGTCAAATAATTAGCCCGACTAAATACATAGTATTCAAAGTTGAGCATTCAAATCAGGAACCTTGAAAATCATTTTCTTGCATTTAAAAAAAAAAAAATTAGGTTAAGTTTTTTTTTTTTCGTTTAATTAATCTTCTTTTGATTATTTATTTAGAACAAGACTCAATATTTCAATTATGATTGTGATATTATTGGAATGATTTAGGTCATTATGGTATTAATATTTTTTGTATGTATTTCTATATGGGTAAAATTGTACATTACTTTACAAATATTGTACTATTATTTTTTTTATCGGACAAAATTGTTCTTACATCATTATCAGACATGCGCGACCTAACTATAAAGTTATTGATCAAAAACACAACTACACCTAGACTCTAAAACGGTAGGACCATTTTTCAAAGAATTGACAATGTTGACATCCACTGGCTCCAATTGAACAAGTTTACACATCATTCTTAGAATTTTATCAATGCATGAAAACTTTTAAAGAAATTTGTAAGTTAATTTTATTATATCATTATAACAATATTTATTCTAACCATATATTTCGAATTATTTATTATCATCCTCTATTGACAGCAATTGTAACACTTATCATGACAAACCCAAAACAATTTGTCTCAACAAAAAATGAAAATAAAAAAAAAATCAATGACTTCATTGTTGTAGATGAAAAGTAAGTACCCCACTTAATTACTTTTATTAAATTACTAGTTTATTACGTGCATTGCCCGATTGGGATAATGCCCAATGTTTTCTTTTAAAAAAAAAAAAGTACTTTGAAGTATATCAAGGCAAGATTATATTAGAATTGTTCATGCATAGATAATTGAATGTTGAATTTGCATATTTAAATAGGTAATTCTAAATTTACAAATGCAAGATAATATAGTCAAGATTAATTATAATTGTCAATAAATAATTGTATGAGTATGGTTGAAACCAAATACGAGACATAAGGAAGAGCAAATAAAAATTAGGGCATAAAATATTCAATATATACTAATATTGTTTGAGGAGATTCTGGCAGTAGGATTTGTGGCTAGCGTTCTATTAAGACTTTAACATTACAATTAGATTAATGGTGTAGTTATAATTCTATATTAGACTTTAATATTAGAATTAAACTAATGGTGAACTAACGGTATTTAACGGAATCAATTATTATTATTATTATTATTATTATTATTATTATTGTTATTATTATTATTATTATGAAATATATTTGTACCCTATCATTTTACATGTTAATCTAAACAACTAATTTCTTCAAATATTTTTTACTAACCGTTGATATAATTCGCTAGTCAAATTCACTAATATAATCCGCTAACGTTAACCGCTAACTGCTGATTGTCAAACAAAGACATTGTGAGGTAGTTTCTCACTTCAATTTGTCGTGTAATTTGAATACTCTCTTTGTTGACAAATCCCTCAAGTAGTTAATATGATTGACTTTATTAATTATATTTTGTTTTAATTTTTTCATGGTATTAATAAAATACTTGGTAAATAAATATATAACATTATTTTGTATTATAACTTTAATATTTAATTAAAAAATAGTGCACAAAAAAAATAATAGACAATGTGGTGAATATAATCAATTGATGAATTTGAATGTAAAGAATTTTTATATTGGAGAAAAATAAAAACAATATAACTAATGAAATTATTTCTCTTAATTAATTTATTGATAATGAATAATTTTTTTTAATAAAGACATTGTAGGGACAATGTAGCGAATATAATCCATTGATGAATTTGATGTAAAGAATTTTTATATTGGAGAAAAATAAAGACAATATAACTAATGAAATTATTTCTCTTATTTAATTTATTGATAATGAATAACTTTTTTTGAACAAAGACATTGTAGACACATAATTCTAAATTAAAGAAATGCATATATATGTAATATTTTTTGTTGTAGCTACTAAATTATTATTTCATTTAATAAGAGTAAAATAGAGTACTAATTATGCCAACTTTGATTGGGATAAGGTTCAAACTTAAGACCTTTCTTATTAAAATCAATGAGTAAGTTAACGGTGAACTAACCGAAATTAACGGAGAAAGATAATATTTAACAGAAAAGTTAACGGATAATCATATTCATTAAGCATAATTTAGGAAATCTCAAGGAAAAAATTAAAATATGATCAATCTGAACCATTCATTTGATTAAAAAATTTGACCTAGAATTGTTCATTCTTTCCAAAAGGTTGAACCCCAACCCTAAGGAACCCCACATAGCATCTGAGAGGATGTAAATCATAGTAACTCAACTGAACTTGAACCATATAGGCTAGACCTTTGCCTTTGATTAAAAAATTTGACCATCATTTTTTCTACCCATGATCAGTCTAACTCTTTTTGGCTCTTATTAGTATAGTAGATAGAAATAAATTAGTAGCTACAACAAAAAATAATATATATGCATTTAATTAATTTAGAATTGGATGTCTATAATGCCTTTATTCAAAAAAAAAAATTATATTATAAACAAATTTAAAAAAAAAAAAAAGATATAACTTCATTAGTTATATTATTATCTTTGTTTTCTAGAATTCAAAGATTCATTACCTTCAAATTAATTGATTGATTATATTCACTACATTGTCCATTGTCTTCTTTTTACACTATCTTGTAATTAAATATTAAAGTTATAATACAAAATATGTTATATATATTTATATTTACTAAGTATTTTATACAAATATAATAAATATTAATATTTTGTTCAATACTTTCACATGATAATCTACCACACACATCTCACAACACATAAAACTTGTTGGAGAAAAAACTACCACTATCAAATATCAATAGGCACTTGCAACATAAAGAGTTCATAGTACAACTAAGATTTTAGTCATATATACAGCAAGTCAAATCTAAAACTTTCTACACCATAATCTCATTGTAAGACGTAGCCCTCTATGCTACCACTAGTAACTCAATTGCACATAACACACTACCAATAAAAAAGAAGAGGATAAGTATTGAAGATGAAGACAATGCAATGCTGCCCAAAGGAGAATTAAGAAGACTTAGCTAGAAAAATTCAAACTTGTTGTAATTCGGCCTATCAACTCGTTGGTTCTCGCGTGATGTTTGCACGGTAATGCTTGGAGATTGTATGTATATGAGTATATAGAATAGATAAGTAAAAGGGAGAGGAAGAACACAATGTATAGAACACAATCACATGAGACCATCTTTTCATTAAGCATTCACCCTCAATTTATAAGGATGATTACAACCTTTCACATCCTTTAACATAAGTAATGAAATAAGTAAAGGCTAATAAAAGGTCACAAGTTTAATGACCATAATAATAAAATATTTATAACACTCCCCCTTGGCCATTAAATAACTATACTCATGCCTCGTTAAAAATCTCGCTAGAAAAACCCAGTGGGAAAAACCTAGACGAGGAAAATAGTACACGAAGTATGTTAATCCATGTGTTGCACAGGTTGCCTCATTAAAAACCTTAGCCTAAGAAAACCCAGTAGGAAAAAACTTAGCCAAAGAAAAGAGTACAACCATAAGCCTTCTGGGCATAATCTTCAAGATGTCAAGAGTCTTCAGGACTATCCACTCAAGTGCACCAACATCGGTCGCCTCATTAAAAACCTTAGCTTGAGAAAACCTTGTGGGAAAAACTTAGCTAAGGGAAAAAGAGTACAACCATATGCTTTCGTAGCATAATCTTCAGGATATAAAAAGTCTTCTAGATTGTCCATTTTAGCACAACTAGGGGTTGTTGCTCCCCTGAAGATAACAATTTCTAAGCCTACGCATCCCAACTTTATAAACATATTACTCAAAAGTGGATGTAGTCAGAGACTTAGTGAACATATCTGCAAGATTGTTCAGTGGGGCAAACATTCTCAACAAGAATTTTACAATTCTTCTAGAGTTCATGTGTGTAGAAGGATTTAGGTGCAACATGTTTTGTAAGGTTCCCCTTAACAAAACTATTACTTGCTTGTGCAACACAATCTTATTTGTCCTCATATGGGACATTGGGGGTAAAAATATAACATAACCAGTTTTGAACTTGGCATCATAGGGATAAAATAAAAGAGCTAATGCCAAAGTTGCCCATCAAAACCACATATTGGTTTCTCACATAAACGTCAAAATCTTTGTACCTCGAAGGTGTTGGAGGATATGTTAAATACCATTCCAATTTTCATTGTAGGGAGAAGCACTAAATCTTGCTAGCAATTTCATCGCAAATTCAATATCAGGCCTGATGCGATTATGGAACTTCTAGTTCAATAATAGTGCTCCAATAGCAATGAAGTAATGGACTTCCAGTCCCTAAATATCCTCATTATAACCTTCGAGTCTAAATGGTCATTTATCTACTTCAAGAGATTATTGGAAAACCGTTTGTGCGATAAGTAAATAATACTTGTCTATATAAAACATCTTCAAGATATTTTTCAAGTAGGCTAACTGGTGTATAAAACTTCTTCAAGGAGAAGCTCGATCTTCAGGTCGAGACAATACTTGTATTTCCAAGTCTTTTATTTTAAAACTCCATCTTTCGGCATGAGCTAATATCACCAAGCTCTCTATGTGTTTCAATGATATTCAAACCGTCAATATCGACTGAGATGATAAATAAATAACTCCATTAGCAATTTTTTAACGAACACATAATGGTACATATTTGCATATTTCTTCTCCGGGAGGAAAAATACACAGTCAACTCAATCATTCAATATGCATTCCTTCTTCAGGAGGAAAAACACTCAGTCAATAATATTCAATTCTTACAAAGACTTTTGTAATTTAATGATACACGTTGCGATTTTTACTTTCCACATTCCAAAAGTGTTGAATCCATCGGGGATTTACAAATAAATATTAGTGTCTAATGACCAGTAAATTACGGTCATGACGTTCATCAACTGCATATCAAAATTCATAATTCACTGCCAATAATGTTAATTTGCGGAACGTAATGCCATATGTTGTGGGAGAGAATATTTGATCAAAATTAATTCAGGGTCTCTGCGTAAACCCTTAAGCTACCAGTCTCGCTTTATATTATACCACCATATTGTTTGTATTTCTCTTTCGTACAAACACCCATTTGTAACCTACAGGGTTAACATTAAATGGTGTACGTGTTATAAAGAGAATACAGTTTTAGCGAGCTGAGCTGTACATGCCTTAATTGCTCCGTTATACATAAAAAATGCCAAGGCACAGCTGGTGCCTAGCTCTGGATCCAGATTATCATATAACGAGAACAATTTGTAAAGACAATTCTGTTGTCGACAACTATAACATTTTTCATAAATCTCTCCCATATATATAAAATAATGGCAATTTCTAATTCAACCAGACTCTAGCCATTTCCCAAAGGTATTTTTATCTGGTCGTTCCGCATCCCAGTATTATGATTTTGGGTGCACCTATAATTTTACTGGGGTTTTCGCCTTCCGGACGAATGTCTTCTGGACGAATATCTGCAGGACATACTTCTTTAAGCGATTTCAAGAGTGACGAAATTTTCTACTAGCTTTAGTTTTCCGCGGATTCTTGTCTTTTATACCAACATGTATCCACGCTTCTGGCGTCAAGGAGCATTGGTAAATACATACAGTCCAAGTTCGGGAAGATACATGAGACCTAGTCACTCTTTTTATCAGTATATATATTGGTAGATTAATTATCTTCTGAACTTCCAGTTCAGTTTACTTCTTATGAACTTCTAGTTCAGTCTACCTAGTACGTGGATTCAAAATATTGAAGATCAATCATTCATAGAATTTATCGGCATTCTATAAAATTTGAGCTCTTATCTCCCCCTAATGCCGTGAAATGATCTTCATAAAATGTGCAGTCAGCGTACATAATTATATATTGATCCCTTATCATGGGCTCTAAAGATTTAAATAACAGACGGAGGTTTATAATCAACATATACATGCCCACAATGTACGCTATGATGGTGATATAGGAAAAAGACTGCACATTGTGAATAAAACGCAGATGGGAAATGTTTGATTTTATACCACGTACTAGGTGTTAGGGGAAATACTTATGATATGTAGCAGGCCAGATTGTGATAACAACAATAACATATAAAACTGATGTCCCCAACAAGAAAATATATAATTGCCCAAGGCGATGCACTAACTCATGCTATACTATAAAATCATGTGGGTCTATAAAGCTTTTAAAAGTGCATCGCAATATATGAAGTACCCAAAACATATATGCAATCATCTAAGAGAAACATATATAATCAGATATGAAAGCATACATATCAAATGATATTATAAGGGTACACAACAATCATAAGGAAGCTGTGGATCTTGTCAAATAAAATAGATCTTCAAGATCTCCCAAAAAATCCTTATTCTCAACTTTACATTAGTTCACTCACTGCTTTGGGAATTGCTTCGTGCAAATTCACATGATATAATTCACTCCCTCATTTGTTTCGGGCAAACTAATATGAAATGATTTATTCCTTCGTTTGCTTCGGGCAAACTGATATGATATCATTTTCTCCTATCTTTCAAATTAATAACATATAAATCAATCATGTCATGTAAGGCATAAGTCAAAGATCATTCTTATAAAGGGGTATAGTATACTACCCCTTAAATAACACAGAATTGCACTAAGCCATACTCGGAAAGGATTCGACATTTTGACATCTTAAATTTAGTCAAAAGATTATTATCATAATTTATTGACAATAGCAATTCTTCTGGGATTGATAATAATTCAATTTTGAATTAGCAACCAGTCAATTTCATACGAGAATCATGTTGCATGAATGAGAAAAAATTTTCATGAGCAAGCATGCAAACTAAGAGGAGTAACTCCGAGAAGTAAACTTCCTCCGGAAAATAAAGTTCCAGAAAGTAAAAAAACATTCGAAAAGTAAAATTCAAGAAGTAAGATTAGAAAGTTAAGCTTATAGAAGTAAACTTTCCGAATAGTCACTTCGAGTAGTAAAATTAGCAGGGAAAAAGTGAAAAACAGCAAAGTAAAATCACTTTGCATTCATAATAATTTGCGTCCAAAAAAAACTTAACTTTTCGAATATTACGGTCATGAATTAACTTTTCGGATGCTTCAGGCATAAACTAACTTCTCGGATGCTTCAAGCATAAGCTAACTTCTCGGATGCTTCAAGCATGAGCTAACTACTCGGATACTTCATGCTTTAGGCATGAACTAACTTTTTTTGGCCATGAATATATTTTCATGCACTGTTCAAAACATTATCATGACACCAATCATTTCTTCATCAATACCTCGTCATTTCATTATCATCATTTATCGCAATATTTGCTTCAGGCAAATTAGCTAGAATTATCAAGATGAGGTTCATTCTCCGATGAGCAAATGCTTTGGTGTGCGGCACGTAGGGATCAATACCCTACAGACCCAATTGTTAGCAAACCTGCTTCTGGCTAGGATTTTGCCTCGATGGGTTTGGTCGTCCTTGAATATCTTGATCACTTTGTTTCTTATTCTAAGCTCGAAACTCATACCACACCGATTATAATCTCGACTGCAACCCCTTATAAAGTTACTCAACTAGGTAACATTATGTGCTTCAAGCACCTGTGCAAAATCAACCAGACATGCACTTTTGATCCTTCATCAACAACTAGTTATGATTCTTAGCCACAAGGAGTGCTAAAATCAGCTTAGGATACTTCGCATAATTTGTTGTCTTGTACTACTGCTGGAGTACAAATTACTCGCATGAAAAGTTGGCAATGTCTTTCCAATTAAATATTTATCTAAAACTTCTTGTTTAGAGTTTCAGTTGCGAGACTATTTTGTGCATAGCTGAATTATATTCAATCATTGACTTACATTATAATCTCAAAATTAAACATGAGATTAAACTAGTCAAAATGTGTCTTGGAGAAGAACATTTGATGACTTTTGGTCGGAATAGTCCTTCAGGGACTTCCATTAATTCAAGGGGTTCTTTTTCAATCAGATACTCATTTTTAAGATCGTGGTTCAAGTGGTGACATATGAAAATGAGAGCTTGTGCCTCCTGGGCATCGATGCTCTGTGACTTAGCAAAAAAAACTTGGCTCAATTCTTTGGATGCCAAATAAATTTCAATATCTAGAACCCAACAATTGCTTCCTTCATAAGCGAGTTCAATAAATTCACATTTGACAATGGAAGACGTAATCTACAAAACATATATCATATATTCTCATATACGTTCATAATATCACATGTTTATAGCAAAATAAAGAATTTAACATCTTATAGATGCAAAACGAACTTTCCGGGATGAAGTCAAAATATAAAATCTAAAAATAAATTGATCTTTCAAATATACACAAATTAAAATCGAAATGGTGCAACACGAATCGGTGAGGCAAACACCAAATTGATGCAACAAGCATCGACTGATGTTTATACCATCAACTCGTGCTACAAGCAACAAGGCACGAATTGGTGCGAAAACACCGAATTGATGCAGCAAGCATCGACTCGTGTTTATAGCATCAACTCGCGCTACAGGCAACGAGTGGTGTTTCACTCTCCAATACACCGAATTGATGCTCCCAAGTCATCTATTAAGCTTTAAAGTCTTACTCACTCTTAAGCTTCCACAAAATAAACTTTAACAATCTTAATTAAAAATCATTCATTCATTGCCTAATCAGGCATAAAAACGAATTGCTAATCACATGCAAACGACATATCATAAAAACATAATAATGCACTACAACATATGGTATATAACATACAAAGTATGCGAAATGAAAATAATATGTATACATATATTGCATCTTCATACGAAAAGTCTCTTCTATTTACCCAAACATATATATCACATGCTTTTCTTTCAATTTGAAGAATCAAAAATAAAATTGGAAATATATATAGGAATTTACACAATCATATATATACGAACCAGTATGTGCAATTCATATTTCAAATTTTAGAATCAATATGTATCATATCAATCATGCATTTCATACTCATGTCAAGAGGTGTAGAATCAACATGTGCCATATAAAACATGTATTATATAAAAACATGTACTGTAACAGATTCAGGCATACCGTTCACCGAAGATTACAATAGAGACTCGTGCTGATAACGTGTTGTAATTCGGCCTATCAACTCGTTGGTTCTCGCGTGATGTTTGCACGGTAATGCTTGGAGATTGTATGTATATGAGTATATAGAACAGATAAGTAAAAGGGAGAGGAAGAACACAATGTATAGAACACAATCACATGAGATCATCTTTTCATTAAGCCTTCACCCTCAATTTATAGGGATGATTACAACCTTTCACATCCTTTAACATAAGTAATGAAATAAGTAAAGGCTAATAAAAGGTCACAAGTTTAATGGCCATAATAATAAAATATTTATAACAAAACTAAAAGTAGTATTCTTTTTAGATTATCTTTTGCAGATTAAGTATTTAGACTAGCGTTATTACAAAGTTGTAAACATTTATTTTAGTGATAATTATAATCAATCTCTCATATATTATCTTGCATTTATATAATTTGAATTACTGCTTTAAATAAACAAATTCAACATTCAATTACATATGCATGAACATTGATAATCAATTTTATTATATTATTTTTAATAAAATTTAATAAGAAGAGTAATAAAGTGGCGTACATACTTTTCATCAACAATAATGAAATCATTGATTTTTTTAATTTCCATTCGTTGTTGAGACAAATTGTTTTGAGAGTTTGTCAATGACAAATGTTACAATTGCTGTCAATAGAGGATGATAATAAATAATTCAAAATATATTATTACAATAGATATTGTTATAATGATATAGTAAAAATTAACTTACGAATTTCTTTAAAAGTTTTCATATTGATCAAATTCATGTGTAAACTTGTTCAATTGGAGCTAGTAGGATGTCAACATTGTCAATTATTTGGAAAATGTTCCTACCGTTTTAGAGTTTGTGTGCATGTAATTGTATTTATGATCAACAACTTTGTAGTTAGGCCGCACATGTATGACAATTATGTAAGAGCAATTTTGTCCGATAAAAAAATTATAGTATAATATTTGTAAAGTAATGTACAATTGTACCATTATAAAAATAATACAAAAAATATTAATACCATAATGACCTAAATCATTTCAATAATGCAAAAGCATAATTGAAATATTAAGTTTTGTTCTAAATAATCAAAAGAAGATTAATTAAACGAAAAAAAAAAACTTGTTTTTTTTTTAATGCAAGAAAATCAAATGATTTTTAAAGTTTCTGATTTATAATCTTTGATGTTCAACTTTGAATGCTATGTATTTAGTCGGGCTAATTATTTGACTAAAGTTTATGTTAAATTCTAAATTATATATTTTTAATACATTTTAATATATTCATAATATATGTTTAAGAAATAATTACCACAAACATTTTTTTTTGTTCCAATTAAGGGCCTAATATTATTGGCTCTTATTAGATTTGTAGATTTGCAGATATATAAACGATGTGCATTGACAATTTAAAAATGGGAAGGAGATTAGGGTTCACGAGGAGACTATCTGAAACAGTGCGTACGTACAATCTCTATCTATTTGCAAATTAAAGGAGTAAGACAACCCTTACAACTGGGTGACATTGAAAATGAGAGCTTGATGGCTTAGTTCCATAAATTAACACCCCCTCCCCCTCTACCCCACATACCCCTGCCCCAATATTGATCCGGTGTTCCAAATTCAATTTTCAACAAACTTATATGATGATCAGATTAATTACAACCACTCAACACCAAGCTAGGTAGCCCAAACTTTTCATTTTCTTTTTAGAGCTTTTGTCATTTTTGTTCTTACTAATTTGGTGACATTTTCACTACTAGAGCACCGCCATTAAATTTGCCACTATAAGTGCACAACTTCTATCTTTTCAATGAAAAATTTTGCAACATTCCATTAAATTTTATTATGACTTGCAAATGAACAAATTTTATAAGAAAAAAATTACACATTCTACAAAACATATTATCAGAATGACCAAACCCAGAAAAAAACAATAGTTATACTTCATAATCATGCACTAATGATAAGAATGACATCAAACTTATATGACAAAAAAGTGATCGACAATAACTCTTTTCTTACGAAAACTTTATTATAAATCTAAAAATGAAAGAAATATAATGGTTTTTGTTTTTCTGCATTATTGTATAGTAAGTGGTGAGTGTAAAAGCAAGTAAAGAAAAGGAGGTGTGAAGCAAACATCAGCATCGAGTTTCCGTTTGTGTGTGGAAGTAATTGAAAAGTTGTGAGAGTGAAACAAAAGAATATAGCCATTAGATGATATAGTGATTATGTATGGGCGAGTTTGAACTATGAAGCGTGCAGTGGGGCATCAACACTGCTTTCTTACAGACTGCCTATACCTTACAACTTGTTCTTTTCCACTTGTTTTCTTCTCCCATTTTTCAAATACGTTTTCCTCCCTCTCTTTCATTTCCAACCTTTTTTTAATATATTCTTTATTAACACATTAAATTTATAATAAATACACATCATATGATCATATGATCGTACGTTACATTACAATAATATCTTATACAATAATATAAAGATAGCCCATATTAAGTAATAACAAGTCAAATACATGTACACAAATGTGTGTAGGTCGAGAAGTTTGAATTGACCACTTGAGGGTAAGAAATACATTAACTCACTATATATACTATAAAATTTGGGAGAAGAAGAAAATTTAAGATTTGCTCACAGGGGTAGGCAGACAACTCAACTGGCCGCAAAGGTGAAATTTGTTACAAGAGAATATTGAGTTTTACCAGCGGTGGGAAGAACATCTCAAAATGATGAGGGGATTCCTTGTGCACAATGAGTAAAAGTCTAGTCTGTGTTGGTTAATTCAGTCGTCATGATTTACCTTACCCCTTCACAAACTGTTGGGCCAGGGTGTGGGGCACCTATGGTGGGTGATTCGTTTGTCACAAGAAAAATTAGAATTTCTAACAACTAAGTTCTTGAAAACCTAGGGCTTTTTGCCAAATTAAAGGGCATTTCTAACCACTTGGGGAATATGAAAATTTTCTTTTGGCTATTTTTTGTGACATGTTAAATGTGGTCAGTAACACCAAGCAAAAACAAAAGTTTGAAAATTTTGATATGTTAGGTTGTTAGATATGCTTTTCTAAAATTTTCAACCACTAATCTACAATTATAATAAGAGCCAATAATGTTAGGCCCTTAACTGGAATAAAAAAAAAATGTCGGTACTACTTATTTCTTAAAATGAATGGTTCATAGTATTTTGATTTTAGTATTTTTAATAATTTTCCTTATTTACCCTTTATTATATTATTTTCTTTCCTTAAATAACCTTAAATTCCGTTACTATAAACTTTATTAACAGAATATTCCGTTAACTATTTATTATTCTTAACTTACTCATTAATTTCTATAAGAAAGGTCTTAGGTTCGAACCTCATTCCAATTAGAGTTGGCATAATTGTTAAACATATACTACGAATATGTTAAAATGTATTAAAAAATAAAATATAAAATTTAACATAAACTTTGGTCAAATAATTAGCCCGACTAAATACATAGCATTCAATGATTATAAATATAATCAGGAACTTTGATAATCATTTGATTTTCTTTCATTAAAAAATAATAAATTTAAGTTCAGTTTTTTTTTTTTTTCGTTTAATTAATCTTCATTTGATTATTGAGAACAAAACTTAATATTTCAATTATGCTTTTATCAATGCATGAAAACTTCTAAAGAAATTTGTAAGTTAATTTTTACTATATTATTATAACAATATCTATTGTAACCTTATATTTTGAATTATTTATTATCATCATCTATTGATAGCAATTGTCATTGACAAGCTCTCCAAGCAATTTGTGTCAACAACGAATGAAAATTTTAAAAAAAAAAATCAATGATTTCATTATTGTGAATGAAAAGTATGTACGCCACTTTATTCAATCGTTATGCCGTGGAACTGTGTCCACCTTGCAATGTGGACACAGTTCTATGTTCATAATTACTGACTATATGTTCATAATTATAAAGCTATATATTCATAATTTTTAACTTCATATTCATAATTATTAAACTCTATATTCACAATTACAGAACTCTATGTTCATAATTACAGAACTCTATGTTCATAATTATTGAACTATATGTTCATAATTATAAAGCTATATATTCATAATTTTTAACTTCATATTCACAATTATATTATTGAATCTCTATATTCATAATTACAGAACTATATGTTCATAATTATGTTCACAACTTTATGTTCATAATTTTTGAACTATATATTCATAATTATGAACAATTTTGGAACCGTGTCCACCTTGCAAGGTGGACACGGTTCCACATCATAATTTTTCCACTTTATTGCTTTTATTACTTAAATTAAAAAATAAATTGGTAGCTACAACAAAAAATAATATATATGCATTTAATTAATTTAGAATTAGATGTCTCACAACACATGAAACATGTAGGGAAAACTACCACTACCAAATATCAACATGTGCTTGTAAGATAAAGAGTTCATAGCACAACTAAGATCTCAGTCATATACACGACAAGACAAATCTAAAACTTCATACACCATAATCTCATTGCATGATGAATCCGTCTATGATACTACCAATAAACCAATTGCACATGACACACTACCAATAAAAAAAAAAAAAAAAAAAAAAAAAAAAAAAAGACATGTACTGAAAATGAAAACAATAACAATGCTACCTAAAAGAGAATTAGAAACATTTAAACCAAAAATAGTATTTATTTAGACTATCGCTTTTAGACTTAGTACTTAGATTAACGTTATTACAAAGTTGCAAACATTTATTTTTGTAACAGTTATATATAATCAATCTCTCATATATTATCTTGCATTTATATACTTTAAATTACCGATTTAAATAAATAAATTCAACATTTATTTACCTATGCATGAACATCTTCTATATAATATTGCATTGATATACTTTGAAATACTTATTTAAAAGTAAGTATTGGGCATTATCCTATTCGCGCAAAGCGCGTAGAAAAACTAGTATATATATATATATATATATATATATATATATATATATATATATATATATATATATATATATATATATATATATATATATATGTGTGTGTGTGTGTGTGTGTGTGTGTGTGTGTGTGTGTGTATGACTCTGTTTGGCAGAGCTTATTTAGGAGCTTATAGCTTATTTTAAGCTACTAATAAGCTATAAGCTCTGTTTGGTAATGTTCCAAAAATAAGCTCCTAGCTTAAAATAAGAGCTTATTTTAGAACGCTACCTTAGATAGCGTTTCAAAATAAGCTCCTAGCTTCCTAACTTTATTTCCATCTTTATCCTTATTGTTTTAAAGAAATGACATAATTTATCCTTCCTAATTAAAACACTTTTCTCTTCTCCTTTATCCGCAACTTTCACCGCAAATATTATTATTATTATTATTATTATTATTATTATTATTATTATTATTATTATTATTATTATTATTATTATTATGAGATTTGCAACAATATTGCTACTTCATTATGAGATGCTAGATCATAATTATGCTAATAGTATTATTTCAAAATGTTAATTTTTTTAAAGATAAAATGTTAAATTTTAATATGTAAACAAACTAATTTATATTTTATAAAGATGCCCTTTTTAGTCTTTTTACATTTATCAGCTTATCAAAAAACTTATTTTACCAAAAACTTTCAATCATAACAGCTAGCTTAACAACTCTTCAGTTTTCAGCTCCGAACTTATAGCTTTTCAGCTTTCAGCTCCTAACTTATAGATTTTCAGCTAAGTTTGCCAAACAGAGCCTATATGTATATGTATATGTATATGTATATATCAAGGTCGCGCTCTCATGAGAACCACCCTTAAAGTGACAACATGATGACTAATTTAGATCATTAAATCAGAAGATGCACGGTTGAGATTAAAAGGAAATCCCTTTAAAATATTACAAAATATACGGTTAGGGGTAAAACGGTTTAATTAGAAGTTGTGCATTTCTATACAGAATGTCGTGCATGCGTATACCCAATGCTACCCAATATCGTGCATCGATAACTCTCTTTTGTGCATTCAAACACCGCAAAAAATCCTATGATTGACATCTCAATTTCCTACGATGCACCGCACTAACAACATGTTTGGTTCACATAATGGATTTTCAAGGAATAGAAATGTTATTCCATAGAGAATGGAATAGATAAGAAATAGCTGTAGTAGAGAATTGACCAAAAAAATGTAACAATACAGGTCTTTACTATGTAACTAAAGACTAGTAAAATAAATAAAAAAACACGCGGTGGTAATTTTGTAAATATGTGGACAACTTTACGCGTCTTTACTTACCTAGTAAAGACGCGTGATGTGCCGAATTTTTATTTTTTTTAATTGCAATTATTTTACACTACTTGAATTGATATATCAAGCCAAGACCGGGCATTAAAAAATAATTTATTTTTATCTACATCATTTACTTTTTCACTTTCACACTTAGGTTTTCATGTACATCATATTTACTTCTTCCTTAGCTCACCGTGTACCAGCAGCGCAACTCCACCGCTTCACCGCCATCAATCTTTGCAGGTTCGTTCACTACTTCCTTAGCTTCATCTTGCTTCTTCACTGCTTCTTCATTGTGTACCATCTATCATCTTTTTGCTTCTTCCTTAGCTCCTTGATATTTTCCTTCATCCCTGGCCTTGTTCGTCATAGCTCCGGGAAGGCAGCAGTAGCAGCTTCAGAAAAGCAGTCGCAACTCCGACAGTAGTAGGTCTACTTTCTCCTGCGACGAGAAGTACTCCGGCAGCAGTATTACTTTTGCTTCGTACTCCGACAATGACGACGTAGTTTCGGCGGTGGAGAACCTAGGTATTGCTTCTGCTTCGTACTCCGGCAGTGACGATGTAGTTCCGGCGCTGGGTGACGATGTAAGTTTGGTGGTGGAGAACCAGCGTACTGCTTAAGCTTCTGCTTCGTAGACTGTAGATCTGATCTTCATCTTCATTAAATGCTACAGTGCTGCTTCGTACGTGAATAGGTATGGCCATTTAATCTTTTTTTAAATTTTTTATATAAATATTATAATTTATTATTTGTAAAAATAGTATTTTTTATTTATAAGTTATAGTATTAAATTGTAAATTAAATTTAAGAATTATTTATTTTATATTATGGTTGTGGATCAATTATATTATATTATGGTCGTAGATTAATTATTGTTAATAATTTATTTGTGAAGTTTTGAATTATTAATTATATTATATTTTAGTTGTGTAGTTATTGAACATTTGAATTTGTTAATTATATTATAATTTTGTGTGTGTGTGTGTCTGTATATGTATATATAAGTATTAAATTTGTGGATTATAGTATATATAATGAAGTTGAGAATTTGTGAAATATTTATATTGTATTATATGGTTGTGTGTGTAAGTAGGTAGTGAATTTTTTATTAATTGTGTATTTGTATTCATATCCATTTGGCATGCTTCAGGTAATATTTCTTAAATATTTTATTTCACTATTTACAATAACACTTTTTTTTTTTGTTTTAAAATAGAGTCCAATTCCATGTAGATTAGCCGTATTATTGGACATTGGAGATTCAACTACGAAGGTTGTTGCAAGCGGGACACTTTATCCTAGTGGACCTGACACTATGGTGCATAGTCAACCATTACTACCGCTTCATGTAAAAGTTTTGGTTGATATGCTTCGTCCAAGTGCAACAACAACACTTAACATACCTGTACCAACAAGTTTTCATACAACATTGGCAGAAATTGTTGGATCATTTGCACAATGGCCTTTACATTTAGTCAATATCGAAGAGGTAATTATTTATTATTGTCTTATAATTGTATTAAAATTTTTTGTTTTTAATCTTTACATTTCTCTTTGTAGGAAGAAATAATCAAAAATTCAGCAATTAAGAAAAATAAAGGCAAAAAGCAAAGCGGGGACCAATGTGACATGTCTGCTACTGGCGCACGACCTCCTTTTATTGATGATGATGGCTTGCAACCCTTGGGAAAAAGTGGCAAGCGATTACATAATTTGATAAGAAGAATGCCTTTAGACTTGGATTATTTTGAGTTGGGGTTGGATTATGATATCTTTCACCATACAAATATGAGTAACATATTTGTGATGATTGAAGATATTAAAGACTTATTCACGATGGATTGGCTTGATGTGTCTATTATTCAAGTCTTTATAGTGTAAGTTTTTATGTTTCATTAATTCAAAAATTTATTGTGTTTTCAAATAACTTATTTTAGGATATGTAATTTCAGGTATGCTCATCAGCTATGCAAGGACTTTGAAGTCAACTCAATTGGATTTATGTGTCCAACACAATTTGCGAAAGGAAATTTTGACTTAAATGAGGATGATGTTACAGCATACATTGGGAATACCATGGTTACGATGAAAGACAAGACATTTATCTTAGCACCATACCATCAAGCGTAAGAAAATAATTTTTTTTTTTTATAAATTCATATAGTATCATTTGAATTATTTTAAATTTAAATTATAATTTACAAGTTTAAAAATTGTAGGAATCATTGGTTACTACTCGTGCTTCATGCAAGTTCAAGAATCGTATACGTATTAGATCCATTGAATTGTAGGCGCAAAATTGAAGTCAAACAAGCCGTGAATATGTAAGTAAAAGTATTAAAATATTATGTTCTTCAAATTATGTCTTTTTCATAAGTTTAGTATTATTTTATTGGCAATTAAGTTATTTATATATATATATATATATATATATATATATATATATATATATACATTAATGATAGGGCTTTTCGAACCTCTGCAATTCAACGAGGGCAAAGGATTATGGGTAATGCTAATTGGAAATATGTGAAGGTATAAAAAATATGATTATTTACTATAAAAATTTTACTTAGTTATATTTCAATTAACTAATACATACATATATCTATATATATATATACATGTGTAGGTGGTTTTCTTTTAGTGTCCTCAACAACCCGATAGTGATGAATGTGGATACTGCATTATGAGGTTCATATATGATATATGCACAAAATTTCATAACTACACTTCGTTGGATGAGGTGAGTACAAAGTGATACAATTTAAATATTTTTAATTATTATAATATTTTATAGTATATTTTTTTGAAAGATATTTTATAGTATATATACTCATTGTTTTTTTTTAATTATCCAAAATTTTGTAGGCATATCAAGACACAAATGCTTATTCTAAGGATGAAATAGATGAGATACGAAGGTTATGGATAGACTATTTTGTAAATGAGTGCATATGAATGTTTATTAGGTGCACTAGATGGAATTACATTGTATATATTATGATATATTAATGTTGGATTATTATTTTGCATTAGACAATTATGTATGTTGGATGATTATATTGTGTTAGACAATTATGTATGTTGGATTATATATGTTGAATGGTTTGAACCATATAAATGTTGTTTGGTAGTGGAATTTTCTGTTGGAGCAAAGATTAGTACAGGATACTATTGAATTAAAATAAATATTAAAGAAATATTACAGTATGTTGCGTCTTTACTTGCCGTATTATTGTTTTTTTTTTATTAAACACAATACGCGTCTTTAATTAGCTAGTAAAGACGCGTGTAGTCCACCTTACGCGACTACCAAGTAAAGACGCGTAAAGTTGTCAACTTTCAGTGTCTGCGCCATACGCGTCTTTAATTTTAAAGGCGCGTATTCTCAAATAGTAAAGACGCGTATAGCTCTTTTGTACTAGTGTAGAATAAATGAAATAAATATCCTTCACAATGAATGTTATGTGTGTGTGTGTGTGAGAGAGAGAGAGAGAACAACAACAACAACAACAACAATAATAATAATTTATATATATACTTCAATAAATATATATATATATATATAAAGCATGCGTAGTAAAAGGATTTTTTGGTATTATAATAAAAAAGTTGTTCTCGAGTGCCTGAGAATAGCTAACACCAGGGGCTTCCTAGGAATGGTTATTACCTCTGCAAAGAGAATAACTCATTCTGAGGAATGCTATTCCCAGGAATAAGTGGACAAGACAAACAATGGAATAAGTCTATTCCCGAGAACGGTTTTCCATCCCCGACATATTACGTGAACCAAACATGTTGTTAGTGCATTAATGCACATCTCACCAGCCTATGATGCATAACTAACAACTCTGTGTTGCACAACCAGCACACCCGAATGCACAACTGTACTACCCAGACATGTGTATATATACCCTAACATCCAAATATAGGCAATATTATACTCAAAAGAACAAGTAAAAAAAATAAAAAATATTGATCGCTTTCTATGGACGAACACTAGATCGATGATGAAGAAATCGCAGTTCCAAATCGCAACGGTGATGTTCCATGAAAATAGGAAACAAATTTGACCAAGTATTACTCATGCGTTCATACATAACAAAAATAGAAAGAGACACTACTACCCTCACTTTAACAAAAAAAAAAAAAAAAAAAAAAAAAAAAAAAAAAAAAAAAAACAAAACAAAACAAAACAAAACAAAAAACAAAAAAACAAAAAACAAAAAAATTCAATTCATGTCATCTTAGGAAATCAAATATGGACCATCGAAATGAAAAAATAAACGCACAAGATTAGTCATCACATTCTCACATATTAAGAGTGGCTCTCATTTGAACTCAACTATATATATATATATATATATATATATATATATATATATATATATATATATATATATATATATATATATATATATATATATATATATAATTCAGTTCCCGTGCGGTTGTGCGATTAAATTTGAGCCATTGATCTTACTTAAATCAACGTCCAGGATTAACAACATTAAAAAATATGCGGTGGTAATTTGGTAATTTTTGCATCCAGGTCAAATTTAAGGTGCGTGGTTTTTGTGTTTAAGATGCGTGGTTTTTGTGCTTAATGTGAGTAGTTGTTGAAACTTAAGGTGCGTGGTTTTTGTGCTTAAGGTGCGTGGTTTGTGTGCTTAATGTATTTCGATCCAAATATTCTTAAAATATTATTAAATATATATATATATGTATATATATAATACTATGAGAATAAAATAAATTATCATTACTATTCTTCCATGTAATTACTATGGTAATTTTATAGAAATCTATAAAATATTAGTATAAAAGTATAATTGCACAATATTAGTTTAATTACCTAATAATTATTATGGTAATTAAAGAATTAATTGGACAATTATTAGTATAACTGATTAATAATTATTATGATTATTAAGATAATAATTACACAGATAATTACAATTAAACATGTGTTGTTGGATTTTTTTTATATAATAATTACAATTAATTTATTCATATATGGGAGATGAGGAAAAAAGTAAAGTCTATGGTGAAAAGGAATATATATAGCTACAAATTTAATAAGAGCCAATAATGTTAGGCCTGAAACAAAAAAAAAAAAATGTTGGTAAAATTGTTTCTTAAAATGAATGGTCCATATTATTTTAATTTTAATATTTTTTAATGATTTTCCTTATTTACGCTCTATTATATTATTTCCTTTTACTTAAATAACCCTGATTCCGTTAGTATATACTTTACTAACGGAATATTCCGTTAACTATTTATTATTCTTAACTTACTCATTAATTTCTATAAGAAAGGTCTTAAGTTCGGACCTCATCCCAATCAAAGTTGGCATAATTGTTAAACATATAATACGAATATATTAAAATATATGAAGTATTAAAAAAATAAATACAATATAAAATTTAACATAAACTTTTGTCAAATAATTAACCCGACTAAATGCCAAACATTCAAAGTTGAGTCTCAAAGATTATAAATCATGAACTTTGAAAATCATTTTCTTGCATTTAAGAAAAAAATTGGGTTAAGTTTTTTTTTTTTCGTTTATTTAATCTTCTTTTTATTATTTAGAACAAAACTCAATATTTCAATTATGCTTTTGCATTATTATAATGATTTAGGTCATTATGGTATTAATATTTTTTGTATGTATTTTTATAACGCGCGGTATAATTGTACATTACTTTACAAATATTATATTTATATATATATATATATATATATATATATATATATATATATATATATATATATATATATATATATATATATATATATATATTATCGGACAAAATTGTTTTTACATCATTGTGAGACCTGCGCGACCTAATTACAAAGTTGTTGAAAAAATTACCACTACCACATATCAACAAGCGCTTCTAAGATAAAGAGTTCATAGTACAACTAAGATCTCAGTCATATACACAACAAGACAAATCTAAAACTTCATACACCATAATCTCATTGCATGATGATGCCCTCGTTCTATGCTACCACCAGTAACTCAATTGCACATGACACACTACCAAAAAAAAAAGACTAAAGATGAAGACAATGACAATGCTATCCAAAAGAGAATTAAGAATACTTAGAGAAATTTAAACCAAAAGTAGTATTTATTTAAATTATCACTTTTAGACTAAGTATTTAGACTAGCATTATTACAAAGTTGCAAACATTTATTTTAGTTACAATTATAATCATTCTCTCATAACGAATGCCGAAAGCTCCAACGACACCATGAAAGTGTGTCTATTAATTTTATCTCAAGATCAGTGAATAGAGCCGCTCATGTATTGGTAAGGGCAGCTCGTTCTAATTCTGGTTTTTCAATTTGGCTTGATACTATTTCATTATGTATTGAACATTTGATTTAATGATGAAAGTGTTTTGGTTTTCAAAAAAAATAAAAAATCATTCTCTCATATATTATCTTGCATTTATATACTTTGAATAACGATTTAAATAAACAAATTCAACATTCAATTACATATGCATGAACATCTCCTATATAATATTGCATTGATATACTTTGAAGTACTTATTTACAAATAATTATTGGACATTATCTCATTCACGCAATGCGCGTAAAAAAAAAATAGTACTAAGATATAAAAGTATAATTGCACAGATATTAATATAATTACCTAATAATAATTCTCTAATAATTATTATGGTAATTAAGCTAAATATGGGTCGTTGAATTTATTTTTATAATAATTATAATTAAATTATTTCTCATTTTCCCATATTTATTCTAGTAATAATATAATTACATAAATCATATTACATATCATTTTTTAAAGATATTTGGAGACAAACGAGTCATATATTATGCAATTAATTGAGTGGTAATTTTGCACTAATCTTATAATCAAATAAATGTACACTTTTAAATATTAGAATTGTTTATAATTTCATCTTTAATTTTATTATATAAATATATAATATAAAAATTTATCCGTGTATCGCACAGGTAATTGAGCAATTATTTGCTCGAATTCAAGCAAAGATAACATCAAAAAACATAATCGATCCAATTCATTTCATCAATTACACTATATAACATTCGTTGTTATAATTTATATAATTGTATATCAACCCAAATAAAATTCTTATGTGACAAAGCCACACAAGATTACGATCCCCATCCAATCGTTATGTCATGGAACCGTGTTCACCATGGATGGTGAACACGGTCCCAAACGGTAATGGTGCCCGTAAGTGGCACCATTATCTTCCACTAATCTTTTTTTTTTTTTTTAATTAACAGTGCGACTTTTGTTCTTCATTTTCACATTTAGCGGTTTCACTTCCTCTTTGCGCAAGCTTCTTCAACACTCATAAATTATGAATGTGCAGTTATGAAATTATGAATTTTCTTTTATGAGATTATGAATTTTCTGTTATGAGATTACAAATTTACATAAAATTCATAATTACATAACTGTAAATTCATAATCTCATAACAGAAAATTCATAACATAATAAATGTTTTTCTTTTATGAGATTATGAATTTACAGAAAATTCATAATTACATAACTGTAAATTCATAATCTCATAAAAAAATTATAATTTAATAAATGTAAATTCATAATCTGAACATAGAATGCAAAACGACGTTAACAACAGATTAACTAAATTTTTTTTTTCGTAAAAATGACGTCATTTTAAAACGTGTTCAGAAAGCATGGTGAACACGTTTTCACGGCATAATTTGCGATCCCCATCCTTGATGGCCTAACCTCATCCCTGCAAGTAGTATACTTCCAACGTGAGGTGATCTTTTCTTTTTGCTTTTGAAATTTTTTTTGTTCTCCATATGACTTGTAAATTTTTAGAAAGTGAGAACTTGCAAAGTCAAAAAAAGCAGCCATTTGTACAAAGCATTGTGCTCCCCGCGCCTCCCAAAACGACATCGTTTTGTTAAGTTGTTAAGAAAAAAATCTTCTGTTTCGAATGCACATAAACTCATAACAGAATACACATAATCTAACATAATACATAATAAATAATACACATAAACTTTTAACTGAATACATAATGAGGTTTGGTTAACATAATACACATAAACTCTTAAAACTGAATACACATAAACTCATAACACAATACACATAAACTTTTAACTGAATACACATAAAGGGGTTTGGTTAACATAATACACATAAACTCTTAACTGAATACACTTACACTCATAACACAATACACATAAAATTTTAGCTGAATACACATAATGTGGTTTGGTCTGTTCGGACGGATGGAGTGACGTCAGCAAGAAACCCGTGCATTTTGTGTCTGGGCGCACATTGCTATGTGCGCCGTGGTGCACGATATAAATTGCCACTCGATCCAGCGTGAGTTTACTTTTTTTTTTTTTTTTTTTTTTTTTTTTAAGATCCATTCCTGATCCACCATCCACTATCACCCAAAAAAAAAAAAAAATAATTTATATGAGGTGAATTCGTTTGAATATCCACAGGACGGATTGAAATTGTCATTCATACTCTTGGGCATGGAAAATGTAAAAGTATTATACTATTATTAGATAAAAAGGTAGTTGTAAGGTGATTGCGGGGATATCTACTTGTGGTAAAGAATGAAATTGGCACACCATTATTCGAAAAGATAGACCAGAGGTGTACTCTAGCTATAAGGTGATGAGGAGGAGGGTAAAGGTTATTTTTTATTTAATTTGCACCAAACGAAACCTTATTGTAAAAACATTGCAAGATTTTTTCCAGGTTATGCACAGTTACATAGTACGATATGATAAAAGTGATGCACGCACAGTTGCACAGCTGTAAGTCTGAGCACGTTCGAGACTTATAAATTGTCAAAGTACAGACATTTGTACCAAATCAATAGTCAATATATACTTACCCACCAATCTCACACAATATGACGATTTTATCGGCAAACTCTATTTAAAAAGGTTTTCATACTTTTTTTTTGAATGTTATTATTCTATTACAATGTAGTATTTGTTTATAATTATAAAAATTATCAAAGTATAGATATTTGTACCAAATCAATAGTATACTTACCCACCAATCTAACACAATATGACGATTTTTGTTCATATATAGTTAGTTTCTCAACCTAATGAAGCACAAAGAGTCAATATTGCCTTCACTGAGACTCGAACCTACAACTTCCTATATAAGAGAGCAACTTGGTGCCACTGGATCACAAGATCCTTGGCAAGGTTTCCATACTTAGCATCTCCAACAGTTGAGTTTTAAATGAAAATTTTACGTAAAGAAGATAAACCGTTTAACTACATCTACTTAAAAATCTATTTTTCATTTTCTACTCTTATTTTTAAGAATATACGAGTAAATTTATTTTCTATTTTATATTTTTTAAAAAAATAAAGAATTTCTTTACTTAGTAAATGTCATACATGGCTTTGTTCGAAGCACATATGATTGGTGTATATTTCTCTCTTGTGACAATGCTGTTGGTCAAATGACACCACCCTTATATCTGTATGGTCTTGTTTATAGCAATGTAATAACACGTGTAGGGTTGGGGGTGGTGTATATATAGCCATAACAGGAGCCCATAGATTAATCTGTTGTATAAAGGCAATGCCTCATCTATTCCAATTTGCCCTAATTATTTTGGCCTCGATCCATTTCCTTTTTCTTGAAATGGCAATGCCTCTGCTTCACAGCCCTAGCTGTTCATCCAACATCTGAAATCTTTGCACAATCTTTGCAACTGTGCAGGCCAACCGCAAATTCTTGGTATGGTACGTACCGGTTCGGCGCAGTGTGTACTATTGTTGGGTTGATGAGAGAGTTTTGAAAAGTTACCGAATTTCCAATTTCTAAGGCATCTCCAATTGTGATTTTTGCTTATGCGGAAGAGAGAAAAGATTTGAGTGCACACTGCAAGCACTTGGTTTTTGGCAAGGAAAATGTTACATATACTCTCATTTTGTACTCCCAAACACAAAACCTTATGTAGATACTTATATTGGGACCCACATAAAAAAATAACTTATCAGAATCCGCCACATCACGGAGTAAAAATTTTGGGAGTAAGATTAGAGAGTACATGTAATATAACTCTTTTGGCAATGAAGTGGCCCCCACAATAGCGCAATAATAGTGCCATTTGTGGCGTGTGAGGCGCAACATAGCGCCCAACCAGGTGTGTACACTGCTGGGCGCGTTAATCTAAAGATTTAATTTTTTTTTTTTTCACATTTGTTTTGCTTTTTTTTTTCTTCTTTTCCATTCCCTCCCATATTTTCTTTCCTACTCATACTTGCAAAAACTCTTCAAAAACTACAATTATTGGAGATGCTCTAAAGTTTATTCCATTTTTATTTGAGGATTGTCCCATCTGTTCCACTTTCGGTCCGTAACTTTGATTTGTTTTACTTTTATGGCCCGTTTGGTTCACGGAATAGGCCTGAAATGACATAGCATTCCCAGTAATAGACATATTCCTTTGTTTGGCAACGGTTTGTATTCCCAGGAATAATATTCATGGTAATAGCCCATTCCTCCAAATAAGGTAATAGTTATTACTGTCCCTCCCTTGGTATTAACATATTCCTAAATCCTCAAGAATAGATTTTTTATTTTATTTTCTATTTTACCCTTTTGTTTAACATAAACATTTTATGCTATTTTTCCTTCCGCCATCTGCATTGCGATTCCTTCCGCCATCTACAATTCTTTCGACATCTGCAATTCCTTCCGCCATCTGCGCTTCAAACAAAGAATATCTCATTTTTATTTTCTACAAATTAATTATTCATATATATATATATATATATATATATATATATATATATATATATATATACACACACACACACACACAATGCTGCAGCGACTTGGTGCCGTTGGCGCAGCAGTAATATATATAACATATACTGTTGCTGTAACACTCCTTAATTTCACCCTTTAAATCTGAATTAATTATTTAAATTAATTCTGTTAGGAATAAAGAAAAAGGATTCAATTCGGCCCGGGATCCCTTAATTAATTGATATGGTTCACAGTCCTTGTCAGCATTAAATGCCTTTAAGCTCGTTAGAATAAAGAAGGTAGGCCCAATACTATTCAAATTCTAATTGGGAATCCTAAATCTATTTAAAGGGGGATTAGAAAGCACTTAGAACCCTTCTCCACCCATCTCTCCCTCTCCCATACTCGAAAATCCCTCCCAAGAACCCAGCCAAAGAATTCCCCCATCACCGAGCTTAGGAAGGATCGATTGGAAGGAAACCTTGAGAAAAGATCGTAGGGAGTTGTGAGAAGTTTAATTAAGCTAAAAGGTAACCCATGTCTTACAAAACCTTTTTTCCTTGCTATGTTATGATTTATTGGAATCCTTGAATGATGGTATGTGTTGTCTTGTAATTATGCGTTGATAGAGCTTGTATTTAGGGTTTATATTGTGATCTCTTGATATTCTTGATGTTCTTGATGTTCTTGGGCGATTATATGCTTATTCTTGGGTTATGTATGTTTAGAGCTTGTGCTTAGGGTTCAATAATGTTGTTCGTTGAGTCATTCTGTGTATTCAAGTCCCCATAATTGTTGATGTGAGTTTTGGGTGGGTTTGGACTTGAATTTGGGTAAAATTGATGAATCCCGTAGCAGAAAATATGCCAAGAAGGGATGTTCCAGCGGGTAGTCGGTGGGGGGACGAACCCCCACCCGATAACCCGCCGGAACGGCGAAGTGTTCCAGTGGGCAGCTGGCGGGTGGACGACCACCCGCTGGAATGGGAGGTTCCGCCGGCGACGGGTGGTTGTCCACCCGCCATACCGCCCGCTGGTACGGGCCGGTGCGGGGTCGTTCAATCTCCGTTTGGTCGAACCCCATGCCCCGATGTGTCTTCTTTGATGTTGGTAAGTCTAGAATGATGTCCTAGGTACCGTAAATAGGATTTGTGAGTCGTGATTATGCATGTGGCCTAAACTTGTATTGTGTTTGTCCAAAGTATGATCAATGTTATTCCCCGTAGGTCGTATGTTTATATTGATTTCACATGTCGTTATGAGTCTATTCATATGTTGTTCCCTTTCCCTGGTTATCCCTTGATGAAGTTGTTGGTGAGTCTTGAATGTGGTGTTGATGTCCATGGGTGATGAAAGATATGGGATTGTTGGTAAAATATATGTTGGCGGTATATTGCACTGCGTGTGCTTAGATTATCGTGCTGCAGTACGATCAGGTTTGCACTACGTGTGCTGATGATATTGCATTGCGCGTGCTTATGTTACGGTGCTGTGGTACCTATGTAGTGGCGCTGCCTGTGCTAAGAGATCGGTGGTATGTTGGAGGTAATGTAGGTGGAGAGCTTTGCTCCGGAGGGATAAGGCTGGTGGAGTACAAGGTGGCTTGGAGGTACAGGTTGGAACTGATATAAGGATGGAGATGAGTAAATGTTGGAACTTGGTATAAGGTTGGAACATGGACGTGTCTTGTGGTTTTATTGTGGTCTGTTATTGTGATGTGTCTTGTGGTATTATTGTGGTCTTATTGTTGTCTTGTCCTGTGGTCATGGTTTGCATGCTTGTATCGTAATATTGTCGTGTCAAGTCAATGTTAATGGTATGTCGTGAGTCCTTATCCTGATTTGAAAGCTAGAGTTGTTTAGGACTATATTTATGTATTCCCAAGTCTCAAAATTGTTTTCTTTTATATATATATATATATATATATATATATATATATATATATATATATATATATATATATATATATATATATATATATATATATATATTGTACTCAACGCATGGGAGTGGGTTACTTAGCATTATTCGCTAACAGTTGCTAGACCGCATGTTTTTCAGGTACTGATTAGTTGGCTCGTGAGCGCGCTAGACGGAGCTGCGGTTCCTGGCTTAGTTAGTAATTAGCTTTAGTTTGATGGCTTGTGAGCCGTTTTGTATTCAAATATGGTTAGTTAGTTGGTAGCCTGTGCATCTAGGTTCTCTAGCTTAGATGTGGAATAGCACCCAAAAACTATTATGTGTAGCTCCCGCTCTATCTTGGGTATTAATGATAGTTTTATCATATTACGTAAGCTTTAATTGTTTTAAAATATGCTGAAAATCGGGGGTGTTACAGTTGGTATCAGAGCCTAAGTTCGACCCTAGGTTAATGCCTTTAGGATAAGACTCTAAGATGCTAAGTTTGAATTCTAGGTGCTTAAGTACTTAGGATGTAAGGATCTTAGGACGCGCGGTGAGATTGTGAGTTTATTTATCGCTTTCTGTTAAAGTTTTCCTATGCTTGCTCTCTGTCTAGCCTTTATTCTTGTAGTTAAGACACCAGGTAAGGGTGTCTGTTCCTGACCCACATCTATAACTGATGTTAACCCTGTAAAATCTAGGATGGCACCACCAAGAAACCGTGCAAGGACCCCTGAGACGCTTACTAACGATCAGTTGGCTCAGAACTTGCATCAGTTAACTCAGATCGTCCAGGCACTGAGTAATAACCTCCTCAACAACAACAACCACCCCCCGCCCGATAGGAATCGCGACGTAGCTCGTCAGGTATCGAATCATCGTCCTCTTATCTTTGCTGGGGAAGAAAACGCTGGGATACTTGAGGAATGGATCCGTACGTTCGATAAGATCTTTGAAGTAGTAGGGTGCCCAGAAGAGCGCCGAGTCGAGTTGGCATCGTTTTACTTTGGACACGAGGCCGACGTATGATGGATTCATGAAAGCCCAGTCTGTAGACAAAAACCGGGTTTCAATTGGGAAGCTTTGAATGATAAGCTTCGGGAACACTTCTATCCCTCGCACGTAAGAGCGGAGATGTACGAAGAATTCCTTCACTTGAAGCAAGGATTCTCTACAGTGGTAGAATACCACAAAAGGTTCTTAGAATTGGCTCATTTCGCCACATGTTGGTTCCTACGGAAACAACGAAAGTGGAGAAATTCGTTGCCGGGCTCAACTTTGAGGCTAGGAAAGCCTTGACCGTAAACAAGCCAAGAACTCTCAACGACGCTTACATCAGCGCCGCCAATCTTTATCAGATTCAACAGCTGCAACGGGGAACCAAAGAGCAAGCGAAGAGAAAGAACGATGGAAGTGGAGGCCCTAACTTAAAACGAACAAGGAACGATTCCAACGTTAGGGCGACCCCTCAGCAAACCCAGGGACCGCCGGGAGGGAACAACGGGGTCGGATGGGGGCCAACCCTTTGTAGAAGATGTGGCAAGGATCACCAAGGGAACACCTTGCAATGCTACAATTGTGGGGAAAGAGACCACAAGGCCTTTCAGTGTAACCAACCTGCACGTGCAAGACCACCGCCCACAGGGCAACAAGGCAATATGAATAACCGAGGGGACTATGGAGCACCTGAGAAGGTGTTCATCATGAGTCGCACTCAAGCCGAGGCCGAAGCTGAAGTCGAAACCGAAACCGGAACCGAAGTCGTACCCATAGGGGATGAGGACGAGGACGAGGACCTTACAGGTAATCCTTTTTGTTGTGGGTAGAATAAATTGATTGGTCCGATTAACTTAATTCCGTGCCCCATCCATGGAGCTAAATTAAAATAATTAATTGTGTTCCCCCGTGAGCACTAGGCCTCGAGAATAATACTTAGGTGACCGCGGAGACCTTGACTTAAAAATCTTTGATTCCACCTTAAGGAAGTTGAACCAAAAATCTTAAAACAAGCTAAGTGTAGCCTAAGAGTTTCAAACCCAAGACCTCTCTCTTCCAAGACTAAGTTTTTAACCATTAAACCATAAGTGTTTCTTGAAACTTAAGGAATACAAAATCTTCTTAACCTTCACACCAAATCCCTAAACACAAAAATCCCCAAATCAAAAACCCTTCCTTTCTTCTTCTTATTCTCTTCCTCACTCCTTCTCTCTCTCCCCCTCTCCCACAGCCGAGAAACCACCCCCCAACACCCCGTCTAAAGTTCCGACCAACCCCCGTCAACCACCCAGCTACACCCTGCCGAAAACCGCCGCCCTTTGCCGCCGAACGGAGCAAGCACTAGCCGCAGCCGAGCTGCGATAGCCACCGTTTGGCGGGCAGCCAAACGCCAGCCTGCCGCCGACTGCCCATCGCGACACCACCACCACCCGCTGCCACCTCTTCGCCGGTTGTCCCGTTGGAAAGAAAAGAAAGCTCCCAACCGCGACCACTTCTCTAAACAAACTCCTATAATGCCGAGGAGACCCGTTAATGCCCGAAGGGTGGAGTGGAACGACGCCAACTATTCGGTGTTGGAAGGTAAAGCACTCGAACCCGATCAATTTTCTAAAGAATTGATTGACATGCTTAAATTTCAAGGCTTGTTGGGAGTATTCTTGGATATAAAATGTGATGCGTACCCCGAATTGGTGAAAGACTTCTATCACCACATGGTAACCACCAAGAACGGGGATAAGTTGGAAATCTCCTCTAAGGTCCGGGGTGTGAAGGTAGTGTTGAGTGAGGCTCGTTTGGCCAAACTCCTAAAATTGACTACCATGGGCGTATCCGAGTACGCCCGTAAAGCTTGGATTTGTACTCGAACCTTGGGGTACAAGGACTATTTGAGCTATTTGTTAGATAGGGATGAAGGATTCTCCATGGCCACGAGGCCAAACAAGAAATGGTTAACTGCCGAGCAAAAACTCTTGGTGATGTTCGTAACAGAAAGTCTGTTTCCCAACAATATTAAGAGCAAGGATGTTGGGAGCCTGGAGTGTACCTTTTCTTATTTCCTTAAGTACGAGGTCAAGTTCAATTTGCCCACCCTCATGCTGAAACACATGGATTTCTGCAAATCCAACAATAGACTGAGCTTGCCTTACGGTATGCTCCTAAGTTGGATCTTGGTGAAAAAGGGGGTGGATGTGAGCCAGTCTGAGGCCAAACCCATAGGCGGGATGATCTTCAATGCACAAAACCTCTGTCGTAACAACATTTATCATGATGGAGAGGGACAGTACATCACCCTCGAGGAGATAAGCACGAAGCCCACGGCCGAGCGGCGATTGTTAATGGAATGGTTGGGTAGCTCGGGGACGAGTTTTGGTTGGTTTGACGGGGTATAAAGCCTCATGGCAAACAACCCTCAAGTTGTTTAACCACACCTTCAATCTTACCACACAACTTACTTTCCAAACTGCTTATTGTACTTAACCTCGTTACCTCTAAGCTTCGAGGACGAAGCTTCTTGTTAGGGGAGAAGAGTGTAAAACTCCGTAATTTCACTTTTTAAATCCGAATTAATTATTTAAATTAATTCTGTTAGGAATAAAGAAAAATGATTTAATTCGGCCCGGGATCCCTTGTCAGCATTAAAAACCTTTAAGCCTGTTAGAATAAAGAAGATAGGCCCAATACTATTCAGATTCTAATTGGGAATCCTAAATCTATTTAAAGGGGATTAGAAAACACTTAGAATCGTTTTCCACCCATCTCTCCCTCTCTCATACTCGAAAATCCCTCCCAAGAACCCAGCCAAAGAATTCTCCCATCACCGAGCTTAGGAAGGATCGATTGGAAGGAAACCTTGAGGAAAGATTGTAGGGAGTTGTGAGAAGTTTAATTAAGCTAAAAGGTAACCCATGTCTTACAAACCCTTTTTTCCTTGCTATGTTATGATTTATTGGAATCCTTGAATGATGGTATGTGTTGTCTTGTAATTATGCCTTTATAGAGCTTGTATTTAGGGTTTATATTATGATCTCTTGATATTCTTGATGTTCTTGATGTTCTTGGACGATTATATGCTTATTCTTGGGTTATGCATGTTTAGAGCTTGTGTTTAGTGTTCAATAATGTTGTTCGTTGAGTCATTCTGTGTATTCAAGTCCCTATAATTGTTGATGTGAGTTTTGGGTGGGTTTGAACTTGAATTTGGGTAAAATTGATGAATTCCCGTAGCGGAAAATATGCCAAGAAGGGATGTTCAAGCGGGTAGTCGATGGGGGGATGAACCCCCACCCGACCACCCGCCGGAACAGCGAAGTGTTCCAGCAGGCGGCTGGCGGGTGGACGACCACCCGGCGCCATTGAACATAAAAAAAAAATGCAATTAGGTCCCTAAACTAACCAATTTCATGCAATTAATCTAATTTATAGGTTTTTAGGTTTCTAACAGGTCACCCCAAATTTAAAATATTTTTTTAAAAATAATTATTTAAAATTAAATTAAATTTAAAAAAAAATAAAAAACATCACCACTGTGCCGGTGACGAAGAAGTCTCCGACCATGAAGACAAAGAGACTCTTCGTCTTCGGCGCGATGTTTTTTTTAAAAAAAATTTAATTTTAAATAATTATTTTTAAAAAAATGGGTTGACCTGTTAGAAACCTGAAAAATCTGCAAATTGAACTAATTGCATGAAATTGGTTAGTTTAGGGACCTAATTGCATGTATTTTTAGTTCAATAGCCTAATTACATTTTTGTGATGACCTTTTATATATATATATATATATATATATATATATATATATATATATATATATATATATATATATATATATATATATATATATATATTTGGGAAAATGACATTTTTTTTCCCTGAGTTATATACTTATAGCACTTTTTTCCCCTGAATTATTTAAGTGGCTCTTTTTCCCCCTAAAATGTTAAATGGACATATTTACCCTTAAAATAAATATTTAAAATAAATATTTCATTTATTTTTCTTCTCCAACAAATTATTACTATAATTTGGTTCAAACCAAACAGATATTATAGCAACCAAACCAAAATATTCCAATTACAATTTAGAATCAAAACGCGATATTTAGAGTTTATTAAAATCGCAAATCGAAATGGCCGGTTTCATGTTCCGAATTGAAAAAATAAAATACATTTATTGTTGAATTTAGACTATTTTAAAATAAAAAATAAAATAAAATATAAAATAAAGACAGTTCAAAATCACGAACCGGATCCGAAACCGCCGGTTCACGGTTCATGATCCAGTTTTTTTGGTTCATAAATTTAATAAATTGAAATCTAAATATTGGATTCTAGATCTGAATCATAACCGGAAACTTTTAATTCGATTGCTATAGTGTCCGGTTCAGTTCGAACCGAACCGTGGTCATTGCTACATATACACAATAATTTGTTGGAAAAGTAAAATAAATAAAATATTTACTTTAAGGGTAGAAATGTCAATTTAATATATCATGGAGAAAAACCACCACTTTTAAAATAATTGAGGGGGCTAATGTGCTTACATAAATAATTGAGGAGGAAAAAGTGCTATAAGTATATAACTTAGGGGGAAAAAGTGTCATTTTCCCTATATATTTATTAGGAAGGGGGAAACCCAAATATTGCAATACAGAGTCAAAGTATGTTATACATAAACCTGCAGGAGGGGAAACCAGCTAAGTCGTCTTCCAAAAAGCTCAATATATCATCTGGTGGTGAGTTCAAAAAATGCACTCCAGGAGGAAAGTTTCTAGAGTAGAACGCGAGGCGATCTGCAACAGAATTCTTTTCTCTTGCTATTGATACGACTTGCCATCTTTCAAGACGACGGAGTTCTTTTTTTGCAGGCTTCAAGGATGTTGTGAGCTGGAGTGCGAGGGGGGCTGCTCCCTTTTATGTAGTCGATGGAATTTGAAGAATCACTCTCTATGATCAGGTTGTTGCAACTCTTGGCTACAGCTAAATGGATTCCCTTTAAAATAGCACATGCTTCAGCTTCAAAGGGTGTGCAGTTGCCTATATTGTAAACAAAGCCTTGGCACCATCTGCCTGAGCTATCCCAAATTAAGCCGCCGCAACTGGCCTTGCTTGAGTTACCCAGGACCGAGCCATCCACGTTTAGTTTAAAGAAGTTATCCTGTGGTTTTTCCCAGCACAACTGCTTCCAGGATGCTGCAATTTGTAAGTTCAGTTTCCCTGAAAATTTGGTGAAAGCCTTGTCTGCTTCCATAGTCTGAGCTTTGATCCATGAAATCTTAAAGTCAAGAGGTTTAACTATGTTGTTAAAAAATGCTTCGTTCCGTCATTTCCAAATCCACCATAAGGTCATGGCAAATAGTGAGCTAGAGTTGATTGTGATAAGAATTCCATGCTGTGGTTGTAGTTTAGTGGTAAGAATTCCACGTTGTGGTCGTGGAAACCTAGGCTTGAATCCCAGTAACCACATTGAATGATTTGGATTGAAGTACTATTTGACTTTTATTCCTAAATTTTTTTAATTATAATTCTAGAAATGTGTAATATATAAAATGCGATACTTGAATAAGGAGGATTTGTATGGGTTTAACTTTCTTCCCAAAGTATTTGGGTTTAACTTTAGTTTAATTTCTAAAGTTAAGTTTTTGACTTTCAAAAGTTAAATTAAACCAAGTCCTAATCATATTTGACCTTAAAATATGAAAAAAAAAAAAAAAAAAAAAAACTATTTGCACATAAAATTTTACACTCATTCTTCCTAAAGGCTGAACCCAACCCTAAGGGCACTCCACACCCCGACCCGACAGAGCATTTGGGAGGATGTAAATCATGGTAACTCAACTGAACATGAACCACAAAGGCTAGACCTTTGCCCACTGCGCACAAGGAACCCCCCTCACTTTGAGAGGTAGCTCCCACACTGTCGCTGGTGAGACTCGATCCCTGGTCATTCTTCCAAAATTTTACACTCATGTATATACGATTAGGATTTGAAACATAGCCTAAGAGCCTTGACCCCGTAGGAATGGGATCAATTGGGTACGCCAGAAGAGATAGTTGCTGGTGTTTAGTTTGATTGAGACAAAATGGTGAGCCGAGGCAAGGGAGGTGGGAGTAGCCGGAGTTTGGACGGTGGTAGTTGTGACAGTTCTTTCGGAGGAGTTAGTCGACATAGTGATTTTGCGAAAGAATGGATCGGGCTACCTATCGCTAACGGATACCAGATTAGGATTTGAATATTGTAATTCAATTGAAAAAGGATAATTACAAGTTACAAATAGAATAATAACTAACCCTATACAATAGGTAACTAAGCCTAAAGTCATGTTTGACTAATTAACTATAGTCTAAATTAATATAACTCACATATACGCAGTGCTGTATTAAATATTAGAATTCTTGATAGTAATTGATTACTTATCAATTAGTGGACTTTACCACATGTATACTAGTCAAATGAAACCGTACCAATATGTGTAAAGTTAGTTGTGTACGCATATTTTTATATATGTATCTTAATCTTAAAATTTAAAATAAATAAACAATTAAAGTGGGATTTTGATTTTTGAGAAATATACAGAATAGAAAAGGTTTCTCTGTTGGGGTAACTCAAATATAATGGTCGATTAATCAATTAATGGTGGTGAAATTTTTTTTTGTGTACAGCAATAACAATATACAGATAGTGGAAAATTTAGAATCAATTGGAAAATTTGAAATTTATCTCAGGTCTTAAAATAAGATTATTGTTGCAAAAATCGGCCTAGGCGCTAGGCAGCGCCCCTAGGTTGTGGTGATTTCTGCCTTAGGCGGCCGCCTAAGCGCCTAATTCAGCCGACTCATTCAAGTTAGAGACGAACTCGAGTTAACTCGTCCAATTCGGCGGAGTTAGCCGAGCCGTCTAAGCGCCTAATTCAGCCGACTCATTCAAGTTAGAGACGAACTCGAGTTAACTCGTCCAATTCGGCGGAGTTAGCCGAGTTAATTGGCCATTGCTTAATTTACTATATATATATATATATATATATATATATATATATATATATATATATATATATATATATATATATATGGATGCACTCAAGTGCGAATAAGTGCTCAGGAAAGAAATGCGAACGAATCAGCGCGTGACACGTGTCCAGATCTAATAACTTAAAAAAAAACGCGGTGACATTTTCGTAAATAATTGAACATCGAAGTGCAAGTAAAATCACTTACAAGTGCACCTACTTTCACCTATAAGTGCATGTAGTTTTGCCTTGTTAGCATTCACTTTCCGCAAACATTCATGCACCTGGGTGTGCTTATAACTATATGTGCAACTATTTATAACTATAGGTGCAACTACTTATAAATATAGGTGCACCTACTTTCACCTATAAGTGCATGTAATTTTGCCTTGTTAGCATTCACTTTCCGCAAACATTCATGCATCTGGGTGTGCTTATAACTATTTGTGCAACTACTTATAACTATATGTGCAACTACTTATAACTATAAGTGCATGTAATTTTGCCTTGTTAATATTCATTGGTCTGAGTTCAGCGGATAGTAATACCCCTGAAAACCACTCGCAAACATTCATACACCTAAGTGCAACTACTTATAACTATATGTGCAACTACTTAGAACAATAGGTGCAACTACTTAGAACTATAGGTGCAACTAAGTATTGATGCTCAGTGTAAATTTTTACTTGCACCTATAATACATTTTACATGCACTTGTAATACATTTTACTTGCACTTCGATGTTCAATTATTTATGAAAATGCCACCGCGTTTTTTAAAAAAATCAGTGTTTCTCATCCATTAGATCTAGACACGTGGACGAACAGAATTCATTCCTATTTCGCGCCTGGGCGAAGCATTCGCACCTGAGTGCGATTCTATATATATATATATATATATATATATATATATATATATATAATATGATATGATATACAACCACACATGTGTACTGATATTTTTTATTTTTTTTAGTTAGCTGCCCGCCTAGATCACCTAGGTCGTCTAGGTATTAGGCGTTATTCTTGCGCCTAGCGTCTACTATAACCATGTAAAATGATATAGTTATATAAGAAAAGTTGGAGAAGGTATAACATGGTGCTCACAAAAGTCCGTATATGCACATTGATTATTGAGTGTGCAATAGTAATGTGTCATTTCACATTAAATGTGCACCCCATATATATAGTAAAATTGTAATGTAATGAGTGTCTTCATTCTCCTAAATTGAAAAAAAAAAAAAAAATCATTACTCTCAATTTCTGATGTGTGAATCGAATGCAAGTGTTTGCACTAAGCTGGGAAAAGGGAGGACAAGCAGTTCTGGTAAGGATGCCGAGACTGATGAGCTATTTGCAAAACATATTAGAAGGATTGAACCCGAACCCCGACGGTCTTCACATGTTTTTGGTGTACTAAAAATCGAACCTTTAAATGGTTTACGAAGCAGAACTCTTAACTTTATGTTGTATTAATCAATCAGTTCAACCATGATTATGTCACACATAACCCAACAAAGTAGCTCAAGTGACAAATGAGTTCTAGGGGAGAATTTCGAGATTACTCGGGTTCGATTCTCACAAGTGACGGTTCTCTTTGGACCAGTTTCTGTGCCTCTCAGAGTGAATTGGGTGGACTGAGATCGTTAAACGGACAGAAAGAGACTCGAAACACAGTGTGGTTAACACCAAAAAAATGATTAGGTCACACATGTTTGGGGGGGGGGGGGTGTGTTATTAGTGGAGAGAGAGAGAGTTAAGTTGTTGAGGTATTAGACTATTACTGAGTTTGGGAATTGTTGAAACACAGTAAGCAAAAGCCTGCAAGAGAATCTGACCCCTAAACATGGCAACACAGAGGAACTGACCCTCACCCTGCCCCCTTAATTTTACACTTTACCATCTTCACACACTTACATATTATTACTCCATCCCCACCTCTCTCTCTCTCTCTCTCATCTCTCTCGTGTGCTCTTCACTTTTGCAGAAATCTTGGTGAACCAGAAAGCTAGGGAGGAGAATTGAAGCAGATTATTATGGTTCGTTCTGCACTAGATCTGATGCTTGCTGCGTTTGCATGGATAGTATAGGGTGACAGGGATAATATGATGCAACAAAACCAGAATAATCTCAGAGAATCTTAGCTTCACACCATTAATTATCACATCATCACCCCCCCCCCCCCCCCCCCCCCCTTCTTCTATGTTCATGGAGTTCACCTTCAAGATTATCACCAAAACAACCCTTCTGCTTTCTCTCACTCTCTTCTTCTCCCTTTATGCACTCTCCACCACTCAACACCCCCTGGGTAAGTGCCTTTTCTTTCTTCTTTCTTTATTTCTTTCATTTTACTGTAAATTAAATGTGTGTGTTAGTTGTTGATATGATTAAGTTCTTCTTCCTGCAATTCCCCACAGACACCACACCTCGGCCATTTGCTGGAAAAGTTCAGTTTTACTTCCAGGTCAGCCTCTTACCCTAATTTTCTTCATCATCTAGCTAGTATACTTCACTTCTGGAAATTATAGAATTTCCGACTACCTGTGATCTTAAATCAAGTCGAAAGGCTTCTTCCGACCACTTTTGGAAATTTCATAATTTTCAACAGTGTTTTTGGATATCCAGAAAAACTCGCAATCACTATTCGAACTCCGTTTTGTGATCCTCTAGCAAAGGATCACAAGGAGATAAATCAGCTTAGGGTGCTCATAGCTGATCGACTTAAACCAAGAAAGGCTGAGATTCGAACTCATCTTGGCTGGGGTTACCATCCATTAGTATATTAATGGAAATTTGGTTGTAAATCGGGTCTAGATGGGTCCGGACATGATCTAGCAAGTAACAAAGAAGGAATTATTAGAGACATATTTTAAAAAACAGTACAGAAATAGAGGTTGGATTTCTGGGTTTGGTGTAGAGCTAGCTAGCTAGCAAGCATTATTTGAGCAGTATAGTAGCAGAAGAACAGCAATGGTCCCATCCATGCTTCCATGCAGAAAAGTCTAGGCGCGCACGTTAGCATCTATCTTTTCCTTGATCGACCTGATGAAGTCTCAACATCACATGTACATACATATATACTATTGCATCTATAGGGTCATTGTCGTCTTCTTTCTTTAACACGGAAAAAACACATACATCAACCATGTCACATGCTCTTACATTTTCTTTTGCATTTTAATTTACTCAATATTTTAACCCTAATTGAGTTTATACAATTAGTTTGGTAACTACAAGGTTTCAAATTTGATTTTTTGTATTAATTGTTTATTGGTTTTTTTTGGTTTGAGTCGGTCACTATAAACAACCCTAAGTTAGTTTACCTCGTTTTTGTGTGGACCATAGATATTAGGTACATTTTGAATATATTAAAAGTACATTATTTTTGTACTGAACGTACATTATATAAAATAATGTACCATTAGTATATTAAAAATGTGCTTTCAAAAAATGTATCTTACGTACATAAATAATGTACCCTTAGTATATTAAAAATGTACTTTTTATTTATGGTCCACACAATTGTGTAGACCATGGTCCATGTAATAATGATTGATAAACAACCTAAGTTAATTTACCTGATTTTTTATCGATTCGGGTCAAAAGATGAGTTTCACCTAAAATGCACATTCGGGTAACCAATTTAATTATATTCGTTGACATTTTTACCCTTACATCATTTCTCTATTGATGTGTATAGCCCTTGGGGCGCACGCTAGTGTCGCTAGTGACTCGTGATATTGCGAGGTGACACTCGGAGAAACAACAAATTTTCAATTCAATAATTTTATTTTTTATTTTATTTTCTTGATGAACTAAATTTGGAAAATGTGTGTATGTACAGCAGATAATGAAGAAAACCGGCGAGAAGTTGAGCGGCGGCGGCGGCGGAGCAAGGAGGATGCTGGGTGGCCCAGGGTCGTCTCCGCCGCGGTGCACGTCAAAATGCGGGCGGTGCACGCCATGCAAGCCGGTGCACGTGCCGGTGCCGCCCGGAACGCCGGTCACGGCAGAGTACTACCCAGAAGCTTGGAGGTGCAAATGTGGCAACAAGTTGTACATGCCCTGATGCCCTTATCCATTATATATATATAATATATATATATTTAGACCCATAAATCAAACAACATCAACATATATCATCATTAAATATTACTAGTTTATCAATCTCTCTTTCTCTTTTTTTTTTTTCTTTTAATTTTATGGATTGCATTTTCTTATATATGACGTGGAGGGTTTTGGGGAAGTGACCGGAACACCACCGGTTCACCGGACTTAGTCATAGGTTATTGCAGCGGCGATCCGATGCGCCAGTCTGCATCGCTGAAACGGTCATTTGTTAAGGTTTTTATTTAGCGTACAGTACAAACTATCATCAGTGAACATACCTGATCATGTCCTTGCATTGTAAAGTTACCACAATTTCCAAACCTTTTTTTTTTTGTGTAAATAAATTAATAAATTATTGTAGAGATTAAGTATATGAAAAACTTTTAAGGTATGGACCCGTACCCACTGTGAGAGCTAGCACAACTAGCTATATATAGTATATAGATATAGATGAGAGTAAATAGTAGGGAGTTGTAACAACTATTCAAACACAATTATTCTCCAGAAACACAAATAGAATAAATAATAACTAAATGTAATATTAGCCACATATAGGCTTAACACCCATAATCATAATCATTATATACTATATATTATAAACACTTATACTCAGAATACTTGGTACAAACAGATACACCCTTCGTCCTATTTTATTTGTGTTACTTTTTTTTTTTTATAAGTTTGTCCTAAAATATTGTCTTATTTTCAAATTTGAATATAATTATCATTCTACATTTTTCAATTTACACTTTTGACCTTTTTCCAAATTTCTAGACCATTAATGAGAGAGTTCTACTACATAGACTCCCAAAATTCTACTCCCTCATTTATACTCCCTAAGGTGGCAAATCAGGATTGGTTATTTTCATCATGTGGGTCTACAGAAAAGTGTCTACATCAAGAACATGTGAGAGGGAATATAAGTTGAGAGTTTAAAATGGGAGTACACCAAGTATTTTCATTAATGAGATAAGTACAATTATACTTTGTATATATGACACTTACTTTTGAATGACAAAATCTGAAAGTTAGTAACATTTGTTTTGTTGCATTAAAAACTAGAAAAATACTATATATCTACATATACTCTCAATTCTTACTCCTAACTTCTACTCCCTCTCACAAATGTTGATGTAAACACTTTTTCTGGGACTCACATAATGATTTGTCATATCATGAAGTAAAAATAATTAGAATAAAATTTGGAAGTATATATAGTAGAACTCTTAAAAATTACGCAAAAAAAATAATAATAATTGTGAGAAGCAATTAGGGAGAAAGTATATTATATATAGTATATTAAAAGGAGAGAAAATTAAAAGGAAGCTAAGGGGCACAACTTCCAAAGGGTGGGTGGGTGGAAGCGAGGGTGAATCTGCAGAGTTGGGGCCATTGACAGTGCGATAACATGGATGCAATGCAATGGAAGTGTGTGACTGTGTAGTGTAGGTCATGGGTAGTGTAGCTTGTTGCAAATCAAGACAAATTATTGAATAATTCAAGGGTTTGAATGACCGGTGAGGGCCATCACCTGTTTTCTTCTGCTTTTTGTTGCCTATATGTAATCTCTTTGCTCTCCCATCATGGATCCTCCTTTGCTTTTTTACCTCCCAAACCATTCACCATTTTCATTCCTTTTTTTTTTTTTTTTTTTTTTTTTTTTTGAATTTTACTATATGATGGATATATTAGAGACGGATTCAAGACAAACCGGCCCGAAGGCGCAATATGAGGGGCCGAGGGCAACTCGGCCAAGATCGACCTCGGTTGGGGTCAGCCTTAACTGGGGCCGACGGCCACCCAAGGGCTCACTGGGGTCGACAGCTACCCAAGGGCCCGTAGCGCCAAAGTCGACCTCGGTTGGGGTCGGCCTCAACTGGGGTCGACGGCTACCCGAGGGCCCCTGGCAGGTAGCCTCAAGTGCGTGCCTGCGAACGCGGTCAAACCGCAATCCAACCGCACACCCTATTCTCGTGGGCGGTTGGTGAGCTAACTTGTATAAAAACGAACATCTTTTTTCTGTTAAGGGATTTACTTCTTGGTTTAAATATTACATTTACCTTGTAATTCTCCTACGAATCAGTATCAATACAAAAGTTGTCCCTGCGACCTATATTCATTGTCTTTTACTATTTATCCTTATTATCGGTTTAGTAATTCGGGCTACCCGGGGTTAATTAAATCCATCACTATATATACTTTTAAATTCTATTTTTCTCACTTTTGCTTTATGATGTGACCAATAATAATATGCTATTTTCATAACGTAAATCTCTAAAAAAAATATATTTACATAAAAAATTTTAAAGTAAAAGTAGAAAACCAGGTACACATAATATTTTTCTTTTTTTTTATGAAACATTTTAAATGAAACCCTCTAATTAAATAAATTTATCAAGACCCCTTAAATCAATTAAATGTGTAATTGAGACCTAACCTTATATATTTATGGGGTGTATTCAATCATGACTTTTATAGAGTTTTAAAAATTTTTAAAATGATAGATTTTAATAAACTTTGATTGACTTTCATAGATTCGTTCAGAACTTTTTAAAACTTTATAAGACTCTATAAAAGTCTAATAAAAAACATTCATAGACTTTTATCAACTTTTTATTTTAAAAAGTCTACAAAAGTCATTGAAATTCTAAATTGAATACATCATTACAAACTTTTAATGATTTTGATTCTTATCATTTATAATTTTCTTACAAAACATTTATAATATATCATAAAATTTTCTTATTAAGTAGTTCTTCACCCACATCAACATTCTCAACATTATTATTTTTATCCATAGTATGTTGAGACTTATATGCTAATTACTTATATGTATTATTAATAAACATCAAAAAAAAATTATTTCATTAGAAATTCATAACAATATTGAATAATAAAATTTATAATAAAAGAATTGATCAAATAAAATATTTAAAAATATAATTACAAGTTGCGTAAAATAAAATAAAAATCTAATATATATATATATATATATATATATATATATATATATATATATATATATATATATATATATATATATATATATATATATTGCTAGGTATCACGCAAAGAACTATTATTTACAATAGTAATTTGAGACTGCGAACAACAACAAGGTATTACTGTTTGCAACCCCAAATTGTTGTTGCGAACAATAGTTCGCTGTTCATAGTAACTTGTTGTTAAAAAAAAAAAAGGAAAAATATATATTACGAATATAAACATAAAAAGAATAAAATCAAAATATATAAGTATTTTTATGAATATTATGAAACATATACTAAAATTTGATGATGAAAAAATTGCTTTGTTCATGTATTTGGGGAGAATTAGAGAAAGTTAGGGATAAAAAATTCATAGAAAAAATAAAATCAATATAAACAAGAAATAATGAAGTAAAAATACTATTATTTTGAATTTTTCGAGGAAGATTGTAAAGTTTAGGAGAGAAAGAAAAATTGGTAGAGTTTATGTATGAGGAAAATATAGGATAATGAAGAAAAAATTAATTTTATGTTAAATTTAGATAGGTTTATAAAGTTTAAATTGGGAGAAAAAATAGAGTTTAAATAGAGAGAGAAAACATTCAAAGTTGTTAGAAAGAAAATTTTGAAATCTGAGGGTTGATTGTTGGATTTCAACTATTTATATTTGAGAAGAAAAAGTCTACAAAAGTTCATAACTTTTTGAATACCACGTGACTTTTAAAGACTCTCTAAAAGTTTTAATCGAATACCACACGACTTTTAAAAACTCTTTAAAAATCTTGATTGAATACCGTCTGACTTTTAAAGACTCTTTAAAAGTTTAAATTGAATACCCCAAATTTTTAAAGTTTATAAAAACCTTTAAAACTCTATGAAAGTCATGATTGAATTCACCCCTTAGTATGTTATTCTTGATTTGACATTAAATAGGCCAACTTTCACATATGCTATTATTTCAATGTAGAGATGACGTGACATCTGATGAGTTAGTGAGTTAACGCAAACTAAACAATCTTATATAATAATTAAAAAAAAATGCACCGTAATAAATTGTTGAATGAAGACAATTGTGGTTGATTCTATTTGAGAGCTTCAAACAACCATGGCTGTTCGATAGCAGCTATGGCAATTTAATTGGGGGCAACCACTCCTTTGTCTTAGACTTGATGGGGAGTGACCTTGGCCATCCTATGATGTCGAAGTTTGACATTTTTTTTTATTATAAATTAACTTCTTTTAAAAAAAATTTGCACGACATTTTCTAATTTATGTTAAGTCATCACCACATGGGAATAATAGCACACATAGATGTCTAAAAAAATTTGCACGACATTTTCTAATTTATGTTAAGTCATTACCACATGGGAATAATAGCACACATAGATGTCTTTTTTGAATGTTACTGGCTCTACTACATTGTAGTATCTGTTCATATACTTTCTCAACCTACTGAAACACAAAGAACTAATAACGCAGATACCATTAGACCACATAAATGTCTAGTTAGCTTTGAATTAGTGATAACCTATTAAATATATAAAATTATTAAGACTTCATTGTATTTTTTTTTTGGTTTAAAGGATCTAGGTGAAGAATTAAAAAAATATTTAAGAGGCTCAATTGCACTATTTGGTTGACTTGGAGTCCTTTTTTTAAGCCACAACCAACCAACAATTCTATTAAACCCTTTTGGGTATAAGGTTCTCAATAAACATGGGAGGGGATGCATCCCACACCAAATACTCAGCTTAAGAGGTCTCTCTCGCAACTAAAAAATGTGCTACCCTATTCATCGAACGATTAACAATGGTAAAAGAAAATGAGCTAAAAGAATAACACAAACTAAGACACTAGTCTACTAGTATACCAACATATGACAAATCCAAACGACAACTCCATAAAGCATTGCAAAGATTCAAGCAGTTTGACCAAACCTCAACCTCTGCTACACCCCGCTCCTTAAGTCATGAAAGCGCTTCCCTATACGCCATTGCCTCCACGATGTATGGGTCCATACAATACATGATCAAACCATTAGTGGTTGTTATAAACCTCCCATCCTCGTCGCACAACGCCACCCCAAAACCCGCCGCAACACTTTCAGCCAATAAGGATCCGTCAACATAACATATGAGTGTTGGAACTTGTTCAACCCCCTGGGGGATTGCATTGCCGCAATAGTTACGTCCACCTGCTGCCTAGTTTCGTTCCACCCAGCCAACACCCTCACCTCCATGTTAACCACCTTTGCAAGGAGATCAAAACTCTGTTCCACACCTTGTCATTTCTTGCCCACCAGACGCCCCCTCCCCCACATCAGCATTGTCACCTAGCTTAACACCTCGCCCTTTTTTTTTCCAAAGCAATCCTCCAAGCTCCTAACAAAAGAACCCCCCCCCCCCCCCCCGGTAGCAAAGCAATGGTCGACTCCACTGTTAAGCATATAGCCATTAATGTGCAATCCAACTATCAGTTTAGGCTTTTAGTTGAGATGGAGCACTTGCTTCAATTTGGTATCAAAGCCAGACTAAAGGTTATGGGTTCAAATCTCAGCGCCACTCATAAGCGACTATGGTCCACACCAACTCAACATTAGTGCCTTCCAACAAGTCCTTCTCTATAATATCTCGCTTTAAAAATTTTGCTAGTTTGTGAGCAGAGCCTTCGAAAATCCAAACCACCAAACTTTCTGGGTATCCCAAGCCAACCAACGTATGCCCCTCCCACCAACGTATGCCCCTCCCCCTTCTTTTCTTACACCAATAGTTGTTCATGAGGCGTTCAAGTCTCAATTAGAGGTCCCCATGCAAAAAAAAAAAAAAAAAAAAAAAAAAAAAAACTCGTGGTAAAAGTTAGTAGAGCCAGAGTCATGCACCTTAGAAGAATTTCCCTCCTCGCCTGAGCCAAGTTAACACCGCCATCCATGCACATAGCCGTCACACACACCCTCCCCCCCCCCCCCCCCCCCCCCACTGCCAGTACCACATCCAACCTCTCATGTCTATGGTTCAACACCGCACCCACCTCCCGCCTCTCCAAACGTATTATCTTCATACCACCAATACCCCTTTCTAACACCGCATTTGCCTCCCAAAACCCACCAAATTGCACCCATCACTCTTAACCAACCACATCACTACATTCCTCAGACCACCACCCCCCCCCCCCCCCCTCAACTCAACACTGTATTGGTAGTCTTCCGGCTACACCTTCCTGATGAGAGCCTCAATGCAGAACTTCACAGTGTGACCCAACCCCCGTATTGGAAGCAAAAAGCGCTTAACCTTTGATATTTAAAGAATACCTAAAAGGTAGTCTCCCCCCCCCCCCCCCCCCCCCCCCCCCTTCCTCAACGGGGTCCTCGTGTTTAGAGCAACTTGGATACGATAGAAGCCTCGCCACACCCCGGCTACCGAAGTTATGATCATCCATTCTAACAAACCTTCCCTCAAAGTTACCGATTTGCTCCATAACTTACCTGTAGCATAACCCAACGACAACTCATGCACTTGGACCCAGAACTCCACCTCATTCAATCATATTTCCGCCAACTGTTCCCCTTGCAAACGAACATATGATTCTCAAAAGACTAGGGCCCATCCTCCAAAACATGCTTCAAATCATTCTCTAGGAAGAATTGGAAGAAGTAGAGATTGTTTGACTCCGAGATATGCACACCCCGCATTGGCTTCCATACTAATGCGAACACATTCAACATGGCCTCAAAATGGATAGCCTAATCGGTTAATAGTCACCCTACCAAGAACCACTGCCCGCTCTCCACACCCCATGCATGACAGCGCTATCCTCATTTGTTAGCGCATGATTTTGGCAGTGCTCCCACAGCCCCTGGACGTCCATAGACTCCCCAACGCATCTACACAGATATCACAAACAACCACACAGATGGGAATAAAAAGAAAGAATAGGAAAATGAGGCTAGAAATGGCAAAAATTTTGAGATAAACATAGTAGCTGGTTATAAATAGACAAACAACGGTAAGAACCCACCCTTTATTAAAAAATTATAATGTTGAAAAGACACCATGTGTATTATTACAAGTACAAAAGGGTAATAGCATTTTTATGCATGGTAGAATTTTCCAACTTTTGATCCTTAAATGGGACTCACTCTACAAAAATACAAGGCGAGGCAGACATGTATTCCTCATTATATTCATATATTGCATACATACAACAAAGCACACGCAATCGGACACCCTCAACAGATTAACGCATATCTAATCCCCCGCGGCTCAACATTTCTTCACAATCTACTGCTTCAATGGTGGGGTAATGGCATATCTATATGTTGTCTTGTAAAAAGCCTCTCCAATTCTTTGGCCTGCCACTTCACTGATGGGCACTACATCACAAATCTCTTTAACTTCTTCTTTAGTGAGCTTCAGCTTCACAGAATCAATGTTATCATGAAGGTTTTTCGTCTTCGTAGTACCTGCATTCAGTATTTAAAATGAAGCCAAGAACTTAAAACTATGTACGTGTTATATATATATCAAAGCGTAATTGTTTACAGCATATCATATCAGTATAAAAGATCTCTTGGCGTCCAATTAAGACAACAGAACTTCTGTCTTTAGAAAGATCATGTTCAGATACAAAGCTTCTTGACTTTGTTTGTTTAATAAATGTTTCATTTTCAGGACTACTTAAACAGGAAACCTTTAAGTTGCAGTCATGTGCTAGCTACAAATGTATAGTAGACGAGCTATCTTGAGCACAAAGAAGCTCAAGAGCCATTGAAGATCAATCTTTAAGAAACCCCGTTTTTCAGTGTCGAGGGATTTCTCAACAGCCCAATAAGTTTGTGTTGGACGGAGGTTAATGAAGGCCAAGTCTAGCACCCAGTGGCTGGGAGATTGTTGGGCAGAGGCCGGTAAAGGCACCCAGTGTCTCGAAAATTTGATGGGGTCTATAAGGAAATAAAGTTGCACATTTGCTACTAGCTATAGCTTTTGGCGTAGTGGTAAGCGCTTAATCCTAACAAGTGATATCAACATTTAAGAGTACTGGTCTAACTATAGCTTTTGGCTTTAGTGTTAAGCGCTTGATCCTAACAGTTTTTTGGATGGACAAAAATTTATTTAGTGTTGAGAGTACTAATATGGTGGTCCAGAAAATTGGGTCAAATTTGGCTATATCCATCTTCTGTTAAAAATAATTTTGGAGGTTCCACTTTGACTGTCTGGCATTATTATAAAAAAAAAATAAGTGAAACTCTGAAGAAGGTGACCTACCAGGAATGGGTACAAACTCATCACCCTGATTAAGAACCCAAGCAATAGCAAGTTGCGCAGGTAAGCATCCATGTTTCTTGGCCAGTTCTTCTAAACGAAAATATATGCTCTTATTCTTTTCAATGTTATCTCCGGTAAATCTGGGATGTTTTTCCTGATAAATAAGCAAATCGGGTTCAGAATCAAACGCTCTCTCGATCAATGTCTCAAATATAAATTTCATACCAGAAAACTGTTAGTAGGCAAGCTCTCCACAACCGCCTTTCCACCAAAAAGTCCACGACCAACAGGGCTGTATGGCACAACCCCAATTCCAAGTTCCCTGTTCATTTTAAGAGACCTAAAGTTAGAAATTGCAACAGAGACAATATAATCGAATAGCAGAAGACAATATAGCACGAGATAGAGAAACATGTACACTTTTTAGTTGTATAGCCTTTCATAAACGAAAAAAAAAAAAAAAAAAGAGAGAAATTTTTACTGAAACACGATCAAGATAAGTATGAACCTGCAAAGAGGAATAATATCGTCCTCAATGTCACGTGTCCATAGGGAATACTCCTGTTGCAGAGCAGTGATGGGATGAACCGCATGTGCCCTTCTTATTGTGTCTGGGTGAGCTTCAGATAGGCCAATGTACTTTATTTTACCTTCTTCGACTAATTTCTTCAGTTCTCTCATCTGAAGCCACAGAAAAAAGAAAATATGCCATAAAAAGGCGCAAATTTTAACTGCTAATAAGGACTAAGGAGTATTAGTTTCACACATATATGAAGTTCCCTCCTAGATTATTGTGAAGTGATTGGCGGAGAAATATCAAAGTAGAAAGAGCATAGAGCAAGAGCTGAAAGATGCTTACAGTTTCCTCAATAGGCACAGTTGTGTCAATACGATGTATATAGTAAAGATCGATGTATTCAACTTGAAGGCGTTTCAGGCTAGCTTCGCAGCAAGAACGAACATATTCCGGAGTACCCTTCACTACAACCTCGGTAAGATCAATTTTACAGATACCAAACTTTGTAGCTAGTTGTACTTTTTCTCGGGGCAAATGCTTCAATGCCTGAAACAATCATATTAGCATGAGTTAAGTGCAACCCAACGAACCAAATACCCCATATTATGACGGGAACTCTAGGAGTACATGATGGTTAGAAACAACGGATAAATAAAGCAAATCTATTCATAATGCAACATTTCAGAACAACAAGAAGAGCAAGTAAAGCATGGAGCCATTTTGCAGTTTATAAATAGAGCAAATCACTAACCCGAAGAGAGATTTTAATTGTTGAAGTTATTACGAGAAGTTTTACTCCCCCACCCTCTTCTCTGCTGCCAATTAAAACTTACTTGCTGTTACTCACTAATCACACTCTCTCTAAGTTAGCAGTTCATCTACATTGACACCAATCCCGTAATTTGTGAAACTGCCATTACATTTAATCACCACTTTCAGTGTAAACCTTAACAATCATATAACTACCCACTTTCTGTCACATTCTTTTTTATACACCTCTTCTTTTAATTTTTCGGAACAAAAATTAGGATTAAACTTGAGACACTTATATAAAATTCTAGACTGGTGCCTTTGAAGGCAATTTCTAAAACCTAAATAGAACATAACTGTATACTTGGGAACATGAATTTTTTTTTTTTCATATCAAAGAGAGTTCCCAGGAACATAATACAATTTAAGGATGAAATGGGATATGTAATTCACACTTCACAGTATTAGCATTAACATAGAAGCAAGCCAGGGGTAACCCTAACTAAGGATACAAACTTGTAACCGCACGATTATTAGTTTAAATTCCAGCCTTCTTGATTTGAGCTTATCTGGGCAACCTAGGCCGATTTACCTCGGCCATTTGCTGGCTTGGGTCACAAGGCAAGATTTACCCAATGCATATTCTTCTTTCTAAAAGGTTGAACCCCAACCCTTAGGGCCTCACACCGACCTAACAAAGCATCTGGGGATGTAAATCATGGTAACTCAACTGAACATGAACTACATAGGCTAGACCTTTGCTTACTGGGCACAAGGAGCCCCGCCCCTCTCACTTTGAGAGGTTGCTTCCACACTAACGCCGGTGAGACTCGATCTCTGGTCATTCTTTCCAACTTTCACCTCTACGATCAATTGAGCTGACCATACGGCTACCCAATGCACATTCTTGGATAGTGAGTGCAGGGTTTCCCTCGTCATCCCAAAAAAAAACATAGAAGCAAGCTCCATTGGCATAGAATGTAGATATTTTGTGAAGAAAACAGATTTACCTTGCCAACCAGGTACTCATTAGCATGATTTGCTCCATAAATGTCGGAAGTATCGAAAAAGGTAACACCTTTACTGAAAGCTTCCTTTATGATTGCTATCCCTTCTTCCTCTGGAACCGGATTGTTGTACATCCCGGTTAGCCCCATACAACCATACCCCAATTTCGAGACCTGCCACCACAAACAAGATTATACAATTCAATCACAAATCAAATCAAATCAAAAAGGATAAACAGAAGCAAAATTCTAAATAAAAAAATAAAAAATTGAAGCACCCAGAAGCAAGGCTCCAGAGAAAGTGTCTAAAGAAAAGCAAAACATATGGAAACCTCAAGTCCTTGGCTCCCAAGCTTCACCCTAGGCATATCAGTAGCCGCCATTTGAGTAATTGAAGCCCTCTTTTTGTTTGTGAGTCCAGTATTCGAAGCCTCCTTTGTGATTGTGCGAGAGTTCTCATGGAGGTTGTGGGTGTGGATATATATACTTGGGCGCGAAAATTGCAGTGTTAGAAACTACGTGACGACAGCGATGAGGTCATACTAGCTCAGACGTTATCGATTACGTTACAATGCTGTTGATTGTTGACACTGGTAATATTCTGGTATAGACTATAGAGCACCAGCACTCACGGATTTTTTTATTTTATATTTTTGGTTGATTTTTTAATTAATTATTGAAAATTTGTTTGTTTTTTTTTTTATTACAATGAAAGGGAACACCCAAACTACTAATCGTCTCCACTAAGCTAGGCATGAACCTGTCACCTCCAGCAAATTATGCTGTGCACTATGTAACACGGTGCACACGGTTGCAAAAATGGCGTCGTTTTGACTAAAAACGCGCGTCCTATTTTTTAAAAAAAATCAGGTTCGATTTCAGACAATAACATTTTTTTGTGCATAATTTGAAGTATATATCCACAAATTCATAACTATATATCCACAGTGAATGAATAGCACAAAATCCAGAATGAATGAACTAAATACACACAATGAATGAACTAAATATCCATAAATTCATAACTATATATCCACAAATTCATAACTATATATCCACAATAATGCTGTTAAGGGGAATCAAAACTGATTTTTTTAATAAAAAAAAAATGGGATGCACGTTTTTAGTCAAAACGACGTCGTTTTGCAATCGTGTGCACACACGGTTGCACAACATAACTATTAGTCACCTCCCATTTAGGGAAACAATCGAATACCACAGAATCACAAGGTCCTTGGTTTTTTTTTTTTTTTTTTTTTTTTCAAGTAAGTAATGAAACAATGATGATTTATTAAATATAGATATATATAATTATAGGAATGTCAATTGACGGAATTTATTTAGGGGTGTGTATTCAATCATGACTTTTGTAGAGTTTTAAAGACTTTTAAAATGATAGATTTTAATAAACATTGATTGACTTTCATAGAGTCGTTCAAAACTTTTTAAAACTTTATAAGACTCTATAAGGGGGGTGTATTCAATCATGACTTTTGTAGAGTTTTAAAGACTTTTATAATGATAGATTTTAATAAACTTTGATTGACTTTCATAGAGTCGTTCAAAACTTTTTAAAACTTTATAAGACTCTATGAAAGTCTATATAAAAAAACATTCATAGACTTTTATCAACTTTTTATTTTAAAAAGTCTACAAAAGTCATTGAAATTCTAAATTGAATACATCCTTACAAACTTTCAATGATTTTGATTCTTATCATTTATAATTTTCTTACAAAATATTTATAATATATCATAAAAATTTTCTTATTATATAGTTTTTCACCCACATCAGCATTCTCAACATTATTATTTTTATCCATAGTATGTTGAGACTTATATATTAATTACTTATTCTTAAAAAAAATGCTAATTACTTATATATATTATTAATAATAAAAATCAACAAAAAAAAAACTATTTCATTAAAAATTTATAACAATATTGAACAATAAAATTTATAATAAAATAATTGATCAAATAAAATATTTAAAAATATAATTACAAGTTGCATAAAATAAAAAAAATCTAATATTAATAATATATATATTGCTAGGCATCACGCAAAAAACTATTATTTGCAATAGCAAATTGAGACTGCGAACAACAACAAGGTGCTACTGTTTGCAACTCCAAATTGTTGTTGCGAATAGTAGTTCCCTATTCGTAGTAACCTGTTCTTAAAAAAAAAGGGAAAATATATATTACGAATATAAACATAAAAAGAATAAAAATCAAAACATATAAGTATTTATATGAATATTATGAAACATATATTAAAATTTAACGATGAAAAATTTGCTTTGTTCATGTATTCAGGGAGAATTAGAGAAAGTTAGAGATAAAAAAATTCATAGAAAAAATAAAAATCAATATAAACAAGCAATAATAATAATGAAGTAAAAATAATATTATTTCGAATTTTTAGATGAAGATTGTAAAGTTTAGGAGGGAGAGAGAGAGAGAAAAATTTTAGTAGAGATTAGGTATGATGAAAATATAAGATAATGAAGAAAAAATAATTTTATTGAATTTAGATAAGTTTATAAAGTTTAAATAGGGAGAAAAAATAGAGTTTAAATAGAGAGAGAAAACATTCAAAGTTGTTAGAAAGAAAATTTTGAAATCTTGGGGTTGATGGTTGGATTTCAACTATTTATATTTGAGAAGGAAAAGTCTACAAAAGTCTTAAAATTAAAAAGTCTACAAAAGTTCATAACTTTTTGAATACCACGTGACTTTTAAAGACTCTTTAAAAGTCTTAATCGAATACCGCATGACTTTTAAAGACTCTTTAAAAATCTTGATTGAATACCGCCTCACTTTTAAAGACTCTCTAAAAGTTTGAATTGAATACCTCCAAACTTTTAAAGTTCATAAAAGTCTCTAAAACTCTATGAAAGTCATGATTGAATACACCCCCCTAAAAGTCTATATAAAAAATATTCATTGAATTTTATCAACTTTTTATTTTAAAAAGTCTACAAAAGTCATTGAAATTCTAAATTGAATACATCATTACAAACATTCAATGATTTTGATTTTTATCATTTATAATTTTTTTACAAAACATTTATAATATATCATAAAATTCTTCTTACGGAGTATTATATAGTTCTTCACCCACATCAACATTCTCAACATTATTATTTTTATACATAGTATGCTGAGACTTATATGCTAATTACTTATATATAAAATTTGACGATAAAAAAATTGCTTTGTTTATGTATTTAGGGAGAATTAGAGAAAGTCAGGGATGAAAATTTCATAGAAAAAAATAAAAACCAATATAAAGAAGCAATAATGAAGTAAAAATAATATTGTTTCAAATTTTTAGATGAAGATTCTAAAGTTTATGAGAGAGAAAAATTGGTAGAGCTTAGGTATGAGGAAAATATAGGATAATGAAGAAAAAAATAATTTTATTGAATTTAGATAGGTTTATAGAGTTTAAATAGGGAGAAAAAATAGACTTTAAATAGAAAGAAAACATTCAAAGTTGTTAGAAAGAAAATTTGAAATCTTGGGGTTGATGGTTGGATTTCAACTATTTATATTTGAGAAGGAAAAAGTCTACAAAAGTCTTAAAATTAAAAAGTCTACAAAAGTTCATAAATTTTTGAATACCACATGACTTTTAAAGACTCTTTAAAAGTCTTAATCGAATACCACACGACTTTTAAAGACTCTTTAAAAATCTTGATTGAATACCGCCTGACTTTTAAAGACTCTCTAAAAGTTTGAATTGAATACCTCCAAACTTTTAAAGTTCATAAAAGTCTTTAAAACTCTGTGAAAGTCATGATTGAATACACCCCCCTTAGTTTTGGGTCAATCTGGTTCACCATCAAGTTTATCGATTGTGTTAATTTTTTATTGAACTAAAACTTTGGATTATTGGGTTGAGTTTTTAGGCACTTTTGGTCTCACGACTATAGTGTCACCAACAACTTTGATCCACGACTTTTAAAACTTGTAGAATTGGTACACAATTATGACTTTCTTAGCAAATTTGGTCCTTTCAGTGCATTTTTCGTTCAATTTTTGCCGGAAAATTTTACTCCCCATTTTAACATGGGTAATATTGTTCTTTCCATCTCACAAACTAATGATATAAATAAATTAAACACAGCCAGTGGTACGGTGATTGAAATTAAAAGTCACCCAATTCCAATTACACTTTCAGTTTCACCCTCATCGCTAAACGCCAAATTTTTTTAGCTGTTTATTTATTTATGTCATTAGTTTGTGAGATGGAAAAGATAATATTACCCATGTTAAAATGGGAAGTATAATTTTCCGGTAAAAATTGAACGGAAAATGCACTGAAAGGACCAAATTTGCTAAGAAAGTCATAGTCGTGGACAGGGACGGAGCCAGAAAATATGTTGAGGGGGGCAAAGAAGTAGGGATGGATTCAATGGCGGATTCAGAATTTTTTTTTAGTGAGGAAAAAAATTAAAATAAAAGAGAAAGTTTTAAAAAAAAATGAAATACTTAAGAAGTATAACAATAAATATTGTTGGATATAGCAAAAAATAAAACATATTAAAACTTTATAAAAATATTTATAACAAAATATGAAACATAATTAATTTGATAAAACAATTCGAATATAAAACACATTATAAATTACACATTCCATTATTAATATAAAGAAAGTTATAATGGAAGTTATATATATCATGCCAAAATTTAATTGTGTTAATCAAAAAGTGAAGAAAATCTGTAACATTGTCAATGCAAAGACTCAAACCCAAGCCATTCTGAAACTCATATACACTAACTACCACCTTGTCTATCACAGCATTTGTTTATATAATCTGTTTTATAATACTTATATGAATAATGTACTATATATACATATTATATACAATATAGGGTAGGGGTGGGGTGGGGTGAGGGGGGGCAGCTGACCCCCTGCCCCCCTCCCCCCCCCCCCCCACCCCTCTCTGGCTCCGTCTATGGTCGTGGACCAATTCTATAAGTTTTAAAAATCGTGGATCAAAGTTGTTAGTGACACCATAGTCATGGGACCAAAAGTGCAAAAAATTCTTATTGGGTTTATTATACAAGTTTAACCAATTTGGTTGGCGTGAGTGGCCATGCACTCTTGTTCCTTAAAAGATGTCGAGAGTTCGAACCTCTCTTGTATGAAAAAAAAAAAAAACCAATCTGACTAACACTTTGTCCCTTAATTTCGGTGCGAACGAAAATTAATCAAGTTTCAGTAATACTCCAAAAAAAAAAAAAAAAACAAGTTTGACTAACATTTTTAAATTTCGTAACAATATAATACAATTATATTATAATATAAATTTAAAACATCACTTGGTCCATATAAATCTTAAATTCCAAATCCCAACTCAAAAACATTATATAACAAAAACATTATATCATATTGAAATGAGGTTCAAATTAGTCATCGAACTACACACAAAAATGCAATTGAGCCACTGAATACAAAAAATATGTAATTAGGTCTTTGAACAACGCAAAATGAAGCAATTGAACCCAAAAGTGACTTACTTACCCGAAGTGAAGATTATTTTATTAAAATAATAATTTTTTTTATTTTATTAAATAATTGTAAATAAATAAATAAACGCCTCGTCTCTAGGCCACCGGAGACGAAGTGTCTCCGAGAGCCTGGAGATGAAGACGTCCCTTCATCTTCGGCCTGGAGACGATGGAAGCCCTTCGTCTCCGACTGGGAGATGAAGGAAGCCCTTTGTCTCCGGCCTGGAGACAAAGGGAACCCTTCGTTTCCGGCCTGGAGACGAAGGGAGCCCTTCGTCTCCGGCCTGGAGACGAAGGATGAGATCCTTCGTCTCTATGCCGGAGAAGAAGGGACGACGTCCCTAGTCGTCCCTTCTTCTCTGGCCTGGAGACGATGCGTTTTTTTTTTTTTTTTTTTAATTTGTTATTTACAATTATTTAATAAAATAAAAAATATTATTTTAATAAAATAACCTCCACTCCAGGTAAGTAGGTTACTTTTGGGTTCAATTGCATCATTTTGCGCTATTCAGGGACCCAATTGCATGTTTTTCGAGTTCAGTGGCCTAATTGCATTTTCGTGTGTAATTCGATGACCTAATTGATCCTTATTTCTATAATATTTATTTATATTTGTATAAAATATATATTAAAATTTTTAGTTAAAAGTTTAACAAGTAAAAGAATTAATAAATTTACACTTATTATATAATAATTATCAATGTTGCAAAAAACGTTAGGCGCCGCCGATTTTTTTTTTTTTTTTTAATTTTTTTTAAAAATTTTTTTAATTAAAAAAAATTAATTAAAAATTTTCAAAATTTAGTACTAAAACATAAGGTTTTCATAGTTATTTCATAGAAACTATTTACAAAAGTGGTTGTAAAATTGTTCAAAAGATTATTTAAACCATCTACATATATAAAAAACTAAAATTAAGAGCTAAAGAAGCATTTTTTTGAGAAATTAGTGGACCAAACCTTGCGGTGTATAGATCTCGAAAAAATACGCGATTTGAAAAAAAAAATTGTCCGAATCGGACAACCGAGTCAAAAGTTATGCCTTCCGAAACTTTTCCGACATTAAAAAAAAAAAAAAAAAAAAAAAAAAAAAAAAAAAAAAAATCGCCGACCGGCCGGTTAGGCGGCCGGCCACGGAGATGGCCTATTTTGGCCTTCTTCGTGGCGGCGCAATGGCGCCTAGCGCCTAGGCGCGATTTTTGCAACATTGATAATTATAATTAATTTTTTTTTTTGTTATTTTCATTACTTTTTTGAATTGCTCCAAATCGCTAATTTTTGAAATGCTACATTTAGCAGCGTTTCACTTTAGCATTTTGGGCGTTTGCTGAAAACGCCCTTACATTACTTTAATTAAAAAAAAATCGATGTTTAAATGAGAAGCCTTAATGAAGCCTGAGGTTTCTACTTCCCTGATAATCCGATGTGGGAATCAGATGGCTTTTCATTGAAGGGTTGATGCCCTTATATAGGCCCTCATAGGAATAACACGTTTCCTAAGGGACACTACTACAGAAAACGGATTTAACGTCTACATTATAACGTCGGTTTTTTGAAAATCCGACGTTAAATATTTAAAATTATTTTTATTTTTTTAAAAAATACATATGACGTCGGTTATTTGGTATGGCCGATGCCGTATATTAAATAAAAATAAATACGAGATACGACGTCGGCGTTATACGTTGCCGACGCCGTATCTCAAATAATATATATATATATATATATATATATATATATATATATATATATATATATATATATGTGTGTGTGTGTGGTATACGGCGTCGGCGACGTATATCGCCGACACCGTATCTCTAATAATTAAAAAAAATAAACTAAAAATGGTATACGGCGTCGGCGACGTATAACGCCGACGCCGTATACTCAAATTAAAAAACAAAAGAAATAATAAATAGGAGATACGGCGTCGGAGTTAAATCTCCGACGCCGTATCGTATAATTAAAAAAAAAAATTAAAATGGTATACGGCGTCGGCGACGTATACCGCCGCCGCCGTATACTCGAATTTTTTTAAAAAAATAAAAAATAAATAGTAGATACGGCGTCGGAGAATTAATCTTCGACGCCGTATCTCCAATAATTAAAAAAAAATATATTTAAATGGTATACGGCGTCGGCGTCGTATAACGCCGACGCCGTATACATAAATTTTAAAAAAAAATAATAATGAAGCTAGCTAGCTAGAACTTTTCAGATCGACGCCCAAACATTTCACTCCTCACTGCTCCAAACGCCCTACGCCACCGCCGCCGAACACCCTACGCCACCGATGCTCTCCACCGCCGCCTAAGCCGTCGTCCACTGCCTCGCTCGCCGCACGTCGACTTCGTCCTCGGCCTCGCTCGCCGCACGTTGACGTCGTCCTCGGCCTCGCTCGCAACAGTGCCGTCGTCTTCGGCCTCGGCCTCGCTCGCCGCCGTCCTCGCCGTCGCCCAACGTCGTCGCCGCTCGCCGCCTCTCCTGCAAGGTACGTACATGTATATATATATATATATATATATATATATATATATATATATATATATATATATATATATATATATATATTATAAATTAAAAATGGTTATGTATATATATTTTTTGAATTTTGAATTTTATATATTATTATTGTGTATATTTTCGAAATTTTAGGAATAATTGTGTATATATATTTAATTTTATAAGTTAGTGGGTCAATTATGAATTTTTGTGTGTATATGTGGAATTTTATGAAATTTTGTTTATATATTATTGTGTATATCTTGAAATTTTAGGAATAATTGTGTATGAACATTAAGGAATAAGGTTTAGTTTATAGATATATAGAACAAATATTATGAATATAATACATAATTTAAGTGAACAAATCTTAGCTTGCTAGGTGAATCTTGGTCCATAATTTGCCTTTTTCAAGTATATAACTTACCAAATAATTTAAGTAAACAAGCTAAGTGTATAATACATGATGATGTTGTTGAATATATTGCACTAGTTGATACTTAATATAAAATGATGTTGTTTTGGACCAAGACCCACCATGCTAGGTGAATCTTGGTCCATAATTTTCCTTTTCAAGTATATAACTTATCAAATAATTTAAGTGAACAAGCTAAGTGTATGATACATGATGATGTTATTGAATATATTGCACTACTTGATACTTAATATAAAATGATGTTGTTTTGGACCAAGGCCCACCATGCTAGGTGAATCTTGGTCCATAATTTGCCTTTTTCAAGTATATAACTTACCAAATAATTTAAGTGAACAAGCTAAGTGTATAATACATGATGATGTTATTGAATATATTGCACTAGTTGATACTTAATATAAAATGATGTTGTTTTGGACCAAGGCCTACCATGCTAGGTGAATCTTGGTCCATAATTTGCCTTTTTCAAGTATATAACTTACCAAATAATTTAACTTAAAATGTTGTGAGAAAAATGTAATACTAATTGGCCGAAATGAATATAGTGTAGTTGTTGTAGTAGTTATAATTATATAAATTTGTTAAATAGTTATAATTATATAAATTTGTTAAAATGTTGTTAACAAATGTTTAACTAGGTTATTATTATTTTAGATTGGCTTGTGATGGATAAAAGTTGGATGAAAGCTAATCGACTTAGTCAGGAATATGAAGATGGAGTTAGAAATTTTTTACAGTTTGCAAATAATAACCTTCCGAATAGTAATAAGAGGTTCTTCTGTCCTTGTACGAAATGTTGTAATCAGAAAAGGTTAGGTGAAGAAGACATATATGATGATCTAATTGTTAATGGGATTAATCCATATTATACACAATGGATTTGGCACGGTGAAAGTGATGTGGCTACAACATCTAACATGTATGTTGACAATGAAGATGATGAGTCTGAAGATCGGTTGGATGAAATGTTTCGCGATGTTGGAGAAGAGTTTACCAATCGGTCAAATGAGTTGGATGAATTATTGAATGATTCAAAACAACCTTTATGGCCAGGGTGTAGTAAATATACCAGATTATCTGCTGTATTAAAATTATTCAACTTGAAAGCTGGGAATGGGTGGAGCGACAAGAGCTTTACTGCTTTACTTAAAATAGTCAATGATATGCTTCCAGATGGTAATGAACTTCCCAAGAGTACATATGATGCCAAAAAGATGTTGTGTCCCATGGGTATGGGATACAAAAAAATACATGCTTGCCCTAACGATTGCATATTGTTTAGGAATGATTACAAAGACTTGCATGCATGTCTAATATGCAGGGCATCTCGTTATAAAACAAGAGAGAGTGGTAAAGTACGTTTGAAAAGTCCACCAGCTAAAGTTTTGTGGTATCTCCCAATTCTTCCAAGATTTAAGCGCATGTTTGCAAATCCAAGCGATGCGAAGAACTTATCATGGCATGCAGATGAAAGAATTTCCGATGGCAAGCTTCGACACCCGGCTGATTCTTCTCAATGGATAACATTTGATAATGCATTTCCTGAATTTGGCCACGAGTCGAGAAATCTTAGACTTGGATTTTGTACTGATGGTATTAACCCTCACGGGAACCTAAGTAGCAAGCATAGCTCGTGGCCAGTTATGTTGATAATTTATAATCTACCCCCGTGGTTGTGTATGAAACGCAAATACATATTATTAAGCTTGATGATTTCTGGGCCAAAACAACCAGGTAATGATATAGATGTTTTTTTGGCGCCTTTGATTGATGACTTGAAGCAATTATGGGATGAAGGTGTGTTAGTGTTTGACGCATACCGAAAGGAGACTTTTAAGTTGCATGCAATGCTTTTTTGCACAATCAATGACTTTCCAGCTTATGGTAACTTGTCTGGATATAGTGTCAAAGGTCATAAGGCATGCCCCATATGTGAAGATAATACCTGTTATCATCAACTGGTTCATGGTAGAAAGACTGTATACATGGGGCATCGGAGATTTCTTGATAAATTTCACCCTTATAGAAAATTAAAAAAGGCATTCAATGGCGTTCAAGACTATACAGATGCTCCACAACCATTAACAGGGAATCAAGTTTATGAACGAGTTGAATGCATCAATGTTACTTTTGGTAAGACTCAAAAGCTTCAATCTCAAAGAGGTAAGAGGTCAAAAGAGATACCTACAAATGAGAAGAGTCCGTGGAAAAAGAAATCTATATTTTTTGATCTTCCATATTGGAAGACACTAGATGTGAGACATAGTATTGATGTGATGCATATGGAGAAAAATGTATGTGATAGTCTTGTTGGAACTCTTTTAGACATTAAAGGTAAGACTAAAGATGGACTCAATGCTAGATTGGATTTGGTTGAAATGTGTATACGACCTACATTAGCTCCACGTTGCGGGGATAAGAGAACATATTTGCCTCCAGCTGCTCATACTTTATCAAGAAAGGAGAAAATAAGTTTTTGTGAGTTTTTACGTGGAGTAAAGGTACCACAATGGTATTCATCAAATATCAGTAAACTTGTTAATATGCAAGATTTAAAGTTGGTGGGGTTGAAGTCTCATGATTGTCATGTCTTAATGCAACAACTATTGCTAGTGGCTGTTAGAGGCATATTACCTAAAAAGTTGAGATATATCATCATAAGACTTTGTTTCTTTTTCAATGCAATATGTGGGAAAGTTGTTGATCCAAACAAATTAGATGAATTGCAAAATGACATTATTGTTACACTGTGTCAGCTAGAGATGCACTTTCCACCTTCATTTTTTGATATCATGGTTCATTTGCTTGTGCATTTGGTGAGAGAGATCAAACATTGTGGTCCAGCTTATTTGAGGTGGATGTACCCATTTGAACGGTACATGAAAGTATTAAAAGGTTATGTTAGGAACCGATATAGGCCGGAAGCATCTATAGTTGAAAGCTATGTTGCAGAGGAGGTTACTGAGTTTTGTACAGAATATTTGGTAGGGGTAGAGGCTATTGGTGTTTCTACTAATCGACATGAAGGAAGAATTGCTGGGAAGGGTACTCGAGGAGTCAAAGTGAAGACTATGCCTCGTGAAGATGTTGAGGAGGCACACTTGTACATCTTGCATAATACAAGTGAAGTCGAGCCGTATTTAGATGAACACAAGGCATTGATTAGAGAGCAAAATCCAAGAAGGACAGACATGTGGATTGTGGGCGAACATAATCGAACTTTTATTCGTTGGTTCAAAAATAAAGTTATTGAAGAGAATAATATGTCTGAAACTGTTTCATGGTTAGCACATGGTCCTGGTTTGGATGTCCTATGCTATAATGGATATGACATTAATGGGTTTTCTTTTTATACAAAAGCTCAAGATGAAAAGAGCACTATGCAAAACAGTGGAGTTACTTTGGTTGCAAATTCCATGCATTTCAGTAGTTCGAAAGATACAAATTCTGTGTTCGCAGAGTTGTCATATTATGGTGTGATTGAAGAAATATGGGAAGTTGATTATGTTTGTTTAGGGTGCCGGTGTTTCGATGTAGATGGGTAGATAATAAACATGGTGTAAAAGTTGATGAGTTGGGATTTACACTTGTTGATTTTAATCGTGAAGGGCACAAAAATGAGCAGTTCATAATGGCATCTCAAGCAAAACAAGTCTTTTATATTAGTGATCCTTGTGACAAAAAATGGTCAATTGTTCTTCATGGAAAGAGACAAATTACTAGAGATGAGAATGAAGATGTTAGTTTTGATATTGAGGAAATACTACCATTTTCTTCAAGTTTATTGCCCACTATTATTGATAAAGAGATAGATGAAGTACATGCATCACGAGATGATCATCATGAAGGGATATGGGAGAATTGATTATTACATGTAATGCCCGCTATTTATTTTGTTTTTTAGTTTTCTTATTGTAGTACTTTTATATATTCTAATAATTTTTGTTTCTAAACAGGCGTATGGATTCAGCAAATGGTGATGGTACTACACAGGATGGTACTGCACAAGATACTCATACTACTCAAAGTAGTAATACTACTTCTAAGACGAGGGGCGCCACTCGTATGCAAAAACTCATTCTGCAGCGTTCTACTGAAGGGAAACACCACATTGAGCTTGATGGATTGGAGCCTGTCTACGGGCCAGAAGGCAGTGCATTTAAAAGTTATGTTGCATTAGTGGGACGAATACATACTCCTATCACAATAGATGAATGGCCGAATGTCCCAGAAAATATTAAGAGTACTATTTGGAAACAAATCCTGGTAACTTTTAATTTTGTAAGATTTTGATTTATTCATAAAGTTTCTATAATTACATTTCTAACTAATAAATAATTTTGTTTTGCAGAATACTTATGATATTCCCGACACAACTGAAGGTGAGCGTAAATTAAGTTAGTGATCCAAGTGCACATGTACCAATCCCCACCAGTGAGGTTCAGCTTGTAGGTGATGCAATTCAACACTTTATTGCTTGGCCAAAGAAGCTGGTAGAGTTATGTACTAAAGTTGATGTGGTATGTATACTGAAAATATTTCTATTTTAAAATAGTAAGTAATTTACTTTTTAAAATAATAATTCTTACTTGTATTATAATTCACAGTCAAAAGAAAAGACCAAATTGACTTTTTATTCGGGTGTGCAATCCGTTCATCAACAATTCACTATACCTGATGATGATTCTTTGACTGATGGATGCAAAAAGGCCTTTTCAATAGCTCGTCGTTTTGAACACCCTCTTGTGGTCCATGTAGCTCGTGGTATTATGGGCAACATTGACTATGACTTGCACCTTCTAAGTGATGAGATAATGCGTTTCTTAAATATGGAGACCATCGATGTTTCTCTAGTTCAGTTCTTTATGAGGTAATAAGTTCTTTAGTATTATTTATTCATAATAGTTTTATATTTATATAGTTGGTAATCTATATATAATTGGTTGTGTTTGTGAATATGGGTATTTACATTAGTTTTGAGTTGGCATCAAAAGACACGTATGACTTCCTAGATCCATATTGGATTCAACCACAAATGAATAATATGGAAGACAGGAAATCATATATAAATGCCACCATGCAGTCGGGGAAGAAATTGGTATACTTAGCCCCATATGTTCTCAAGTAAGTATTAATTACGTTTTAAATAAAAGTACTTATATATAATATATTTTTATTATATATTATATTCACTTAAAACTAATAAATTATTTATTTGTAGTGAGCATTGGATGTTGATGGCGATTTGTCCTCGACTAAATGAAATTTTTTGGTTTGATTCACTTGGTCATGGGCCGCGTGAAGACATTAAACATATAATGGAAACGTATGTAAATTTATATAATTAATTAGTAGTTATCATTAAACTAGTGACGCCAAGTATTTATATATATTCTATGTCTTATATTAATAGGTGTATGACTGCAACAAACATGATGAGTGGAAAGAAACAAAATCGTTCACCAAAACGGACTATATGTTCGGTAAGTACTTCATTCACTTTGTAAAACATGCAAACTTATTGTTTTTTTTTATTAATTTATTTTATTTTTATTGTAATTCAATGTAGTGTGCTATACAAAAGGGAACACCGAATGTGGTTATTATGTGATGAAGTTCATGTTGGAAATTGTTTCCAACAATCTAAGCAAAGGAATGGATAAGGCAAGTAATTTCTTAATATATCTTTTGGCTTCAAATGTTTAAAAATACTTGCTTATTTATTAATTTTATTTCTTTTGAACTTTGTAGGCTTTGGAAAGACAAGGAAGATTGCCCTACAACAAAAAAGAGATTGATGAAGTTAGAGACAAATGGTCTAAGCTTCTTATTGATGAATGGGTTAATAAAACGCTTCTTAGTTGATACTTTACGTTTAAAATTAGTTTATGTTTATTGGCTTAATGTTTAGTAGTTTTGTTGAATTGTGGTACTTATATTAGTTTTATGTTTAGTAGCTTGAATTAGCTTAATGAATTGTGTTCTTTATATTAGTTTCATGTTTAATAGTTTGAATTAGTTTAATAAATTAGTTGATGTTGAATGTTGAATGTTAAATTGCTAGCTGCGCAGGATTTGAAAATTGATACAGGTGGGGTAGAAAACGTAAAACGCATATAAATAAAAAAAATAATAACATACGGCGTCGGTTTTTACCTAAAAACCGACGCCGTTGGTTAATTATTATTTTTTTAAAAAATAATAAATATATACGGCTTCGGCTTTTAGGTAAAAGCCGAAGCCGTATATATTTATTATTTTTTAAATATATATATATATATATATATATATATATATATATATATATATATATATATATATATATATATATACTAGTCTTTTCTATGCGCGATGCGCAAAAATATATGCCCAATATTTATATTTTTAAAAATAACTAACAAATTTTTACTAATTATAATCTAAGTGAAATAAAATTTATTTATTATATTAATTTAATATATAATGAATATATAATGTTTTACAAAATATTGTTATAATTAAAGAATATAAGAAAAGATGTGGTAGATGCAAGTGTATGGTAAAAGTAATGTAAAAGATAACCGAAGTTATAACGGGGTAATGATATTTTTGTCCAAAAAATTATATAGTACAACTCTAAAAGCACAATGTACAAAATGTTTAGCATTAAAAACATGGACATAAATGAGGGGTATAACTTTGATTGAGACTTATTATGTTTTTAGATATATATATATATATATATATATTTTTTAAAAATAATTTACATACGACGTCGGCTTTTAGGTAAACGCCGAAGCCGTATATATTTATTATTTTTAAAAAATAAAAAATAATTACCCTACGGCGTCGGTTTTTAGGTAAAAGCCGACGCCGTATATATATATATATATATATATATATATATATATATATATATATATATATATATATATATATACGGCTTCGGCTTTTAGGTAAAAGCCGAAGCCGTATATTACATACGACGTCGGTTGTTCAACCGACGTCGTATCATTTACTTACGACGTCTCTTAAGACGACGTCGAAAGATAACCGACGTTAAATGGGGTATTTTAACCGACGTTAAAACCGTTTTCTGTAGTAGTGGGACACTTGACCCTGACCCGATACCGAGCAGATGTCTTGAACGTATAGCGAGGTATACCCGAGGATATCAAGTAGCCTCCCCCTTTCTCTCCCATTTCGTGCCTTGACGTCGAGCTAATGAGGAAGGATTCAAGCTGAAAAATCTATTATACAGTCTATGACTTACGCTTGGTTGTCTCGTTAAAAACCTAAAACTAAGAAAAATCTAATGGGAAAATAACCTAGCAAAGGGAAAAAGAGTACAACCATGGGTTTAATTTTTTGGACGATCGAGAGATCAAATTGATAATGATCTAGAGATTCAATTTTACCAAGCAAGGGATTGGATTTACTCATGATCTAAGGATCGAATTTACTGTGATATAGCGATCAAATTTTATCAATATTGGATTTATTCACGGTCTAGGGACATCTACTGATCTTATCGATCATAAGCGGGAACGGTTCTCCCAATGTCCTTTACTTGGGCTAATCGTTTGTAGCTAGTTTGTGCTTGGTCAAACCCTGACCCAGATTGTTCTTAGCTAATCGCGTTCGGTTAGTTTTGATTATCCACATTAATCATTATGATGAGTTTTGAAAACTGAAATCATTTGAAATGAGCATTTTTCCCTTTTTATGCTCGATTTACATCTCGAGAGTCCCAAGTTGAGGTAGGCTTGGAGACCCGAAAGTCTAATGATAATGAGATCGGGAAGGTCGTTATGCTCGAAAAGTGCACTATGATCGGGAAATGCACTAATGAGCTCCGTAGACCAAGGGAGTTGTTCTGCAACCCTATCAAGATACATAGTGTAATTAAAATAATACTTCATTTTTATTATAATAAAACTAGTGTGTGTAATATAAAACTAAAACAAAACTCATATCATGATTTACGCGGCTACATGAACCATGTTTTACAATAAAATTTGGCAAATTATACTGTGCACCAGGGCGCATAATGCATTGTGCACCCTGGCTTAAAACGACGTCGTTTTGTACCTTTTTCGCGTGTCTGCTATTAACTCCTTAAAAAAAATTCATGTTTTGAATGTACAGAATTGTATACTAGAAAACACAGATATTTATACCTAAAAACACAGAATTTTATACCTGAAAACACAGAATTTTTATAACTGAAAATCCCCATGTTTCGAATATACAGAATCATATAATAGAAAACACAGAATTTTATACCTGAAAACACAGAATTTTATACCTGAAAACACATAATTTTATATCTGAAAACACATAATTTTATAACTGAAAATTCGCATGTTTCGAATGTATCCTCTGTTTCGAATGTATAGAAATTTATACCTGAAAACACAGAATTTTATACTTAAAAACACAGAATTTTATAATTAAATATACATACTTTTTGTCGCGTTAATTCCCCACACAACTTAACAAAACGCAATCGTTATATCCTACACCACGGCGCACATAGCACTGTGCGCCGCGCGCCTCTCAAAACGACGTCGTTTTGGGGTAGTGTTGGGAGGCGCGGTAGGAAGTTGCTGAGATTATGTGTATTTGTTCACAATGTTATGTGTATTTGTACACAACGTTATGTGTATTGGTTCAAACAGTTATGTGTATTTTTTATACAATTATGTACATACTTTTTATACAATTATGTACATCCGAATCAGAAAATTTGTGTGTATTATGTTAAGAGTTGATGTGTATTATGTTAAAAGTTTATGTTTATTATGTATTATGTTAGATTATGTGTATTATCTTTTAAAAAGAGTATGTATATTTTGTTATATAATTATGTACATTCATGTATAACATTATGTGTATTCTAGTATAACATTATGGAACAAATTGTACTTTTGGTCCTGTGAGTATTAGGGTACTGACAATTTGAGTACGTGACTTTCAAAACTCACAATTTAAACCTTTAACTATGCAATTATTGGCAGATTTGGTCCTCCGGGCCAAATTGCCGGCCAATTTTGGCCGGAAAAACATAAATTGGTTCAAATTGTTTTTTGACGAGGGTAAAATTGTCATTTCACTCCCTTCTTCTTCATTCTCCCTTTCTTCTTCGTTCTTCTTCTTCTTCTTCTTCATCCTTGCAATTGTTGATTTTCTGGTCACCAGAAAAACATTAAAATGAATGGGTATTAAAGAAAATAAAAATAAAAATAAGAAATTCATATTAATGGCCAAATGGAATCAATGCATTCAACTTTCTTCGTTTCAACGTCGCCGGCAAAGCCATCGTGCCCGGCCGGCGCCTCGTCCTCCTCGCTGGTGTAGTCCTCGTGCTTGGGCACCGGAGCGATTAATCTCTGGTCATCGGCGTTCGAGTTTCGCGGGCTTGTTTAGTTCATCTTCTTCCCAATGCAAGCCCCACTTCGGAGTCTCAACCTCGCGTTCTTACTGAGCCGTCCATGGTCTAAAGAACCCAGCTTTCGATCATTCTCATCTTCTTCTTCATCAAATTACTCAAACCAATCTCGCGATGGCCTCCCTTGCTTCTACTCTGAAATCCTCCCTTCTTCAGAGGTATCTCCATTTTGCTCAATCTCCCTCTTTTTATCCCCTCCCAAGTCCCAATATACTATTCATTCGTTGAATTTCTTCTTTTTGGCTCAAACCCACTTCGTATTTTACTGTTTTCGTTTATCTTTTATTAAATCATTTTCGCATTTCATTTATTGCTCAGTGTATGTCTGCTCCCAGTGCAAGGATGAAGAAGAAGAACGAAGAAGAAGGGGTGAATGAAGAAGAAGAGAGTGAAATGACAATTTTACCCTCGTCAAAAAATAATTTGAACCAATTTATGTTTTTCCGGCCAAAATTGGCCGGCAATTTGGCCCGGAGGACCAAATCTGTCAATAATTGCATAGTTAAAGGTTTAAATTGGGAGTTTTGAAAGTCACGTACTCAAACTGTCAGTACCCTAATACTCACAGGACCAAAAGTGCAATTTGTTCTAACATTATGTACATTCTTGAACAGCGGTTTTTTTTTTTAAAGAAAAAACTACTGCCATTCACTGGGGCGGGAAATTTCAAAAAAAAATAATTAAAACGACGTCGTTTTGCATCTGGGTGCATAGTGCAACGCGCGCCGTGGTGTAGGATATAAATTGCACGATATCGTTTTAGAAGGCGCGGGACGCATATTGCTATGTGCGCCATGGTGCACGGTATAACGATTGATAAAATTTGCCCAGGGTTACTCAAAGCCCATTATGCCAAAAGGCCCATTTCTAATTAATACTCCGTACGAAGTCAATCGTTATATTGTGCACCACGGCGCACATAGCACTGTTCGTCTCGCGCCTCCCAAAATGACGTCATTTTGTTAAGTTGTTAAAAAAAAAATCTTCTGTTTCAAATGCACATAAAGTCATAACAAAATACACATAAACTCATAACAGAATACACATAATCTAACACAATACATAATACACATAAACTTTTAACTTAATACACATAATGGGGTTTGGTTAACATAATACACATAAACTCTTAACTGAATACACATAAACTCATAACACAATACATATAAAATTTTAACTGAATACACATAATGAGATTGATCTGTTCGGACAGAGTGATGTCAGTAAGAAACGAGCGCATTTTGTGTCTGAGCACACATTGCTATGTGCGTCGTGGTGCCCGATATAAATTGCCGTACGAAGTAGGAAAAAAAATGAAAGGAAATTATTTGAAAGCAATTGCAACGGTCGAATCCGAATTTTTTACATTACATAGTTATCTGTTAAAATGAATCGCTGACTCGGTGAGTGGATCAGAGAGAGAGAGAGAGAGAGATGAGGAGAAAGAAATCAGGGAAAGATGCAGACAAACAGGCTACAGTCGAAGAGAATCCGGCGAATCTGACTAAGAAAAGAAAGGGAAATTGGAGGCGTAAAGCTCAAATAGAAGCAATTGAAAATAAAAGATCAGCGAGTTCATCTCAAGAAGAGGAAGAACTGGCGGCCCAAGTAAAAGAAGGGGAATCCAGTTTCTTTGGTTGCTATTTGCTGACCTCTCTGTCTCCCAGATTCAAGGGTTGCACTTATATTGGGTTCGTTTCATATTTTCTTTAATTATCCTCTTCTATTAAGAAAAAAAAAAAACCCTATCTTTGATTTGAATTTCAACGGAGCAGTTCTAGGTTTGTGATCATATATGTACTAAGCAGTTTCGTTTTTCTTTAGTATTCTGAACTTAATTGGATATCGCTAGTGTTTGCTGAAGAAATGGGTTTCTTGAATTGTGTAGATTTACTGTGAACCCACGGCGTAGAATTAGGCAGCACAATGGGGAAATAACCAGTGGTGCTTGGAGGACCAAGAATAAGCGGCCTTGGGAGATGGTGCTGTGCATCTATGGCTTTCCCACCAATGTTTCTGCTTTGCAGGTCTGTTTAAGCCTTTTTATGGTTTCAATTTTGCTAAATTTTTGGCTTTCAAGCATTTGTAGTGCTCTTTGATCTTTGCCATCATTGCCCATTCAATATTCAGTAGATAGCTATAACTTATAAGATCATGGAATCAAGTTTTTGATTATGCAGTTCAGCGAAAATTAAGAAATCCCGATTAAGCCTTATTTTAGATGTTCATGTGTTTCTGTATTTGTTGGGCGGAGGCCGGTAAAGGGTCAAGTCCATCAATTGGTGGCTAAGGGAATTGTTGGGCGGGGGTTGGTGAAGGGCCAAGTCCAACACCCTGCCTCTCGAAAATGTGATGGCGGTTTATACGGAAATAAAGTTGCGCCTTTGCTATTAGCTATAGCTTTTGGCGTAGTGGTCAGAGCCAGGAAAACTGGATATGCTGAGAGGGGGAGTTGTTGGATGGAGGCCGGTGAAGGGCCAAGTCCATCACCTTGCCTCTCGAATATGTGATGGCGGTCTCTAAGGAAATAGAGGTGCGCCTTCGCTACTGGCTATAGCTTTTGGCGTAGTGGTAAGCGCTTGATCCTAACAGTATTATTGGAAATTGAACTTTAAACTGATTCATGGAAAGCATCTCCATAGGCAGAGATAGTCTTCCGAAAACAATACATCTAATAGGATTTCTAGGCTCAAGTGTGCGTTTCTGCTGCTCACATATGTAAGTTGTTAGGTGTCGATTGGGACAAAGAACTATCCATGAAGGAATCCATTGGAAGAATAGTGGACTTAACTAATGTGGTTGTGTGCTTAATTGAACTGTGCAGTTTGAGTGGGCGTGGCAGCATCCAAAAGAATCATTAGCGGTAAGAGAAGCAGCTGTGTCGTTCAAAGCCTTTGGAGGAGTCGCCAATAAGATCAAAATGGCATACACGATGCTCACTTTACCCGCATGGCAAAGGTATGTTCTTATGTTTGAGAGAGCAAACTATTATCTTTTGTTGCTTAAAAGATAGACTTCTGGTTGTAACGAAAAAATTGTATTATTTTGCATGTTGGATATCAGGTTGAACCTTACTGTAAATTTCTTCTCGACGAAGTACACTAAGCATACTGCTGGTTGCCCAACGCTGCCAGAACACATGAAGGTCCGAGTTTGTCCCATGGACGATCTGCCTTGTTATTCTGGGATTAGTTATGATGAGTATGATGATGAAGAATGCGATGGAATTAGTGGGTCCCAAGAGCTAGCGGATGAAGGGTCCGTTGAATCTCATAATTCTAGTGCTGGTATTGAAGAGAGCATTATTGAACAAAATACTACTGGGAATTTGACAGAACAAATGATCAGCAAGAAGCACAAATGGGATCAAAAAACTACAAGTCCCAAAGAAAATCATAGGCATTCGAGTTTCACCAACTTCCCTTGGGCATCATCTCCATTTGGTGTCAGATCCAATAATATACTCGACTCCAGAGAAGATGAACTTAGATTTGAAGACTCAGATTTTAGCTTCCATCACCAAACCAATAAGTCGCCAGAGACAATAGTAATTTCCTCCGATCAACGTCCATCTCACCGGACTAGTGAGGTTGAGATCATAGATATATGTACTCCTCCTCCCCTTATTGATAAGAGAACACTTTCTACTGCTTTTCCTGAGATAATTGACTTGACAGAGTCTCCCATTTTTATTTAATTGTAATGCTTTTAGCAGTTAGCACCTCCATCATCAATAATCAAATTGTCTGGAAACATATCTCTGTTTCCCAGTTTCTTAGCTATAGTTGTGTGTCATTGTTTAGTGTATGTATGTGTTTGTATATCTTACAACATAATAGGAACTGAGATTTCAACATCCTGTGATTAAGGATTTTTTTTAAATTTTTATTCAATGTTAAACATAACATCTTGGCCCTGTTCGGTAAAATATCGATATAAGTGTTTGGTTAATTAGCTTTTTGCAACTCCAAAATGCTAAAATTCAAAAAACTACTCAAAACAACTTTTTCAATTAACTTTTTTAGAAAAGAAATTATACCAAACAACTATCAGTTAATAGCTAATTTACCAAACACTTTTCTACAACAGCTAATGTAATCAACTAGTTATACCCTCTAATTAATACAATCAGCTAATCTATCAGCTAACAGCCATTTACCAAACAAGGCTTGTGTGTTTCTAGTTGAGTATTGCTGTAATTTCAGCAGAATTAAGCCATGAATGTAGTTTGATTTTCAATCCTCATGAGTAGGTAAACAAGGCAGAAACTCCAGAAGGTTTGTATGATCTGAGTCCATAAAAAAAAATAAAGGAACCCATGAAGGATACAAGCCTTATAAACAAGAGAAATGTACAAGTATAAGATTGCATGAAAGCTTTGCAAATTGTATGAGAACCAAGGTTAACTAATCCAGTTTCTGCTGCTGTTATAGAGTTTGCTGGTTCTTCAAATGCCACTGATAATTGGCTACTTTGTAATATCATTCTGTTCGGTCCAAACAATATCTTGAAGTCCAGGTCTTATGCAATCATTCATTATCTTATCGTATTCTAATGTATCCCCGTTCGATTTCTTAACCTCTAACAAATGAAGAGCAGGAGTGAGCTCAAAGATTTCAGCATCAATGGACAAGATGCCCTTTCTACCTTCCTTTGTTCCTTCGAACCTCAAAAGCCCCGCATCCCTTTTGGTCAACTTCAGCTTCATATGTTTGGCAATGTCCTCGAGTTTAGATATGATGAGATATGGAGGTTTCATGGAAGTGAACCTATGTTGTTTCTTCAGACAACTTTCCTCGAACAATCTGGACAAATCAAAGCCGGTATAATGGGAGATTATATCAAATGCATTCAAGTTTGGTAATCTTGGCACCTCTTGTTTGTCCTTTGCAACAATCTGGGAAGCGGCGAACTTGGTTTTTGCATTGGAGGTCATTCTTCTTTTGAACCATGGATGGTCCCGAATTCTTGCAATCGTAATTCTAGTATCGGGGCAGGGATCCAGTATTCTCAAAAGTAGCCTGCGAATCTCGGGTTGAAACCAATTGGGGCATCTGAACTCGGCTTTTGCAATCCTCCTATACATTTCCATCAAATTCGATTCATGAAATGGGAGATAACCAGCCAGCATAACATATAGGATGACCCCACAGGACCAGATATCGGCTTTTGCCCCGTCATAGCCTTTCATGTTGATGACCTCGGGCGCGACGTAGGCTGGGGTCCCACAGGTGGTGTGAAGTAGTCCATCCCCACGCTTCGACTCAGCAAAAGCACTTAAACCGAAATCAGAGATTTTCAAATTCTCGTCTTCATCTAAGAGTAAGTTCTCGGGTTTCAAATCTCGATGATAGACGCCTCTACTGTGGCAGAAATCAACCGCGTTTACCAACTGCTGAAAATATTTCCTCGCAACATCTTCTTTTAGCTTCCCTTTAGCCACCTTGTTGAAGAGCTCGCCCCCTTTAGCTAACTCAATTACGAAATAAATCTTGGTTTTCGTCGCCATGACTTCGTGAAGTAAGATGATGTTAGGATGCCTTACTATCCTCATAATAGATATCTCCCGCTTTATCTGATCCATGAGCCCAACCTTCACAATCTTCTCCTTGTCCACGACTTTAATGGCAACACTCTGTCCGGTCACGATGCTTCTAGCATAGTAAACCTTAGCAAACGTGCCTTGCCCCAGTAACCTTCCTAATTCGTATCTCTCCATAAGAGAAGTCCCTCCATAAGCCATCAAAACACAAAACCTAAACCTCAACAAAATACCGTCCTCGCTCTGGCTAGTAGAACCAATATGAAGAAGGAAGGTTGGAAATTAGTCGAGCTCGACCATCCTCGCACAGGTGAGACATTAACACCAGCGGCAACTGAGATTCTGCTACTCTATTTTGCATCTCGCAAAGGGTAGTAGTCAAGGAGGAGATACAATCAAGATGCTCGGGCTAAGTCTTATCAAGGAAGGAGAACGCCTCTATCAAGTCACAGACATCATGCATATCATCAAAATATGGTTCCCCGATGCTCAAGCACATCTTTCAGCATTCCTTTCTTTGGTTCTGCTCTATTCAAAAGATCCCCACAAAGTGCTGAAACGACATGCCATTGGCCACTGTCTATGAACCTAAGCAAAGCAACTAATGCATGATATTAGAAACAATAATAATCGACATCAACCACAGAATGCAGATATCCCATTTGATTTACGCCTGCAATCAAGAGAAGGAAGAACACGCTAAGGAGGGGTAACCCCAGTCAAGTTGGCTAAGGATACAAACTTGTAACCACAAGGTCGATTTGAGCTGGTCAGCTATGCGCCACCTAAGCTGGTTAACCTCCTTGTGGTCCTTTGCCGGCCCCAGTCAAGTTGGCTAAAGATACAAACTTGTAACCACAAGGTTATGGGATCGAATCCCAGCCTCCTTGGTTTGAACTGGTCAGCTATGGGCCACCTAAGCCGGTTAACCTCCTTGTGATTCTTTGCCGGCTAGGCTCACAAGGCAGAGTTTACCCCTTGCGGGTTTCGCTCGTCACCCCAAAAGAACATTCTAAGGCAAATAAACCACTAAACCAGTTCCACTGCCACAGCCATAATCAAACCAACAAATTTTTTGAGCTTCTAATACTAAGAAAAATCAAATTAAATCAAATAAATAATCATAATACCTGGAACTTCTTGACTGCAAGTCCCAGGGATATTCATTATATAAACTTCTTTTTGCATTTCAAATCTCTAAAATTAGAAAGCTACCACACGAGGCAAAATTTTTGAAAGTTAAAAGAACATATCTGCATTTCAGGTATGAAATATCCATATCCAAATTTTCCTTTTCGGCAATCCGCGATCTAATATTACTCAAAATTGTCACCCTGGCCTTTTGCAAATCCGACAACCATATATTTGTCATCGTACCCCACATAGTAGATTCACAATACTGTGGATTTTAGTAACAGATTTAAAAGAAGTAAACAAAGAAATTAAAAATAATTCAATTTGTTTCAGGAAATACAACAGAAATTCAAATTGCAAGAAGAGCACAGCAGCAGAAAACATGCAGGGGGTGGAATCTTTTGTTGAGAAAAAGAGAGCAGTTCATGGATCAAAGCTAAATCCAGTCTGATCCAAGAAGGAGAGATGAAAAAACAATATTTTTCAAAATCCATAACTTTCAATTCCTAAGAATGAAACTTGAATCATGTGATAGCGTACAGAAATCCATAAAATCACAAAGAGAAAATCCAATCTTGTGGCTATTGCATTAAAAAGAAAATGTGAAAAAGAGTTACCTTGATAGGGAGCTTTTGAAGATGAGAAAAAACCGCAGAAAGCTTGGAAATTTGGTTGTGGGTCTGAAGACAGAGGGTAAGAGAAGCTGACAAGAGAGAGAGAGAGAGAGAGAGAGAGAGAGAGAGAGAGAGAGAAACAAGTGGCGACGCCGTATAGTTACTGTACCATTTTTTTGTAATTTTGTTGCTGTTATGGAGGAACCAGGGTGGAGAGAGGAAGCCTCCACCGCCTCTGAGTCCACGTTGCAACTCACGTGACACCCGGGAAACCGGTTGATAAAACCATCTCCAAAAGTAATGATTTTTCACAAATTTTAAAAAGCTATTTTAAGTATATTATTTCATACATCTATTTTTTTTTTTTTTTTATGGAATGCTACCCACTCTATTACGTTGTAGTATCTGTTCAAACATACTTTCTCAATCTAATGAAACACAAAAAGTCAATAACACCTCCACTGAAGTCTGATCTCATAACCTCTCACATGGGAGAGATCACTACATGCCATCTGAGCACAATGTGTTTGGCATTTTTTGTTTTTTTTTATTATATAATTTTTATAATTTAATTTTTGTAAGTTCGATAGTAATTTTGATAAAGTTTTTAAATATATAAATTTTATAAACTAATACTAAATTAAATATTATAAAAATTTAAATTATAAATAAATTCAGTCAATCTTTATTAACAAAATTATACACATAAAATAAAATAGAAGGAGTATAATTTTTTCCAGTCAAGTTATGTGATAATTTCTAGTAATATAACACTATTCTCACTAGGGATGTCAATCTTTGTCCGAACTCGATGGGCTGGCCCATATAAAACCGAAACCGACAAGGCTATAGTCCGAACGGACTAACCCGATAAAAAACATTAGCTCGATGAGTCCGAAATCGATAAGCCCGAGGTCCGATAGGGCTAGCCCGAAATTAAATGGGCTAGTCCAATAACCCGAACTATTAAAAGTTATTTCTTTATTATAAAAGTGATGTGAAACATAACATACATGGAATTGAAAGGTGAGTTGATCTTTAGTACGCATTTTTTATTATTACATTTTAAAATAAAATTTTAATAAATATATTACAAAATAAGTTATTTTTATAATAATAAACAATGAGAAATTAATAACTTATTCTAAATATTGTATTATAGTGTAAGTATATGTGACACCCCGTAAATCCAAACTCCAATCAAGGATAAATTAGAGAATTAATCCTAGTCTCCTTGTTAATTTCTTCCTAAAAATCCTGAAAATTCAATAGTCGAAGGACTAGAAATTGACTAGTCATTCAAGGTCAAAGGGTTGTACCTTATGCTTATTGGGTTGTGCCCTTATTTCCTTATTCTTCTAACTTTAGTAAGGGCAAAGATGTCTTTCTACCTAAGGTTTGTGGTTCAAGCTAACCTAGCAATATCTCTTCATTTCATTCACTAACAATCTAAACACAAAATCTCTACCTTATCTCTAAGAAGTGGTAGCTTCTTCTCTAAGCTAGAATTTGGACATCCTAAATCTTGCAAGTTGTCTCTCAAGATTCCTACTTTCCTTATCTTGAGCATAGGAGGGGGGGGGGGGGGGGGGTAAGATCCTTGATCTTTTGGTGTTTTTAACCTCCTTTTAGATGTCTTTTTCTAAAAATAGAACCTTTGTTGTCTTTTGGTTTGTTTATGAAGTTGGTGTGGAAGAAGAACTTTAGGAGAGGCTTTCTAAGGGGAGAAAGAGAAGTTTTAGGCTACAAAGGTAACCCATGCTTTACAAAACCTATTTTCTTACTTATATGATGATTTCTTGGCTTCTACTTGTGATTTTTGTGATGAAATGTGAGGTTTGATGCATTGTCTTGTGGTAATGCATGTTTAGAGCTTGTATGCCATTGCTTGGCTATCTCTTGGGTTCAAGTCATATTGGTTTTTTGTGTGAGATTTTGGGTGTTTTGGACTTGTTGTTGAAAATTCCCGGAGGGATTATTTTTGGAGTACAGGTGTACCCGCGGGCGGAACGGCGGGCAGAGGCCTACCCGCCGCCCCACCCGCGGGGAACGTGACTCGTGGGTTTGTGTACCCGCGGGCGGAGGTCCACCAGTGGCCCCACCCGCGGGGAACATTGTTGGCAATGTTCGGGGATTTGTTCCTCGTAATTCTTTTGACTCGGTATTGATGTTTTGACCTCTCTATGTTGTTTTATTGGGCTATTTGTGAGTCTTCTTGATGTTTCGTATGTCTAGAATGGTACGTTAGGAATCCATGTAGGATTTGGTGTCTTGAATCGTGCTAAGGGTCTAACTTTGTGATTCGTTGGGCTAATGTGAGTCTTGAATGTTCTATGGAACTACTTTTGGTTTACCCGTTTGATAAGCATGCTAGTTTGATGTTGAAATGCTAGTGTGTGCGGTTTGTTCTTTCCTTTTGAGATTGGCAACTTCTGTTGACCATCGTTTGGTGTCGGATTGTGATCCTTCGTTGTTGAGTATGGTTTCATATCTTTGTTGTGATCCATTGATTGATTCTTATGATGTGAACGTATGTAATTGTTGTACACTTTGATTGATGCTTGATTAAGGTTATTGTTGAACCTTAGTCTTCTTGGTAATGATGATGACTTGTGTGACTATGATTGAAATTGGTGGTGTGTTACCTGAGCGTTGGCTCATATGTTGGAGGCTATTTAATTGAAATTAATGGTACCCTCGTGTACTGAGAGTTCGGCGGTATGTTGGAGGCTATGTTGGAGGGGGGACGACGGTCCCTGGCGGTACAAGGTTGGACTCAGAAGTACAGGGTCACACTCGGAGGTAATGGTTGGAACTGAAATAAGGCCAGGGGTAGCCATAAGGTTGGAACATGGCATAAAGTTGGAACTTGAAACTGTGATACCTGTGATATGTAGTTGTCACTGTGGCATGTAGTTGCCAATGTGTGAATGTGTATTCTTTGCTTTTGAGCATGTCTTGATGTATTCTACTTTGTGATCAGTAGAATGCATCTCGAGTTGTATTGTCTATAGTTGGTATTCTTGTCTTGTTGTTGTCGTAAGGATGTTGATTTCCTTTCCTTTGAGAGTGTGAATGAGTCCTTGAAGTTGACTTCCCTCTATGGCTTTTGAAATGATATATACTGTATTCCGTTTCGAAAATGGTTTTGACTTATACTTATCTATATATGATTATATGTTATTTAACATGTATTGATGGGTTACCAGCAATATTCGCTGACCGGGTGTTATCCCCATGCTATGTTTTCCTTGTTCTACAGGTTTTGAGTAGAGACCCGAGAGCGCTAGACTCGAGCTTTAGATAGTTTTATCATTTTTCTAGACGTTGCGTTTTGAGTGGCCTGTGCGCCTTGACTCTTTGGACTTTGATGTATGGTTTAGTTTTCCCGCCTGTGCATCTTTTAGTATTTAAGATGTGGCATAATGCCCCCATATACACTTGATTCCGCTTTGTTTAATATTTCATTAGATTGCTTTTCTCTTGCAATTAAGTTTTAAGTTATGGTAAAAATCGGGGGGTGTTACAGTATATTAATTATTTTTATTTAGAATTTAGAAATGCTGGTTTAGATTAATTGAATGATGTATAAGTTTATATTTATTAGTGTAAATGTGCTAGTTTGAAATATAATTATACTTTATTTATTATTGATATAATTTATATGTAATATTTTTATTTTATAATTATAATATTATTAAGTTATGAAGTTTATAAAATGTATAGTTTATAACTTTACTTAATTTATGTAATAAATTAATTATATTAATATCAATAATTTTTTAATTACTCTCTCAACCTACTGAAGCACAAAGAGACAATCAAATCTCATCTGGCTAGCCTGTTGATTGCCTTAAAATTGAGATGGTTTAGTTTGTTATGCCATTCCCAACTAAGGTCAGAATTACATTTAGCTACCATGCAAACATTCGGTTTAGTCGAATCCCAATCAACCACGTACATGTTCTCTTTCCTAAAAGAACAGTTTCCTTAGTTTCTTCATTGGTGATGTAGCAATCATTCTTGAGAATTCAACTGCTCCCATCCACGCACGTGGATCGGACACTTATGCACAACCACGCATCCTCCCATGCACGTGGATTAGGTGCGTTGGACTTTCTGTTTCTCTTCCACGTATGGTCCCACGCGCGTGGATTGGCCCCAGCACGGCTCCGGTTTGTTTTTGACTTGTGATCAAAACCAAGTCTGGTTTTATTTTATCACAAATTGGTATTTGCTCACTTATTATTGGATGAATTGGTGAAGATAGCTATAACCTCACGTAACTTTTGCTCTCTCACTTCTCTTGCTTTACACTCTTCCTTGAGTAAGAAAACTTGCTTCTTGAATTGGCCTATAGTGCTATCATTTCAGAATTTTTGAGCACAATGCTCTTGAAAGATTCGCGTTCGACCAAAAGTCAATCATTCTCTTCAATCAATTTGAATTGAGTGTTTTTTACACATTTGAAGTCATTCATCGGTTTGTTAACCAAATCCATAGAATCTTCACAAGCACTAGAATCAGGTTCACATTCGAAAGAAGATCGAGAGTTTACCTCGTCATTCTTGGCCATTAAACACATTCATTCTTTTGATTCTTCTTGGTTGAATATATATATATATATATATGAGTCCCTTCATCTCATGAGCTTTCACTCTTTGAATTGGAATTGGAGGAACATAATTCGTCGTTGAGATTTTGGTCACCAAAGCTTTCCTCTTTCTGTCACCTTCCGAGTGGGTTTTTGAATGATTCCGTGAAGATTTACCACTCAACTCTCCAGGTGATTGTACTAACGAATTGATGCTTTTGTATTTATGGTGTTTGAATATATTGTTATTATTATATTATATTATTATGCATAAAATCAAAACAGGTTAAATAAAACCGTTGTAGTTATGAATAAAGACAATGATTTTCAACCATTGTCTATACTGTGAGACAAAATACAATGGTTTTTAACCATTGTCTTTGATATATAAGACAACATTAAATCTGTTGTCTATGTGCGTGAATTTTAACAACACTCAATAGACAATGATTTTTAATCGTTGTCTTTGATATATAAGACAATGGTTAAAAATCATTATCTATTCGCATAACTTTCAACAACACTGGTTTTAACAACACTCAATAGACAACGGTACGGTTAAAACTATTGTCTTATATAGAAAAGATAATGGTGAAAAAGCATTGTCTATGCGCGTGACTTTCAACAACACTAGTTTCAATAACATATATTCAATAGATAACGATTTTTACCCGTTGTCTTTTATAGAAAAGACAACGGTTAAATGTCTATGCGTGTGACTTTCAACAACATTGGTTTCAACAACACTCAATAGAAAACAGTTTTTAACCGTTGTCTTATATATCAACAGGGGCGGACCCAGCATGGGGGCTACTGCCCCCCTCCCCCAACCCCCACCCCCACCCCATATATAACCCTTGTATGTATATATGTATATATAGTACAAGTTTTAGTATAAGTATAATAAAATAGATAAAAATAAACAAAAGTTGAGTAGATTGGGTGGTAGGGCGTGTGTTGTTTTTGTATAAGTAGCCAGGGTTTGAAGCATGTTATACTTTTAACAGGGTTGTAAAAATTGGTCTAGGTGCCCGCCTAGGCGCTAAGCGTCTCTAGACCGTGGCGATTTTCCCCCTAGGCGCCTGCCTAGGTTACCGGCCGCCTAGGCGTCCGCCTAGTGCCTAACTCGGTTGATTTGGCCGCCTAGCGTCTAAGTTAGTCGAGTTAACTCGTCTATTTCGGTCGAGTTAACCCGATCGGCTCGGCCTATTTTTTTTTTATTATATATATGTGTGTGTGCGCGCGCGCGCATATATATATATATATATATATATATATATATATATATATATATATATATATATATATATATATATAATATGACATATATACACTCGTTAGACTAGTTTGATACTTTGAATCTTTGGATGATTGAAGTATTTGAGTTTTTCATATTTGAGTATTTTTAATTTTTAATATTGTTTTAATGTTTTTTTTTTTGAAAACCATTGTTTTGATGTTATGACTTCTGAATTATCATTAATTCATTTATTTGGATGTGTTATTTGATTAAATATTGAAAACAACCTCATTAAAATTGTCAAACTGCAAGTCTACCACTGTTTTTTTGGCGCCCGCCTAGACCGCCTAGGCGCTAGGCGTTGTTCGGGTGCCCGACTAGCTCCTAGCGGTTACTACAACCATGACTTTTAAAATACTTCGTATTAATTAATTGTGAGATTTAAACACATATATATAACTTTCTTTTATATTAATTGGCAAAGTGTGCATGTTATACTTTTAATGACTTTTAAATACTTCGTATTAATTAATTATGAGATTTACACACATATATATAACTTTCTTTTATATTAATAATGAGATGTGTTTATAATGTATTTTTTATTCGAATTATTTTATCAAATTAATGATGGTTCATATTTGTTATGAATATTTTTTAAAAAAATTTTGATGTGTTTTTTTTTTTTTTTTTCGTCCACATCCAACAATATTTATAGCTATACTTTTAAGTATTTTATTTTTTTTATCAAACTATCTCTTTTGTTTTAATGCGTTTCGCCCCCACTGAACAAGTTTTCTGGTCCATCATTGTATATCAATAACCATTGTCTTAAACGGGACTTACAAGAACGTAATACTGATTTCAAGAACACATTTTTAACCAAATAGATGATAATTTTAACCGTTATATATATATATATATATATATATATATATATATATATATATATATATATATATATATATATATATATAGGGAAGGGATCAGGTGCATTTGTGGCTTCCCGTGCGGATGTGCGGTGGATTAATGTGCGTGAAGTTTATACTTAATGTACGTCATGTTAATATGCGTGAGTTTTGTACTTAATGTGCCTGAGTATTGTGTTTAATGTGCGTGAGATTTGTGCTTAATGTGCGTGCGTATTTCAGAATTACGAGCTCAGAAGGAAGCAGAACATAAACTCACGCACATTAACGTCCAAGCTTCTTGTTACTTCTTCCTTCAATTTGGCCATGGATTCTGGATTATCAGCTACCTTCAATGCAGTTGAATGTTTATATAAATGACGCACGCACAGTAAAATTTGTACAGCAGCTAAGTGTGGTTCTGTTGTATTATTCCCATAATTCTTAACCACCATATAGCTCGCATCCGCATCATCATCATCAGGGAAGGGCCAAATGGCTACTGGGGATGGGGAAGAAGCTGACATCAATATTTTCTGCTGCATTTTACACATTCACGCACATTAAGTACAAATCTCAGGCACATTAAGTACAACACTCAAGCACATTGAGTACAAATCTCATGCACATCCACACGGGAAGCATCCACCGCACAGGAACCTTTCCCTATATATATATATATATATATATATATATATATATATATATATATATATATGCTTGTTGGGGATGTACCAAAATAATTGTTGAAGGTTAAAAAATGACAGCAGAAAGAATCCAAAAATTCAAGTCAGTCATTTTATTATAAAACAATTTAATGATTAAAAATATCTTCTTCTTCTCTCTCTCTCTTCTTTTTTTTTTTTTTTTTTTTTTTAGTCTCATATTTCGTAAATTAAGCACTCCTTGCGTGTAATATTTCCTCCGATCCGAGAGTGGGGAAAACGAAAATCACATGTTTCCAATGAGTAGAAAAGTTACCTTTTGGTTGCAAGTGGACAATGATGAGTGCAACTATCAATATTTTCTGTTTCTCTGTTTATTTTCTCCATTTATATCGGATTTATCACTTGAAGAAATGATGCGTGCAATTAAGCGGTTCCACCCCTTTTTAGCTTACTTTTTCTTGTTCTATATTATATTATCATCTGTACGAGTATTTTAAATTCCAAAGCATATATTGTATTACCATGAAATGGGATCAGGTAGGTAGAGTATGGATGTATGATTCTTATCATCAAAAATTATAATTTTATTTTTATTATCACCCTCTTAGTTGAACCATGACACAACTTCTTCATAATGCAGTTTAACTCTTCTGAATTGAATGATTTAGGGGTTGGTATGAGTATACATGTGAATAGGTGAGTGAATACAGCCATACAGGTATGAAATTGTCATTCTATAGGGATTGGATTTATGGGATGAATTGAATTATAGAATAGCAAAAGAAACTAGATACGTACTAAGTCTAATAAGTTGACAATGCAAGATGTATAAATCAACAAAGCAATATTAAGGGAACATAATTTTCTAGATGCAATAGAATTTATAGGATTGAGGATTTGTAGGTAAAATACCAACCTAGGGAATTAGCGGAAATGCTGCACACAAGAATAATCCTAAACTATATATTATCAAATGCCATGTCATTGCCCATGCCAATTGTCTAGGCTATATACGCTACAATGTTTCACTTGACTTTAATTAACATCTTTCAAAATGTATGAACATCGCTCTTTTTTTTTTTTTTTTTTTTTTTTTTTTTTTTTTTTTTTTTTTTTTTGAACAAGATAAATTGTACCTAAATGCACAAAAGAAGCAAATAAAAGTTTTTTTGAACATGATATTCACATCCTAAGCACAAAACAAAGGTTAAATATTGGGTAAAACATGATCAACAATGAACTTATCACATGCATGTTATTACATGAGAGCAGAATATACTTAGTGTATACCTTCATGTAGAGATTGCCCGTTTCCCTGATCATATATTGTATTTTCATCTAATAAACAATAGAAATTATTGTAATTAAATTAATGTATAATAATCAGAATAATAATCGAGAGTTTTGTTTGAATAATATCATTTGTGCAATAGAAGACCTAAGAGAACTTCAAGCAAGTTTAATAGTATGCTAGCAAGTTCAATAATTCATATTGCTTGTAAAAGGGTGTCAAATCATGATGGTGGCCGAATTAAATGGTAGAGGAAGGTATTATGTAAACCCTTCACCTTTCAATATTTGTCTAAAGAAAGACATCACCAAATAAGCCTTTTCAATTCAAACATTACCATCCGTATAAAGGAAGACATACATAAAGTTAGCCATTGTGGGCACCAAGTTGGCATCCATCTGGAGGAAGCTAGGCATTGATCACGTAATTTGTGCCTAGATGAAGGGACCGGAGGCACCTAACACTACCTTCTGATAAATATAATTAGAGTTAATCTTATTTTTAGTTCTAGATTTATATATAGGTGACAATTTACTTTTAGTCATTTTTTTTTTCAGAACACTCATCTTTTGTCCTAGTATTATTGTGGCATGACCATTTTTGGTCATCCGTAAACAAAATTATTGAGATATCGTTAAATAAAGGCCATTTCGACTATTTTTGTACAAATTTGGTTAACCCGTTATATTTTTATTTTTTAAAAAATTCATAATTGAAGACCTAAATGCCTTTATATTTTACGAAATTTAAACGATTTTGTTGATGGAGGACCAAAAATGGTCATGTCATAATAATACTAAGACCAAAAAACAATGATTTGAAAAAAAATGACTAAAAGTAGATTGTCACTTATAAATCTAGGAACCAGTGTTGCAAAAATCGCGCCTAGGCGCTAGGCACTAGGAGGCCGCCGTGAAGAATGGCCTCGGCGGCCTCCTCCGCGGTCGGCCGCCTAGCGCCTGGTTTGGTCCACTAATTTCTCAAAAAAATGCTTCTTTAACTCTTAATTTTAGTTTTTTTTTTTTTTTTTTTTTTTTTTTTTTTTTTTTTTTTTTTTTTTTTTATGTGTTTAGATGGTTTAAACAATCTTTTGAACAATTTTACAACCACTTTTGTAAATAGTTTCTAAGAAATAACTATGGAAACCTTATGTTTTAGTACTAAATTTTGAAAATTTTTAATTTTAAAAATTTTTTTAATTAAAAAAAATAAAATAAATAAAATAAAAATAAAATAAAAAATAAAAAATCGGCGCCTAACGTTTTTTGCAACATTGCTAGTAACAGAAATGAAATTAACTCATATAATTACATCATAGGACTATTACCTCAAACATCGTAATTGAAATCAAATATATATTTCATAATTACAAAGTTTAAGTAGAAAGGTCTATTTCATAATAGTAAACTAGTGTTTTACCCAAATAAAAAATTGTTATATTAAATATATACATGTAATAATATAGTTGGACTTTAATATATTTGGTCAAATATCTATTTTCACAGTATACAAAATTAAAATTAAAATTTTATATGGTTAATATAATCTCTAATCATGTACATATTTTGATAAATTTATAGAGAAAATTTACATAATTAAATTGATTTATTCCTAATTGTATTGCATGTTAGACTAAAATATCACATGCATCATTATAATATGTGATAATAGGATCGACTAACCTCCAGCCATAGTTCTTGATACGGTTGAGCGATCCGGACTGCTGCAGAGATAATGAGTATTTTGTCTCTCACTTTACTCAGCTCTCTCTAGATGGTGTATGAGGTATGTAATGTGAGCAGTGAGAGGACTAATGACCTTATATAACCACTGGCTATCATTGTGGTTGATTTTCTTTAGGTCTCCTAAACCCTAACTAGACTCCTAATCATAATAGTAGTCTAGCTATTAGGTTATTAGTGTTGCACCACATATCAAATACTGAATATTATCATAACTTATCCTAATGTTATAATAATAGTAACGGATAAACGTTACATTCTCCCACTTGGTGCAAGCACTACCACTCAACGGTAGGTGGTATATCTGCAGGCAGAACTAAAGGAGCACTGCGAATAAGTACAACCCCACCAGATGACGTAGAAGGTTGAGAGTCAATATGATCGAAAGAAGGAACTAAGTCCTTAAACCGATCACTCCCACTAATCAAGTCATCTTCAAGAAATTTAGCATTCTTTGATTCCACTATCCTAGTAGTATGAGATGGACAATAGAATCTATAACCCTTAGAAGATTGTGCATATCTAATAAAGAAAGCACTAATCGTCCTTGGGTCAAGTTTCTTCTCGTGTGGGTTATATATCCTCACCTCAGACGGACATCCCCAAACACGCATATGTTGCAAACTCAGTTTCCAACTTTTGAATAACTCAAACGGTGTCTTATGGACAGCCTTGGTTGGAACACGATTTAATATATACGTTTCCGTCTTAAGTGCTTCATCCCACAACGACTTTGGAAGCTTAGAGTTGCTAAGCATACTCCGCACCATATCCAGAAGGGTCCGATTTCTTCTTTCACCTACACCATTTTGGTCCGGAGAACCAGGCATGGTGTATTGGGCAACAATCCCATGCTCTTGAAGAAACTTAGCAAAGGGACCAGGTGCTTGTCCATTCTCAGTATATCTACCATAGTATTTACCACCCCTATCAGACCTAACTATGTGTATTTTCCTGTTACATTGGTTTTCAACTTCAGCTTTAAAAGATTTAAAGGCATCCAATGCTTCATGTTTATGATGAAGTAAATACACATAGGAATATCTGGAAAAGTCATCAATAAAGGTGATGAAATATTTCTGACCAGGTATTGTCATGTCAGGACAACATATGTCAGTATGAATAATTTCCAACAACGTTGTACTTCTATTGGCACCTTTCTTTGACTTGTTTGTCTGCTTACCCTTAATGCAGTCAATGCAAGTCTCAACTAGAAAGTCTGCAACGTCTCCATTAGGGAAGCAGATAGCAGCAACGACGCCGGAAGCCTAGCGCCGCCGCCACCACCTGGCCTCCGTGCAACGCTACTGCCGCCGTCCGTCCGCAGTAGCTATGTCTCGAAACAGTCCGGCTGAAACTTCCTTTGCGTCACCATCACCATTGCCGAAGCTCCATTGTTGACAGTCACTGAAGGGAGAACGACGAACGTATGAGCAATCTTCGTCTCCTTCAACAATGGTTGCCGGCGAGCTCGTAATCCGACGATCGGATTAAAAAAAAACGGTGAAGAAGCAGTGAAGCCAAAATAAAATATCCAATTTTTATTTTTTTTAATTTCTTAATGCGGAAAAAAAACTTATTCCAGCAGCCCAGACAACATAATTGCAAACTCAAGAATATTCACATAATCTCAATTATATAACAAAGTATATAAAAAGGCAAATATTTAAGCAATTAAAAAAAATTAGGCAGAGATTATTTATGGCGACTAATAAACTGTTAGACTAAAATATCACATGCATCATTATAATATGTGATAATAGGATCGACTAACCTCCAGCCATAATTCTTGATACGGTTGAGCGATCCGGACTGCTGCAGAGATAATGAGTATTTTGTCTCTCACTTTACTCAGCTCTCTCTAGATGGTGTATGAGGTATGTAATGTGAGCAGTGAGAGGACTAGTGACCTTATATAACCACTGGTCATCATTGTGGTTGATTGCCTTTAGGTCTCCTAAACCCTAACTAGACTCCTAATCATAATGGTAGTCTAGCTATTAGGTTATTAGTGTTGCACCACATATCAAATACTGAATATTATCATAACTTATTCTAATGTTATAATAATAGTAACGGATAAACGTTACATTGCATATATATTATAATTCAAACAATACGAATAATAACTAATAAAATTATACTTAGAAATAAAAAGTTGTAAATTTTAAATTTTGTATTAGTAAATTTAAACTCTAATCGGACGCATTATCTTATGATTGTATAATATATTGTATATACAAATAATATTTATAAATATGTATATATGCAAATTCCATAATATAATTTCGTAATTATAATTTATATTTATATATATATTTATAATTAAAATAATTACATTTAAAAATTTAAAAAATTAGCATTTTAGTTTTGTATGATTAATATAGTGCATAATTATATGTATTTAAAAAAAAGTATAAATATTTATGAATATACATTTTTAATTTTTTAATTTCATTTCCTTAATTATATTTATATTGTATTAATTTTAATTAAGTAGAAAAGTCTATTTGTTTAATATTAAATAGGAATGAAATCAATATATATATATATATATATATATATATATATATATATATATATATATATATATATATATATATATATAGAAGAAAGTTTAAATGCGGCGGGGTCTTCCCGTGCGGCGGTGTGGCAGAATTTCAGAATACACCAACAGTATTAACAACATGCACCAATAGTGTAAGGGAAATACACCACAATGAAATGCAAAAAACACCAAAAAATACACAACAGACCCAAAAAAAAAAAAAAAAAAATCTCATATAACTCATCACCCCCAATGGTGTATTTCCGAACACTATATGGTGTTTTTATACACACCTAATGGTGTGTTTTTGGTGATGCATACCTAATTTGTGTGTGTTTTTGTAGTGCATTTTCCTAATGTTGATGGTGTATATTTGATGAACTATTGGTGACGACGCACCGCCGCACCGTAAGACACCGTCGCACTTGAACCTTCCTACTGGAGTTTTTGGATGCGTCGAGTCTCTTGAAGTACGAATCGCGACCTACTGGAGTTTTTGGATGCGTCGAGTCCGAATCTCGACGCGTCCAATCCTCTGTAGCAGTCTCCTTGGTCCATTTTGACTCCAAATTTGTCCTAGCACATCCATTGCTCTTGCACATGGCCTAAAATGGTTCCAAAACATTCACAAACACCGTAAAACATTCAAAACAAGTGTAAACCATGTCTAAATAATAAAACAAGGGAATATACAATTAAATGTACCAATTTCAAGGACATGAACCCAATAAATGTTATCAAACGAATACTAGAAACATGCACAATTAGACTCAAATCAAACTCCCCCACACTTAAACCTTTGCTTGTCCTCAAGCAAAACCAAGAAATAAATCACAAGTCAAACACACAAATTACTCCTACTCTCTCTTGCACAACCTTTCATACCACCAACCAACTTGAGACAAAACAGCAAGCTTCAAGAATCAAATCAGTTTGGCACATAAGACGCATTGTCAAGCCAATAACCAAGCACCAGAATTATTAAAGTATGTGAGGATCAAGTGTGCACAAATACTCAGTTGAGATTATGCAAAACATGGCTCATGAATGAGATCTCATAGGCTTGCCTTCATACTCCCACAAGCTCAACTCTAAGAATGCATGCTAAGATCAAATAGGTCTCTATTAAGCTTGTAATGGGGCTGAGGGTGCATGGCTAATAAAGAATTGGTATGGATAAATAAACAAAGGAAAGAAAATCAAAATTATCTTTCTTTTCAAAACCTTAGAACAGATAAGACAGTGACAACTCAAGGAGTAGAATTTCTCCTCAAGAACAAAGCAATTTTCTAATTAAGTGGCGGTCTAAACAATTAAACTTTCAATCCTCATTCAATTTTCTTTTCTTTTTTTCATGATTTCTCTTTTGATTCCTTTCTTTTGATTTTCTTTGGAAAACAACAACATCTCAAGGAATAAACTTTAGACCAACAATCAAGACCCCCACACTTGAACTTTTGTACAAATATTGCTTTTTAGGCACAAACTCCATAAAGATCTCTTCTAAAAGCATTTTAATGATAAAAGCTTCATTCTCTCAAGGGTGGAAGGGAAAATATTTGGCAAAAGGCTAAGGGTTTTGATGCGGGTTAACACAAAGAAAAACAATCGAAATAGGGGATAAGCACTTATTTAAACAAACAAAAGGCTCAATGGGGACACAAGGGGTAACAACATATGTAGGGACAGGCTTAAAGGCTGCGACTAAACAAAAATGACCTAAATCACTTCAAAACATGCAAAACTTAGACTTCACTTAGGGAGTAATGAGGCAAGTTCTAGCAAAACACCCATGACCGGAATCTCACATAAGCCTTCACTAGCAATGCATAACACACAAGATCAAGAATAATCCAATTATTGAGTGGTTAACAAGACTATTGGCAACAGAATAGATCAATCATGTGTTACACCTTAAATCATCAATCAAAAATTGAATTGCAACAAGTACCCCCGAAACAAACCACAAACCAACAAGAGAGAGAAATTGTAACTACATGCTATGACAAGTAATCTATTAACCAAGAAAAGTTGAGTCATCCAAGCAAAAATTTTGAAATTTACCCCAAATTCTAGACTCCTACCCCCCCCCCCCCCCCCACACACACACACACTTAAAACTTTGCATCGTCCCTGATGCAAAACCAAAGAAACGGAGAACAAGAGAAAAGAGAAAAGTAAAAAGCAATAAAAAGACACGAACTAGAAAGCAATAAAAACTAAATAAGACGAAACTAGAAATCAATAAATAAGATAACATGGGGTACCTCCCATGAAGCGCTAAGTTTAACGTCGTTAGCTCGACGTAACCTCATATGGAGAGCTCATTCCGGTGGATCCGCGAGATTGGCCGCATCACCAAAAAAAAAAATTTCCACTTGACTTACTCCTGAAATGTCATCCCAAAGCCATGGAACATGCTATGAATCATAGAATAATCTTCAACTCCAGTGGACTTTGGCTCATTAATGACATTAAATTCCAACTTTTCCTCCCCAAATTCAAAAATCATGGATCCCTTCCTTGCATCAATTATTGCTCCAGTAGTAGCCAAGAAGGGTCTCCCCAAAATAATTGGAACATAAGAATTTTCCGGGGCATCTATCACAATAAAATCACAAGGAATAAAGTACTTATCCACACGAACAGGGGAATCTTCAAGAACACCAATGAGAGTCAGAGAAGATTCGTCCGCGAATTGCAAAGTAAGTTGAACCGGTTTTGGATCTCCCAAATTTAAGTTTTTGCAAAGAGAAAGAGGCATGACATTAACACTAGCTCCGATCTCACAAAGGGAACTTTTGATCATAGGCCTCCAATAAAGCAAGGGATTGTGAATCTTCCAAGATCTCTATGCTTCAATATGCTCATACTTTCACTATGAGTCAAGGCCTTATACTCTTGTGCAATCGCCACCATCTCATGATCACCAAATTTCTTCTTCTCAGCAAGAATGTCCCTCAAACTTTTTCCATAAGATGAAACTTGTGAAAGCAAATCAAGTAATGGAATTGAAACTTTCAAACTCTCAAATACCTTCAAAAACTTTTTCCACCTACTCTTTTTTTCTTCCACCTACAACTTTTTTCTTGCTTTTGAAATTTTTGAGGAAAGGGCAAGGGTGGTACAAAACTTATATATATATATATATATATATATATATATATATATATATATATATATATATATATATATATATATATATATATATATATATATATATATATATATATATATATATATATATATATATATATATGGAAGGGATCAGGTGCATTTGTGGCTTCCCGTGCGGTTGTGCGGTGGATTAATGTGCGTGAGGTTTATACTTAATGTGCGTGAGATTTATACTCAATGTGCCTGAGATTTGTACTTAATGTGCATCATGTTAATATGCGTGAGTTTTGTACTTAATGTGCCTGAGTATTGTGTTTAATGTGCGTGAGATTTGTGCTTAATGTGTGTGAGTATTTCAGAATTTCGAGCTCAGAAGGAAGTAGAACAGAAACTCACGCACATTAACGCTCAAGCTTCTTGTTACTTCTTCCTTCAATTTGGCCATGGATTTTGGATTATCAGCTACCTTCAGTGCAGTTGAATGTTTATATAGATGACGCACGCACAGTAAAATTTACACAGTAGCTAAGTGTGGATTTCTGCTGTATTATTCCCATAATTCTTAACCACCATAGCTCGCCTCCGCATCATCATCATCAGGAAGGGGGCAATGGCTACTGGGGATGGGGAAGAAGCTGACATCAATATTTTCTGCTGCATTTTACACATTCACGCACATTAAGTACAAATCTCAGGCACATTAAGCACAACACTCACGCACATTGAGTACAAATCTCACGCACATTAATCCACCACACATCCGCACGGGAACCTTTATATATATATATATATATATATATATATATATATATATATATATATATATATATATATATATATATATATATATATATATATATATACATACATACTTACTCATGGTGACAATTGAAAGGAAGCTATTATCTAACCATTTTACTTAGCATGGTTATATTCAGGTAGTCTTTCACTGACTTCCTTACTTTTGGATTTTTGGTACCAATTACCCTTACCTATTCATTTATTTCTATTAGTTTGTTCATGAATACTTGAAGGATATTGCTTGAATCCACCTCTTCTTCTTAAAATTTGAGAGCTAATCCTAGAGAGAAGGGAGAGAATTCTAACCTAATCTAACCTAAAAATATAGTGAGAGAAATGAAATATAGCTCATTGATATGAAAATTCCCCCAAACCTCCTATTTAAGGGCTGAAAATCTCGTCCAAAATTTCAGTCTCCCAATTATGCCGGCGTCACTGCGTGACGTGGGCGTAAATGGGAAATAAAGCCCTTCCGCGCGCTGCTCTGCTCCAGCCCTGTTACGCAGCCCATTACACCGTGAGGCTGGTGTAAATGGGAAATAATTACCCTTCGTCCGCCTTACGTGCATGGCTGTGGCGTGATTGATTCCTTGGATGTGCACTTTCCTTAGCTTTGACGTTTTTGTCCTCTTTTGCCACTTTTCTTGTCCAAAAACACCTAAAAACATAAAAAGTATATTTGGAAATGTGTCTCCGTGCTAAATCGCGTTTTAAAGATGAATTACTATAAAGTACACGACTTTAAGGCTAAAACATGCGAAAAACACCTTCAAAGTGTTCTTAGAAACTAACATCTTTTGACGCTTATCAAAAGACTTACGACCAAGACGTAAAAATAACTATTTTCTTGTTACTAATTAAATACAACACATATAAAACACAATTAAATGCTTAAATACATCAGAGTCCATATTTAACAAGTCTAAACTTATTACACTCCTGCTAACCATGTACTACTAAAGCTATAATTATTATTAAATTTGATTAAGAAATTATTGGACTGACAAATTTTAATAACAAAAATAACCCCAAAAATTAACAAAATTAATAACAACTATTTATAGCAATAATAAATAAAAATAGATAAAAATTAATCAATTATTGTAAATTAACTATAAAAAGATTATTTGAAATAACAATATAAATAATGTTTATCAATAAGTTCACCTGTAACATTGGCTCATGTTCCGTGGCGGGAGCCGAAGCTTGGGCGTTATTAAGAGGTATCCATCTAGCTCATTCTCTCTATTTTGAACGTATAGAGTTTGAGAACGACTCCAAAACCATAGTGGAAGGGATAGTTGAAGGCAACATGATTGGAAACTTAATTAGTTGACAACCTCATTTCAGCATGCAAAAAAGAGCTCAATTACCTTGACGAATGGAAAGTAGTGCACATTGCCCGTGAGCAGAATGCAACTACTGATATGCTAGCAGCTATGGCAACAAGAGAGCTAAGAGGTATTCAAATCCATGGTCGTCGCACGAGGAAATAATCGAAACGCTTAGAAATGATATAATTGGTGTCCAGACTTAGCGTCAGATGGCTAGCTAATATTTGTATGCTGGGTATTCCCTTCCCTTAAAAAAATAATAATAATAATCTCTTAATATTAAAAATTTTAGTTATATATTTTATAAAAATGTCCAGAAGTGTTAACGTTATGTTTTTTACTTGGAATTTGAAACTGAATATTCAGATTGGTTAAATGGTGTTTTAATTTTATATTTATTAATATAAATAGGCTAGTTTATTAAAAGTGAAACTTTAGGACATTAAAATTTCACATTAGATGATTGGAAGATGATTTTTTTTTTGAATGTTTAAAAGTAGGGAATGGGAAGATGAATGATTTACTTTATAAATATTAAGGAAATTGAATTGGGCAATAAAGTAGCAAAAATAAACAAACAAACATAATAATTGAATTTAAATACTATAATAGGTATTTAAAAAAATAATAAATAAATAAAAAGACGTCCAACTAAACGCGGTCTAAAGTCATCAAGAATGACATCTTATACTGAGGGCATCCCCTGCACCACGGCACGCGTTGCATTGTGCATCTAGATGCAAAACGATGTCGTTTTAATTTTTTAATTTTTTTTTTGAAATTTTGCTACCCAATGTTTGGCAGTTAATTTTCCTTTAAAAAAACTCATGTTCAAATATGTACATAATGTTATACTAGAATACACATAATTGTATACATGAATGTACATAATTATATAACAAAATACACATACTCTTTTTTAAAAGATAATACGCATAATCTAACATAATGCATAATAAACATAAACTTTTAACATAATACACATCAACTCATAACATAATACACAAAAATTTTCTGATTCGGATGCACATGATTGTATAAAAAAAATGTACATAATTGTATAAAAATGTACATAATAAAAAATATACATAATTGTATAAAAAAAATATACATAATCATGTCAACTTCCTACCGCGCCTCCCAAAACGACGTCGTTTTGGGAGGTGCGGGGCGCACAGTGCACTGTGCGCCGTGGTGCAGGGTAAAACGATTGGACAATGGGACCAGTTGTAGGGCAAATTATGCTGTGTACTCGTGTCCACAATGCATTGTGGACACGAGTCCCAGAAATGGGTTAACAAGAAAACATACGAAAAGAATCCGGTTAGCATAAAATGCTAAGTTTAAACCACTCAACCCTGCAAAATAGGGCAAATTATGTCCTGGACCCGTGTCCACACTGAATTGTGGACACGGGCTCAAAACGACGTCCTTTTTTTAAAAAAACGCGTCATTTAGTTATAAAAAAAAAATAAAAAAAAAAACCGCGCGCGTTTTGCTGTTAACGGCGTTATTTTTTTTTTTTTTGGATTATGAATGTACAGTTATGCCGTTATGAATGTACAGTTATACAATTATGAACACAGAGCTCTAACATTATGAACTTACAATTATGAACATATATAGTGATAAAATTATGACCATGGAGCTTTAAAATTGTGAATATAGAGCTTCGAAGATTATGAATGTACAGTTATGGAGTTATGAATGTACAGTTATAGAGTTATGAATCTAGAGTTATGGAGTTATGAATCTACAGTTATGAGATTATGAATCTACAGTTATGGAATTATGAATGTACAGTTATTGATCGAATTATGAACAAAGAGCTCTAACATTATGAACTTACAATTATGAACATATAGTGATAAAATTATGAACATAGAGCTCTAAAATTGTGAACATAGAGCTTCGAAAATTATGAATGTACAATTATGGAGTTATGAATGTACAATTATGGAGTTATGAATGTAAGTTATGAATGTACAGTTATAGAGTTATGAACGTACAGTTATGGAGTTATGAATGTACAGTTATTAACATATAGTAATAAAATTATAGGGAAAATGGCACTTTTTCCCCCTATGTTATATACTTATAGCACTTTTTCCCCCTCAATTATTTATGTAAGCACATTAGCCCCCTCAATTATTTTAAAAGTGGTGGTTTTCCCCCCTAATATATTAAATTGACATTTCTACCCTTAAAGTAAACATTTTATTTATTTTACTTCTCCAACAAATTATTGCGTATATGTAGCGATTACCACGATTCGGTTCGAATTGAACCAGACACTATAGCAATCGAATTAAAAGTTTTCAGTTATGATTCAGATCTAGAACCCAATATTTGGATTTCAATTTATTAAATTTAAGAATAAAAAAAACTCGATCATGAACCGGCGGTTCCGGATCCCGTTCGCGATTTTGAACCGTCTTTATTTTAAAATTTTATTTTTTATTTTAAAATAGTTTAAATTCAACAATAAATGTATTTTATTTTTTCAGTTCGGAACATGAACCGGCCATTCCAGTTCGCGATTTTAATAAACTCTAAATATCGCGTTTTGATTATAAATTGTAATTGGAATATTTTGGTTTGGTTACTATAGTATCTGGTTTGAACCAAATTATAGTAATAATTTATTGGAGAATAAAAATAAATGAAATATTTATTTTAAGGGTAAATATGTCCATTTAATATTTCAGGGGGAAAAAGAGCCACTTAAATAATTGAGGGGGAAAAAGTGCTATAAGTATATAACATAAGGGGAAAAAGTGTCATTTTCCCTAAAATTATATTATGAACATATACTCATATAACGAAGCGGTCTGAAATTAAAAAAAAAAAAAAAAAAAAAAAAAAAAAAAAAAAAAAAAAAAAGAAAAAAAGAAGATAACAGTGCCTAACGGCACTGTTACCCGTGTCCAGCAAGCATGCTGGACACGGGTCCAACGCATAACGATTGGCAAAATAGATATAGGTTTAGAAAATAGTAGTTTTGACATTTACACATAACTATACACGTAGGATAATAGAGGATCATGCAAGTACAGATATATTTGTATATTTACATATAAAGAATCACATATACTTATGTATACATATAGACATACCCACTAATTATGCATGTACACATGAATAGACTAAACTCACCCGCATGCTTACACAATTAACAAATATCGTGTTATGATTGACTTGATTTGATTTGTGAAATTGTGGTGATTAAATGTTGTTGTCATGAATGTCTTGTTGTGGACGATGATTTGTTTAGCATCCTTGGAGTGGCGCGCAACTCCATGGATGATCTTGGAGTCCTAGGCTTAGGCAAGAGATTGCTAGGCCTAGGTGAGCCTCTTGATCTTCCTACATTCCCCACCCAAGATCCGATACGACATGACCCAGGAAGGAATGTAGGCAAGGTGTTTGTTAAAATGCACCATAGAGGATGTGAGCACTCGTGTGTCATGTCTACCTATGAGAGGCGTATAGACCGAAATGGCTACGCACTAGCATGCCATTCCTCTTGACTTGTGTCACAACACGCAATCACCACCCAACCTTTGGGTAGCTAATCTCACATTACAATTAGCACACACAATCCTAATCCGCCTTTCTTTCTATTGTTTTACTTTCACTCGTCCCTTTCTTACTTTGTTTCCTTATCTCCCTCTACTTGATAATGCAATCCCTTGACCAAGAATCTCTAAGCCCAAAAATCCTTACCATAACAATTAACACTCGCTCAACACTTTCAAGTTATCACTCATTGAGTACGACAATCAGGGTGGTTCTCACTCCCGTTTTACATCCCTTCATTCATCTTCACGACCCTTGCACACCTACACTTTTGACAACGTGATTTAAAATGAGAACCGTAACAAAAAGCGTTAGTCATCTTCCAACAAAGCCGGTCAATAACACCATCGAGAAAGGAGATCAAAGAGCTTTAATCGGCCATGGAGGAGCATATTGGATTGATCAATTTGGAGAAGTAGTTGGAGTCTTGGCAGTATAAATAGAGGCAATAATGAAGAGGGAAGGATCATCAATTCACCCCGGACCAATTCCGGTGGCGGTGAGCATAGACTCTTTGTTGGGCAGCAATTCCGGTCAGTACGGCTGGATTTTGGCATTCGGCGGCAACGATTCTAGTCTGCGGCAGAGGTCTGGGCAGCTTATCTGATTTGCGATTTCTCCACTTGAGCAGCTTCAAGTTCTGGACGTGAAAATTGTTCGGCGAGGCCGCAGTGAATTGAGCAGCGAATTACATCCAATTGTCTCTGTTGTTTCTTTATTTTCTTTCTTAATTTGGGTTTGTTTGGTTCTTCACAGTTGTTGACCACAAGTAATTTAGTGTGGGTCCATCAATTTAGTGTAGCAATAAGCAATATTGTTTATTTCCTTCTTTTAATTTATGTTCTGGTGAATTAGTTGTACTGCTACGTGGATTGATCTTGCTGCTAAGCGTTATTATATTTGATGTTCTCCTTTTAATTGCTAAGCTTTACTTTATTAATTCATTAAATTTACTTTTAATTGCTAAGCTTTATTTTATTTGATTTTACGGGTTGATATTTTAATGATTGATAGTTTTAGAGTTAAGGTGCAGAATTAATAGGAGTAAATACTCAAAATGGTCCCTCGACTATAACTAAATTCACAAATTGGTCCTCGACTTTCAATTTTAACCAATTAAGTCCTTAACTTTATAATTTTAACACGATTTGGTCCTCCGTCTATTTGACCGTTTGTTGACTGTGATTTTTTGAGGATATATATGTAATTTCATGGTCCATCGTCGGTTTTTTAAGGTTCCGGTTTCATTTCCAGACTTCACTGTTACATTTGATTCCACTACCGAAAGCAATCTACCAAATCCTGTCGCCTTTCTTCATCCTCCCTTTGGATTCAATGTAGTTGAGTTCGTACCAGGGCAAAGAAGACGACGTGTTTCCGAACCGGTGCAACGTCATCCTGGAGGCCTCCACGTGCTCCAACAAGAGCTGCAGGTTCTTCTGGAGATCGTCGATGACAGCGCGGTCGCCGGCGTTGATGCATAAGTGTTTGAAGTCGGGAATGTAGGGTTTCCATTTGGGATTGAAGATTTTCCAGTCGATTAGGGTGAAGAGGAAAAAGAGCTGCTCCGATGGCGGGAGAACGAACGGGCCGATTGTGGTTATGTTGGATTTGAGGGCTTCGCCGGCGATCACCATTAGGTATTTTGAGAGGTTCATTCCGACTTTCCATTGCGGATCTTCCTGCTCGTAAACGCAGCGGTATGCTTTATCGTTGGCGTGCTTGTGCGTGCGGACCACGTGCATGAGCCGGTACTTGACCCGACCCGAACCGCACTTCATGTTGGACTAAATCGTGTTAAAATTGCAAAGTTAAGGACTTAATTGGTTAAAATTGAAAGTTGAGGACCAATTTGTGAATTTAGCTATAGTTGAGGGACCATTTTGGGTATTTACTCAATTAATAGTGGTATTGAGTTCATGTTCTTAAGTTTTTCCAAATGATTTCTATTTGTTATTCTGCTTTCTGGTTTAATTTTATTGCTTTAACTTCATGAGTTTTATAGATCGTTATCTTTGGCATTTGATTCTCGTACTTTACATTATCCAGTCATTTATTTCTTAAGGTTAGTTTATAAATTGCATAGTATCAATTCCCTGTGGGTTCGACCTTTGCTTTGCACGCTATCACTACAACTGATTCGTGCACTTGCGAGGACATATTTAAAATTGTCCATCACCTATTCAACCAATTGGCTGATTCATCTCTTCCAAGGCCACCACAACCTGCATTTTGTGTGGCTAGGTTCACTGCTCCATCGACATTAAATTTGATCTAGCCCTGTTGGGGTTTGGACCAGCCTAGGACCCTCCAGTTTAGACTCGACTTCCTGAGCTCTGTGGTTTTTGCTTTATCAAAGGCTTCATTAGTCTCATTCACCTATGACTTGATCCACTATACCTTGAACTGAACTGGTTTCTCTTCGTTTCTAAACGTAGCATTATTTCGCCATTTCTAGAGCCACCAAAGGATTATAGCGAACTTGACACTTCGGTCCGACGGCCGGCCACTATAACCTTTTCCTAAAATACCCCGGTCGAACCATGATAAGTGCCCAAAAGTGTACATTCTTGGAGGTATAAGTGTGTAAGTCTAGGTCATATTTCATGGGAAATGAAGAGAAAGTAGCATGAGTTCACTAAGAATACAAACAAGCAAAGCATTTGAATGACGTGTTATTATTTCTTGTAGGTAATTGCGTGAGAAGACATAATAGAGAAAAGAAGAAGAGAAGCCATAAAGAAGCAGCACCCCACGCAGCGAACGTGGAAGATTGCGTGGAGCCATAAGTGACCGTCCAACGCACGTTGGACGGGACCTTCTCAAAGGCGCGGGAATTGAAGTATAAAAAGGGAAAATTCAGCAATTGAAGGGTGACACGCTCATTTTAATTACACTTCTCCTGAAATTATAAAGCTAAGTTAGGACCCCTAGAGAGAGAAACAAAAAGATTTTACTCTAGATTCAAGAAGATCTTGCAATTGAAGATTGGAATTTGCAATTGATTGGTATTTCTTACATTTCTAGCACTTTCTATACATGTTTTCTATATTCATTGCTTGTTTCTTGTGAATTTATCCATGCTTAGAAGTAGATTTCTATCCAACATGTTAGAGATTAGCTAGATATCTTTGATTGGATTGCGATCCTTGGATTCATGGCATTCTAGGTTGCTAGATTAGAAATTGAGTGGATGTATTGATGAATTGACTTGCTATGTGTTGAGTTTGATTGCTTTGATCTTGTTTAATTGGTGGCCACAATTAGGCAAGAGTTTAGAAAGGAGAAATGTGTAAGAGATTACCATTTCTACCTAGTCTAGAGACTCACCACCCCTGCCCTACGATCCGAGAGTGCTAGGCCCGGGAGGGGAGGTAGACCATATATTTGTGAAAATGCCTTAGTCGACTTAGGCAACTACGAGTCTAGATTCCACGCAATCTAGTGGAAGTGTCGTACACCCCCGTAGGAACTCATGAGTCAATCATCCCGTTGTCATATCCCGGACAAGTCCAACCTATGAATGTTTGGCCAAAGAGAGCAATCCAATCTCCATCTCACTTGTTTGTTCTTCCTCTTTCCTTGTCTACGTGTGTTTCCTTGTCTAGTTCTTATGTTTTCCTTTAGCTTGGCTTGGTTTACTTGCCCATGTGCTACATTGTAAGCGCATATTGTACTGTCCAATTTGTCATCCTTGTGAGACACGACACTCGGGGATTTCATTTCCGTTTACACCTTCCATCCACCACAATACAAGTGTAACTGCTGCATTGATTCGCCGTCCATAGGATAGAACACCGCTTATATTTCTCTAGCACGGGGGAAATTGGGGAGAATGTGGTCAATATGTTCACTTGCGTCCTCTATAAAACCCATCTGGCTCTGTTCATATTCGACATGATCCTGTCGTGCCTTACTAGCCACAGAAAGGCACGGATCCTGTTTGGTATTTTCAGTTTCCAAATGTTATTCCAAATACCAATTGTGGGAGAGTCAGAACAACTTGTTGCAAGTTCGTAGGCTTTTCTCACAGAGAACCTATCTGAGGTATCATTTTCCCACCCTATTTCATCTTCTAACTCGTTATCACTTATAACGAATGCAGCCAACGCATCCATAACTTCCACCGGTAGGCAGATGTCCAACTTTTGCCATTTCCAGCCACTCGCATGATCCCAGTAATCAGCAACAATTGCTTGTAATTCATAGGGGGTATAGGACCTAGGACAATGTTCTCGAGAGGTTGGGAGCCTAGCCACCAGTCCAGCCAAAACCGGGTAGAACTTCCATATCTGACTCTTTTCTTCAAGCCCTTGGACAGGGTAGTGGACCCGATGGTGATTCCTCTCCAAGCAAAGGACATATTGGCTTTCGGTTTCCAAGACGATGGATCTGTCTCGATTATAGAGTATTTAACTTTCATTATTTTGACCCAGAGGCTGACATTTTCTGTAATGATCCTCCATTCCAGTTTGGCCATAAACGCTTGATTCATCTTTTCCATTCTCCGAATGCCAAGGCCCCCTTGATTTTTCGGCCTTGTGACAATATCCCAGCTAACTAAATTGCACTTCCTTTCACCTGTCTTCGCACCCTATAGGTCTTGCTCTTTCGATGTCCTCTTGGCCAGATCCAGTGACTTCATAGCTACCAGCAGATTCTTGGAGCGGTTTCTTGATAGTCAACAATGTTAACCTAGAGAATTTATTTTTATCGCCCGAAAATGAGTAACTAAGTGGGTGAAGTATGGTTCTCGTACCAGAAAGTCATGAGTTTGATTATTATCAGCAACTTCTCGGCCAAGTCGTTGCACAGGGTTTACTTAGTGCGATTTATCTCTCTCGTGCAATTTAAATATTTATTACACTGGATCGGAGTTTACCAAGTGTACACCATCGAGTAGTGGCTATGATTTCCCCCATCAAACAAAATATATTTTTTTATTTAAACTTTTAACAAATTAAACAATACATTTATTCACATTTGTAATTTGTAATATAATAATTATAATAGAGGTTTATTTTTCATAACAATAATGTATTTTGTAATGAAGTTATTAATATGTTTATTAAAATTTTATTTAAAAATATACTAAATAAGACGTCACTTCTAGACTCAATATATTTTGTTATATATATATATATATATATATATATATATATATATATATATATATATATATATATGTGTGTGTGTGTGTGTGTGTGTGTGTGTGTGTGTGTGTGTGTGTGTGTGTGTGTGAGAGAGAGAGAGAGAGAGAGAGAGAGAGAAACAAATTGTAGACTTGAAAGACTTGGGCTAGCCGGCCAATCCACTAAATTTAATATATTATAGCATGCTCAAGCCTTCAGGTTTATTAGTTCCGAGCCATCAAATTAATTTTCTTATTTGGTTAAAATTTTTGTCTTAACCCATTAATTTTTCAACCACGACTGGAAATTACGGTTTTCAACAACTTAAAAGTAGTCAAAAATGCCCTCAATCCGGTCAGAAACACCCGTTTTGACCACTTTTTCGACCACATTTGTGATTTGTTATTCAAAAAAGTCTTGATCGCTATTTTTGATCATCCGCAAAAGTGATCAAAAATAGCGACCACTATCCTCATGTAGTCAAAAAATAACGTCCACTGGGTGATTAGAAAATCCGGACCAGCCATGGCTGTCCGTTTTGGTTTCTGACAAAAGAAATGGATACACATACTACCAAAGAAATGGATTACCTTTACCAAAATGTAATACAATCACTAAGTGTATGATTTCAGTTATGATTTTGAATTTTGATTCCAATATTTGAACGAAACGTCCCATAATTGACTAGATTGCATGTACGCTGGCTGGGTGAAGAACTGTACTGAACCTTTTTCATTTTAGGTTTTTATCTCTTGGGGAGGGGGGGAGAGGAGGTTGTATATGCTTAATCTTTTTTTTATGGGTCAGACCACGAGATATCCTGAGCAGATCTTAACTGTAGGAGACACCTTTAAATCCGTACCAATTAGTTTAGTGGCAAAGTGCTGGCCATATTAGTTTTTCCATGCGAGAGGAAGTTCCAACTCCCAATTTCTTTTAAAAAATGAGAGTGCACGACCACTCACGCTAATCAAGTTGATTGTATATGCTTAATCTTTGACATCTCATGTGGGATGGTTACATTTTTTGGTTTATTTGTTGACATGGTTGCAGATTTACAGAGCAAGAATCGGTCTTGTCGGCCTTAAAATACGGGTCAAACCAAAAATTCTGCAGATCCATCCATTTGACTTGCATTTAAAGCTAACTAATCCCAATCCCCATTTTTGTGTTCCAACTTTACAATGTATTCGGAAGGACTTGTATAGTTGTATTGCAGGCCAGATGTAAATTTCTTGACTTACTAGATGGCACCGCATGTGACGAAGGAACAATTTGGTTTGTAAATTATGGACGGTGCACAATACAAAATTAAACTGTTATTAACACTTGATGGTGTGACCGTAACTAAACTACACTTTGTTTAATTCTTATTCACGTTTTCATTTTTCTTTTTACCACTATATGAAGAAAAAAAAAACACGAAGAAGCTAGAAGTTACAATGTATGTAATAGAACTTACTAATTCATACAATAGCCTATTTTGCAATTACTGGGACAAAATTTATATTCCATAGAAATATTATTGTGAATATTAATTCTATTGTTTTGTTTGTGATAATATATATAGAGGGATGTTAATCCGGCAATTAAGTTCGCTCGGTTTTGGGCTAGTCTTGTTGAGCTGTCGGACTTATTGGTTCAGGCTAATCGATTATTTTATTATTTTATTTTTGGGTTCGGGTTCGTCCTGACCCTAAACTTCAAGTTGTCAGGCTTATCGGACAGGTTGAGCCATCTGAACTAGAATTGAGAACTAAGAGTAAGTACCCACATTTAGAGGTATAAAATCAGACTCGATTCGCCGAGTTGAGCCCATTTAGCCCTTGTTTAGGCAAGTTGAGTTGTATATTTCTTCGACTCGATCCGAACAGGTCGTCCTATTTAGACCCTAGGGGTACCCGTGTTATACAAGTTGCCATCATGGCCTATGTATCCCGCTGGCCAACTGACAGATGGTTTTTAAAGTAATAGTGGGATGGTGGAATGATGGAGGTAAGTGTAAACGGGAATTGGGATCTCCCGAGTGTCGAACTCAAGGATGTCAAGTCGGAGCCAAGTGAAATGCAAACAACCTAGTGTCACAATGTATCAACAAGGATGGTCTAGGTGCTAGGTGGGGGTGTTGGTAGTGTGTGGGAAAGTGAGAAACATAAGAAAGTGAAGGAAAACCAAGGAAACAAATATAAAACAAGTAAAACGGGGATTTGGATGGAATTGGAGTTGTGGTTTGTGCACTCATTGGTCTTAAGTAGATAAGAGTGGGTGCAAGACTTGGCTAACCTAGGGAGACCTAAGACACCATCATTAGGTGGCGTCACACCTAAACTCTCGTTCCCTACGTCGGGCAAGGCATTCATCAAACACTTGGCGGGTAGTCTACCGTCTCCTCCCCTAAGCTCGCCCTCTCGGGTCGTAGGAAGGGGATTGCAAGGGCAAGACTAAGGAGAGTGCAATCTCTTGCTAAACTCCCACTCTCACACTCATCTAACCATTGGAGCTCTCAATGGAAAGAGATCAATATGCACTGTACTCCTCTACAACAAAGGCATACAAGGCCAAAACATACAACCAATCTCATCATTCATACATTCAAAGCATAAGAACACAAATACAATCCAATCCACATCCAAATCCTAGATGTCTAACAATTCATCATCATTAATAAGATCACAAAGCATACATTAAATAAGAAATATGAACAAGGAAGAGTGGTTACCCAAGTCTTCGATCTTGATGCTTGTAATCCAATAGAAATGTTGAACAATGAATTCTAGGGTTGGAAATAGAAATCTAATCTAAGAAATTGAAAGGAAAAGATAAAACCTAATCTAACCTAATCTAAGAGTGCTGAAATGAAAGGTGAGGAAAGGGGAAAAAGAAGTCTCCTCCCAAAAAATCCCCTTACAAGCCTTTAAATAGGCTTAAAATATGTCTTTTCCGCGTTGGCATCCAAACGTTCATCACAACGTGCGTTGTGATTTCGTTGTTCTTTCGGCTTCCGCGACAATGCACTCGTAATGCACGTTGCGGCTTGAGTTGTTGCGAATCTGCCCTTCTTGCCTTCACCAAGATTGTAGCCCTTGAAGTTTTCAAACCACAGCCTCTGAAATCACCTCAATTGGACACCCTTAGCTCAAGATATGATCGTTCTACCGAACTATCGCCGGAATGTCCTGAAAATGACAATGTTTCGCTATTTTTCTACAAAGGCAATAGAATTAGTCCTTAATCCTAATTTCTATCAAACTAAGCTAATTAAGCACAAACTAGGCATAAAGGACTCCAATTAAAGCACCATTAGCCTATAAAATACCCTATAAAACATAGTATATTTGGCGCTTATCACCAACCCGCATAACCCGCCACCCCTACCCATACCTCCATCCTAAGTTTATTAAATATTTAGTAGTTTAAACTTGTTTGTAATTTTGTATGAAAATTTAAAATAATATTGTTAATAGTAAGAATTGAACTCTTAATCTCTCCTTTAATCTTAACCTAACAAGCTAAGATCAATTAAATGCCAAACATATTTATTGAACTTTTTTTTGTATAATTATATATATATATTTAAATCACTCAAACAAACATTATATAGTTATATAGTTATATAATTATAACACACACACACACATTAATGATCAAATGAGAACCACCCCTTATGTGAGAGCATGAGAACCAACATGAATATACACAATCTAGTGATGTACTACACGAATGCACACAATCTACTCCTGGGTAGATTGTGTGCATTGTGTACTTAGAATATTGAATTCTGTGCATTATGTTGTAGTTTTCTCACCTAACACAAGTGTGTGTATATATAATTATATTAATATAAAATTACAATTAAACTAATTAATTAGTACTTAAAAAATAATTAATACGTTTAATTGTAATTTTATATATATAAAAAATTAATGTAAATTTTATTTATTACATAAATTAAGTAAAGTTTTACAATTTAAACTATACATTTCATAAACTTCATAACTTAATAATATTATAATAATAAAGTAAAAATAAATATATTACATATAAATTATATTTATGTTAAATAAATTATAATTATATTTTAATTTAAACTAGCACATTTTGATATTTACACAAATAACTATAAACTTATACATCATCAATTAATCCAAACCTCCATTCCTAAATTTTAACTAAAAATAATTAATATACTTACACTATAATATAATATTTACAATAAGTGTTTAATTTTTCATTATTTATTATCATAAAAATAATTTATTTCGTAATATATGATATGAGTTTAATTGTACATGTTTCTCTTGTTAGTTTGAGTCTATTTGTGGGCTTAAGTTTGTTAAATTGTTACTTTCAATACCTTATTCATTGCTTTCTAATGAAAATATGGTTTAATGCTTGATTTGAGAGTTTTTATGGTTTTGTTAGTGTTTTGAAACCATTGCAGATCAATTGCACAAGCAAAGGGAAGTTCTAAGACAAGTTTGGAGCCAAATTAAAACAGAGTTAAGGTGAAGCTACGGAGGTGGCTAAAATGCTTCAAAGAGAGCCAAAGAGTAGTACTTTCAATGATGAAGTAGAAAACTCGACGCATCTAGAAATTCCAGAATGTTGCGCGAAGATTATGCCCTTAGTATTTTGATCATATCTCACTCTAGGAATGTCCAATTCAAGTGATTCTTGCACCATTGGAAAGAAGACTCGAAGGGATACAACCTATGATGAAGCAGAAAACTCGACGCGTCTAGAAATTCCAGAATGTTGCGCGAAGATTATGCTGAAAACTCGACGCGTCGAGTTTTGACTTGACGAGTCGAGAATACTGGGCGAATTTTGGAATATTTTGCACGGAAACTTCTTAATTTGACCTCGCTTGGCTCCCGCTATAAAAGGCCCATCTTCCCTCACCCTAGGGCATTATGCTGTGTTTTGGAGACAAGAAAGACAAGAATTAAGAGCTACAAGTTATCTTGGGAAGAAAGAAGAAAGTTAAGGAGATTTGGGAGAATCGCGCTTGGTTTATTCTTATACTCTCTTTGATTATTTGTAAACTCTTTATTATTGTTATGAATTCCATATTAGCCATGTGTAGCTAATTTATCTTAGAGATTCTTGGGTAAAAGTGTTTATGAACTTACGCCTATGTTCTCAGATTCTTTAGTATATTAATATTTGGGTTTTATACTTGTGTTGTAATTGTGATTTATGTTGTTGATGCTTGTAATTAGCGGCCATAGTTACTTGTTTCATAGCTTTCTTTGTGTCATAATCGGAGTTAGGCATAATTTAGGGCACACACACAATTATACTTAACTGTTGCACCTTGGGAGAGGTCATATATGTTAAGGAGTTTAATTCTTGATTATTGCACATCAGGAGATGTTATTAGTAGTTAGGAATTTATATTGAATGCTTGTTCTTATATTATTGAGTGTTTATATCACGGGAGTGAATAATCACTTGTTTTAGGTTAGAGATTACAGGAGTAACTCTTTCTCTTGTTGCATTCTCACACTTGAATACCAGAAATCTCATTCTCTCTCTATTGTTTTCACAAACCTGCTACTTTGTTGCTTTTAAATTAGTTTTAATCAACCATCCATGATAATTATTAGGATTAGCTTCACAGAAATAAATTAGTAACTAGTGCTTGATACGCCCCGCTTCCCCTATGGATCGATAACTCGATACTCCAGGTAATTATTTGTTTGAGAAATATACTACAATCAATATATTTATTAAAATTTTATTTTAAAATGTAATAAAAAAAATACTAAAGATGAACTTACCTATAAACTCCATGTATATTAGGTTTCACATCACTTCTATAATAAATAATAACTTTCAATACTTCAGGTTGTCGGGCCATCCTTATTGGGCAATCGTGTTTATTGGTTTTGGACTAATATTTTTTTATTGGGCTAGCCCGTTCAGACCATCGACCCGTCGCTTTCGGTTTTATCAGGCCAGCGCTTCGGGTTCGGACTAAGATTGACATCCCTATATATAGATAAATAATTCAATGAGACAACATCTTCTCGTGAGACTGTGAGACACAATATGAATGCACATAGTCTACTACAGGAATGCACACAGACTATAGTGTGCAATTTGCACAACATGAGTGCACATAGTCTACTACAGGAATGCACACAGACTATAGTGTGCAATTTGCACAACATGAGTGCACATAGTCTAGTGTGTGTGCGTTCCTATAGTAGACTGCGTGCAATCATGTTATGTCACACAGTCTCACGGGAAGATGTTGTCTCACTGGAACATTAGCATATATATATATATATATATATATATATATATATATATATATATATATATATATATATATATGATAAAGATCTGGTGCGACGGCTACTGCTTCTCGTGCAGTCGTACAACTTTGCACCACTATGTATGAAAAATGCACCAACATGCGTTTAGAAATGCACCAGGGTGCGACCTTAGTCTCCCTTGCGGTCAGGCAGATATATTAGGACCGTAGGATGAGCTGAGATCAAATAGCTGGAAATCAATGAAGAAGAGAAATTACGTGGTGGCCATTTCGTAATTTCTTGTACCATGTATATTTCGACGGTGCATTACGTGCTAGTGTGTTGTGCATTTTTAAGTACTCTGTGGTGCATTTTTGAGTGATTAATGGTGCATTGTTTTGTATTACACCACTCAACGGGGGTGTCAAACCCGTCGACGGGTTCAATAGACCCGTTATCGGGGTACATTACGTGCTAGTGTGTGGTGCATATTTGAGTGCTCTGCATTGCATTTTTGAGTAATTAATGGTGCATTGGTTTGTATTACACCACTCAATAGCAGTGTAAAACCCGTCAACGGGTTCAATAGACCAGTCAACGAGGTGTATTATGGTGCATTTTTTAGTGTTCTGTGGTGTATTTTCGAGTGTTGTGTGGTGCATTTTCAAGTGATACATGGTGCATTGAGATTGTCCCGCGCCTTTGGATGTAAACGATAGGACGATGTAGATTAGGCCACACAACCGCATGGGAGATGATGACCAAATATGATCGCATATACTAAAACCACGCACCTTAAATTTGACCTAGATGTAAAAATTACAAAATTGCCACCACGTTTTTTTTTTTTTTTTTTTTTTTTTTTTTTTTTTTTTTTTAATTTTGTTAATCTTGGACGTTGATTTAAGCACGATCAATGACTCATATTTAACCGCACAACCGCCTCTAGGTGCACCAACCGCATTTGAACCTAATTATATATATATATATATATATATATATATATATATATATATATATATATATATATATATATATATATATATATATATATATATATGGTCTAGTTCAGGTGCGCCGCGCCTTAACTTGCGGTACTGTAGCCGCACCAATAATTATGCAAATATACACTAATAATGTTAAAAAATGCCCAACAAAAAATGCACAAATACACACCATTAGATACACATCACCAAAAACACCATTACAACGTATGCATTATACCGACCCTGTTAATAACATAGATGGTACTGTCCCAAATATACCATGGGAATATTATTTAATTAAAATTTTAATCATATAATAGATCAAATTTAATTAATTATTATATGTGCCCTAATTTTTTTAATAGCTTATGAATTTTATAAAATGTAATTTATGATAGAATAAAGATTGATTTGTGAAAAAGTACGTAATCTTTTTAATAGCTTATGAATTTTATAAAATGTAATTTATGATAGAATAAAGTTTGATTTGTGAAAAAGTATGTAATTACTAGCCAAATGTATGTTTCGGATGGAGCTCGTATTATGATCTTAAATCTTAATTAATAAACTAAATTAAATAAAAGATTATAATAAGATAAATTAGTTTAGTTGTCTATAGATAATTAACTCAAATTTAAAATGTTAAGATAGCTATAGCTTCATAGGAAGTTAAATTTAAAATTTTATAATTATTTAATTAACTATTGAGCCAATTTGATCAGTGTTAGCGAAGGACTTATTCATCATCAAATTGGCAGTCGTTAAAATTGAATATATGCATTTAACCGCACGTGGGCAAACTTTGACGCCCCGGGCAATGGACATTTTTTTTATCACCCACTTGTTAATCACATGTTTAAATATTAGTCACCTATTTTTATTCAAAGCTCCATTATTGTTTTTGGTTATTTGTTGGGCAATAACCTCTAAGCTTATTGGGTCAACTACACGATTTAATTTCTATTTCCATAAATATTTTCGTATCCGACCTATCAATGGCATGAATAATTCAGTTTGTTGGTCTTTCTTTCTTCCAAAAGGCTGAACCCCAACCCGACAGAACATTTGGAAGGATGTAAATCATGGTAACTCAACTAAACATGAACCACAGAGGTTAGATCGGTGCTCACTGCGCACAAGGAGCCCCCCTCACTTTGAGAGGTTGCTCCCACGCTGCCGCTAATAAGATTTGATCCCTGGTCATTCTTCCAAAGTTTCACCTCTATGACCAGTTGAGCTACCCATGCAGGCAGTTTGTTGGTCTTTCTTAATCTAACATTCCGTAGTGTCAACATAAATCAATTGGATAATTAAAGATGGAATATATAAACAAATAGACAAAGCGATGAAGAGGTTAAAGCTCATAGTCACTTAGCTTGAGTGATTTCGGAATAGTATTTTAGTATATTAGAAGAGTTTAAATCTATTTTCCTATACAATGAAATAATCTTTATACATATACTCCGTATAATCTAAGGTGTTTGATCACTATAGAGTAGGCATGACCACGATTCCGGTTCTGATTCGTAACCGGAACTAATAAGATTCCGGTTAAGATTCTCGTAATAAAGGAATCGGAACCGTCGGTTCCAGTTCCAAACCGAAAAAAAAAAATTGAAGTTGAAATTTGAAAACTAAGCCAGCAGGCCAATAGCCATGCTATTGGTCTACTGGCCAATAGCATGACTATTGGCCAAAAATATTATAGTTCTTTTTTTTTTTTTTTCATAAAATCAATCCGGTTAGAATCAGAACCGGAACCTTACTATAAGATTCCGATTTCGGTTTGACGATTTTCAGAACCAAAATCGATAGTTTCGATTCGGAATCGAACCGGAACCGGAATCGCGGTCACCCCTACTATAGAAGTGTTGATGGAGTATATTGACATGTGTAAGTAAGCTAACTACCCTGTGAAGGGTGCATCTTAATTTGGACGAAAATAAATCAGATATTTATAACTGATTATCTTGAACTTGATGCTAACCGCCTTTGTCTAGTCTAGTACTGAATTTGTTCAGGAATGAGAGGCCAATTCATTAAATTGACCGAATTTTAGTAATTTTCTCTAACCAAACAATAAAATTTTCACCTTTATTAAATTCCATATATTGTAAACAAATTACAATTCAGGCAAATCAAATATCCCATTAAGAATGAGAAAGTATAGCGGAGATAAAGATAACCTCATCAGCAAAACCTTTCCTATTAGAAGTTACTGTATCTTTGACTGCCATTGCATTTAAGTAAGACAAAAAATAGATTAAAATATAATTGTGTGGGAAGACTCCTTTAGAATTCAACAACTATGTCAGCTCAGAAGCTAAATCGAGTGTTCAGTCTTCAAGTATGCTTGTGACGGTGGCAGACTTTTGGCCTCAGACTTGAAAACATATAAGTGAGCAGAGCCTATATTATATTGCACCGCCACCATCTAACACCAATCATCTAGATAGATACCTACCCACCTCCAAATTGTCAAGAAGAAGCTAAGAAGATAGATAGATTTCATTAGTCTCTAATAAATTAAAAACTCTATTACTTTTAAAAGTGAATTATATTATCATCATATTTGTAAATTCAACACTATTTTTTTTTTTACATTATTATAATTTAACGTAATTACTTCCAAAATAATATAATAAGTAAAATTATTTTAAAAGAAATAAGTTACCAAAACCTGCCAAAATCAACTTTTGAAAGGCTTGAACCACACTTGCCAGCCTTACAATATGTAGCAACACAAATAATAATAATAATAATAATAATAATAATAATAATAATAATAATAATAATAATAATAACAATTTCGGTCCAACGAGCTAAGTATTAACAAAATGACAATTTTGGTTCACATGTTTAATTTCTACCAATTTTCATTCACGACTATTGTTTTAGTACCAATTTTCATTAACGACCTAATGAAGTAGCGCATACACCAATGTAGGAAATTAAAAAAAAAAACATAAAAAACGACAACCAAAATATTGTAGCTTCTATGCACTTGATATCCACTCGAAATGCAAACGCCTATACAAAAAATCAGAATCATATAGTTGGTTATTTAATACAAATAAACTAGCACACGAGAAAATTCGGAAACAAGTACACGCTCGAATGAAGGTGTGCACACACCAACTTAGGAAATTTTTTAAAAAAAAAACAAAAACAAAAACAAAATTGGCAAACACAACACTATATCTACTACGCACTTACTATCCACTCGAAATGTAAATGCCTAAGCAAAAAATGCACGCTCAGTGTTGCAAAGGTTACCTTTGCACACACCCGTGAGAAGTAACGCACACACCAAAAAAAAAAACATATAACCATTCACGTGCCCCGCGAAACACCACACAAACCATCAAAGCACTCTTACAATTTGCACACACCCACCTAAATAAGCGCAACCACCATCGAACTAAAGTATTAAAAAAAAGGATGGTGCAAAGTTCCATTACCAGAAATTTGCACACACCATACCACATGCACAATAGCACACACCAATGCAACATTAACTTACGTCAAATTTACAAATGTACATACCTGTGTTTTTAGGCGCCATTTGCAAGCTATGTAGGATTGTAGAATACCGTTTCTTATTTGCACGTTAAAATATCAGAATACACAGTATACCCAATTATTACAATTGATACGATCCCTAATATTATGGTAAAGATGCTATTTAAATTAGCACCAAAATTAAACATCATCACATAATTACTCTTTCACCCTTCTTATTTAAATTTGTTCTTAATTAATTGAGTTTTGACCTTCAATCCTACCCATCCATCGTAAATTGATTAATGGAACACACACACACAATATATATATATATATATATATATATATATATATATATATATATATAGCCGAACCTGTTGTGCCCCATTGACTAAGAAAGGGCGGACGCAACAACTAACTACATGAACCCCTTCAATTCCTTTCTGTTGTTGTCAGCGCTTTCCCGGGCCGAGCTGGAGGTAGGCAAAGCCCAAAGGCTGCTATCCCAATAAGCTAGCGGACGAAACGAAGAGGGGGCCCGACAATCATACCACATCGGTTAAAAAAGCGTGTTCCCTTTAGATAAGACGCACCGTAGGCCATCCTCGACCTTCTTTGTTATTATATATATATATATATATATATATATATATATATATATATATATATATATATATATATATATATATATATATATATATATATATATATATATATAGAAGGGTTCAGGTGCGGAGAAGGGTTCCCGTGCGGTTGTCGCACCTTAAGCATTAAAATGGCGCATCTTAAGTACACGTAAAAACCATGCACAATACGCACAGAAGCAAAGCACCTTAAGAACACAAATCACGCACCTTAAGCACACAACAAACACCTTAAGAACACAAACCACGCACCTAAGATTTTAAAATGGCTCACCTTAAGTTTCACACAACTGACACACCTTAAGCATACAAATCCCCCACTTTATGAAGGAAAACAACGCACCATAAGAAAGAAAATCACGCACCTTAAGTTTCAACAACTACTAACATTAAGCACAAAACTCCAATGTGGGACAGAATTGTTAATAACTCCAAGTATTTTAAAAAAACATAGTATATTTGATTTGCACCCTTGCATGCGAAAGAGAGAGTCTTTATGCACTAGTAAACTTACATCCCATTCTAATGTGGGACAAAGGCTTCTTCTTCCAAGCCTTCTTAACTCTACTTTTCAATTCAAATGGTTTTATTTTGAAAATTAATTTCTGAATAACACATTAACCATTTTGAGTGTATAATATATTAATTTTTTCGTCTTACTTCGAAGAATCCGAATGTACTTAGATCCAACACAAATTGAAAGTGAACCCACATATATTTGTGCAACAAAATAACCACTTAAAATGTCTTTTTTACTAAAAAAATATTCCAACAATATATAGTAATAGTAGAAGAAATGTGGAAGTGTTCAAACGAATTTACATGGTTAGCTTGGGTAGTTGAACCAGAGGAAGGGGAGGGCAGAGACACTTGGAAATTACCTCCTTCCCATTAGTTTTGCTAGACGTTTTATGATCTCATGTAGTCATGTTTCAAATTGAAGGACTGAAATAGGTAGAGATTTAATAGTATAAACAATTGAACAGAATTGAAAGTTAAGAATTAAAGTAATAAATTAGTATAGTCAGTTGAGTAACATATTAAATAATCTCATTCAACTATATATGTCAAATAGTATTATAGTACAATAAGTTTAATATAAAACAATATTGTCCAAGTAGAATATCCCTAATTGTAAGCAAAGGTTTAACATGAGATACTAATAATTTACGTAATTAAATTCGTCAATATTCGTTAGCGTGTTGAGTTCGTAAATCGTAATGAAAAAATAATAATATTTTTTTGAGAATAAAAAAATATTATTATTAATTCACCTACTTTTTCTGGTTTACCAATTACCATTTATGTCCAGGCTCCAACTCTTGCCTTTTAAGCAGACCTTTTTCCATTATTTCTTAATTTTCTTCATTTCCTTTTCTCTCAACCTACCTATCAACACAGATCCATTCTTGAATATGCATAAATAATCATATACATATTCCATATACTGTTTTCTGTGGAGATCTAAGTTAAAGATTTATAGCTTTAATTGGATGGAAATGGAGAAGAAGTTGAAGACGGAGACGGAGGCGTCTCCGTCGCAGACGGCGGCGTTGAATACGGTAACCCCTTGTGCCGCTTGCAAGCTTTTGAGGAGAAGATGTGTGGAAGAATGCCCTTTTTCTCCTTATTTTTCCCCTCATGAGCCCCACAAGTTCGCCGCCGTTCACAAAGTCTTTGGTGCCAGCAATGTCTCCAAGCTCATCATGGTAATCATGCGTTTACAAATTTTGAAACTTTTTTTTTTCTTTTTTGGGGAAATTCTACCATGGCATCCATGTCAAGCTATAACCTTTTCACCGGCTATAGTATATGCTATAACCTAAAAATAAACATTGTTACATGTTTTTATTGGCGACGGGAGAAATCAGTAATTACTATTTGAAAATGATTATGTAGTAAATTAAACCTACCCTTTTAATTTTAACGGTCTAAATATTTAGGTTGCCTGCCAATAGACAAACTTATAACCTTAGGTTGTTATCAAGTCAATAGCTGTAATAAGGTGGTGAGTTACTTTCACTAAGTAATCTAGATGGGTGTTAATCGACACTATTTATAACCCAAAATCATACATATTTCTAGTATAAAAAGCAAATTAAGGCTTAATATTTTTGTTTATATATATATATATATATATATATATATATATATATATATATATATATATATATAATTCAATATCTCCCAGTGAGACCATCTCACGAATTTTTATCCGAAAAATAGGTCAGTTCAAGATAAAAATGTAACACTTGTATTGAAAAAATATAATACTAATAAGGAATAAAGTGTCAATTATAGTGTAATACTTTTGAGAAAAAATGTAATATTTCTAAATCACATTTCCCCGTATAAGTATTACTTCCTGGTCTTATTTTATCTGTCATACTTATGGTTAAACTAACTCTTTCTTCTTTGCTAATTTTTATTAGCATTTTCTTATAATTTTTAAATTTGATATATATTTTTGTGTTTAATATAGTTTTTAAATATATAGATTTTAATATAGTTTTTAAATATAGATTTTAATATAGTTTTTAAATATATAGATTTTAAATACTAATTCTAAACTTAATATTATGAAATATTAAACTGTAAATAACTCCAGTTAAATCCCGTTAATAGAATTAACACATAAAATGGGAGGGAAGGAGTATGTTTTTATCTTCACCCAATTCGTCTAACTGATGATGATCGGTGAGATGGTCTCAAACAAGTTTTTTGCGAATAAAATTTGTGGGTGTATGTGCAGGAGGTTCCGGTGAGGCAAAGAGCAGACGCGGCCAACAGTTTGGTGTACGAAGCGAACGTGAGGCTGAGAGATCCGGTGTACGGCTGCATGGGTGCCATTTCGGCTTTGCAGCAACAGCTTCAGTACTTACAGTCTGAACTTAACTCTGTGAAGGCTCAACTTCTCAGATACAAGTATAGACAAGTGGTGGTGAACGGTGGCACTCAAACGCCGCCGGTTTTAATGAACTCCATGGCCGTATCCGTGGCGGAGCCGCCACAAGCTCCTCCCCACTCTTCTCCGTCTTTGTTTACAACCTCTTCTAACATGGCCAGCTTTAGTAGTGTCATGCAAAATAATAACAACATTTCGTTTTTTCAATGATATATTCATAGTTATAGAGGGCAACTATTTTTTGTGAGCCTCAAAATATATCTTCATATATAATAACTTATATATATATTTTGAAATGTTAAGTGCAGTTCCATTTAAAATCCTATTTGATTCGCTGAGATTTAAAGAAAGTATATTTTGCAGGAAGTAGATGTAAACGAGGCCCGGTTGTAAATTGAGATACAATACATTTATCTTTTATTTTAGTACAATATTAAATATTGAAATCTATGATGATACCCAAATCTCTTTCGATGACAAGAAATGTATGTATGTGAAGTAACCTCCAGTCAAGTTAGTACACCATTTTATTAGTTGAATACAAAGTTTCAAATTTGATCCTTTTTTTTTTTTTTTTTTTTTTTTGAGTATTATCGTTAGAGTAGTTATTGACCTTTTTTGATTTGAGCAAGTCAACTATAAATAATCTAAACTAATTTATTTTTAATCTTTTATTGTTAGTAAGGTTACAAATGCACATTTTCTTGTAAATCAAAGAAATAATATATGTATGTGTTTCTTTAATTTGGGTTAACTATTTTTTAACTTTACTGGGTTGGGAGCAATGACGGACCTAGAAATTTTGTTCAGTGGGGGCGAAACGCATCAAAACAAAAGAGATGGTTTGATAAAAAATAAAACACTTAAAATATAGTCATAAATATTATTGGATGTGGACGAAAAATAAACAACATCAAAACATTATAAAAAATATTCATGACAAAATATTAAACATAATTAATTTGATAAAATAATTCGAATAAAAAATACATTATAAACACATCTCATTATTAATATAAAAGAAAGTTATATATATGTGTGTAAAGTTATATATATGTATGTGTAAATCTCACAATTAATTAATACAAAATATAGAAATCATAAAAATTATAAAGACATCTCATTAAATTATAATATGAAGTATATAAAAGTCATAAAAATAAAACATGCTTGCACACTTTGTAACCTAATTCGCGGGAGTAAATCTGCACACACGGGGGATTCGAACCTAGGCCTCTTAGAAAGACAATACACACGCCTACCACCTGATCTAATCACCCTTTCTTAACTTTTATATCTATTTTAGAGTTAATTCCATCAATGGTCCCCCGAGTATGGTGATTTTCCACAATTGATCCTCGACTTTTAATTTGGACAATTTAACCACTCGACTATCAAAATCTTTCCAATTGTGGTCCTTCCGTCAGATCTAGTTAAGTTGACGTCAATTTTAAGGATAAAAGCGTCATTTCAGTCTTCCCTCCCTCTTCCGTCTTCTATTCGTCGACGGTGCAGCAGACCACGTGAACTGCGTGGCTGGGCGCTTGGGCGGTAATGATGATAGATGGTGGTGGTCGTCGGTTCATTCTTTCTCTGCAGCTAAGCAGACAACTTCCAAGCTCGACAATGGCCGTAGCTTCCAAGTTAACATCAAGTGTGGTTGGACCAAAGTTCTAATCTATATTGGTGAGGATTATCATAACATTTTTCAAGGGAGTTGTTGGATTTAATTAATACGGGGGTATGCCCGAATCAATAAACCCGGATAGAAAACGAGTAACAAATAAATAATGAACGATGTTGTAAAAGGCCGTGAGACCGTATATTGTATTAATCGCCGTAGTGGCCGGGGTCGGCCTCTGCGACGGTCGTCCCCCTCTGCCGAGGTCGTGCCATCCTCCGGCGCCGTGGTCGTGCCAACCCCGGGGTAGGCCGACCTCGCGCGCCGACCTGCCATGCCGAGGTCGGGCCGACCCCGACCTCGGCCTAGGGTCATGGTCCTCCAAACCGTCCCTGATTTTTTTTTTTTCGAGCCTAAGCACTCGGGCTCCTCCGTCGGGGTTGGTATGCGAGATCGGCCCTCGTGCCCCCTTAGGGTGCGTCCTCCGTCGGGGTTGGTACGCGAGGTCCGGCCTCGTGCCCCCTTAGGGTACGTTAGCCGCTTGAGCTAAGTCCTTCCGGACTACGCCACCGGGCTCTTCCGTCGGGGTTAGTACGCGAGATCGGACCTCGTGCCCCCTTAGGGTGCGCCTAACCGCTTGGGCCCAGTCCTGTCAGACCAAGCCACCGGGCTCCTCCGTCGGGGTTTGTACGCGAGGTTAGACCTCGTGTCCCCTTAGGGTGCGCGTTAGCCGCCTGGGCCTAATCCTTTCGGACTGTGCCACCGGGCTCTTCCGTCGGGGTTGGTACGCGAGGTCGGACCTCGTGCCCCCTTAGGGTGCGCCTAACCGCTTGGGCCCAGTCCTGTCGGACCAAGCCACCGGGCTCCTCCGTCGGGGTTTGTACGCGAGGTTAGACCTCGTGCCCCCTTAGGGTGCGCGTTAGCCGCTCGGGCCAAGTCCTTTCGGACTGTGCCACCGGGCTCTTCCGTCGGGGTTGGTACGCGAGGTCGGCCCTCGTGCCCCCTTAAGGTGCGTCCTCCGTCGGGGTTGGTACGCGAGGTCGGACCTCGTGCCCCCTTAGGGTCCGCGGGGGGAAGACATGAGTGAGCACTCGTTCCCCCTTTGTTCCATGATTTTTTTTTTATTCTTTTTTATTTTTATTTTTTTTTTTGTTTTTGTTTTGGAGAACCAATTTCGTAACAAGGGTCCTCCCCACAACGTGTTTCGGGCCATGAAACTTTATTCCGCTTATTGTTGTTCACTAAGACATTATTGAGGGAGGGGAATGGTCCTCCTCCTAAAATAGCAATGCCAAGATCCACCTCTTACATGGCCGTCATGGTGTGGACCTGGGGGTCCTTCTGACCAATTTGGCGACACGCCTTCAAGTAGCAAATACGGCTCACCTTTTGGTCCCCTCGGGCGACCCCGACCGCGGTCGGTGTTGGGAATTTGAGGCACAGGTGCTCCATGGAAATCACGCACCTGAGGTCCTCTAGGGCGGGTCGGCCGAGAATGATGTTGCGGGCGCAGTTGATTTTGACGACTACGAACTTGACCTCTCACCACATTATGGCAGAGATGCGGCGATGCGTATGTGTCCTAGCAGATGAAGGAGTCATGTTCCGGATGGAGTTTCCATCATTATCACAAGAAGTGCACTTTGACGTCACCTATAAGGCTGGGACGCGGACATCTCGGGGTCGGCATTTTGGGGGGTCGGCCGGAGCATCTACTCTCCTTCACTGACGATTACTCGCAGCTCGGAGAGTGGGGGACTGATGACGGATATATTGGGAATCGCCCCGAACCGACCCGAGGGCGCGAAGCAAGAACGGGTCCCGGGGCGGCGCCACGTACCCGCCCCGGCCGAGGCCTCGCCACGTGGCCCCCGCACAGGGCCACGTTGGAGGCCGGGCCTGCCTCTCCAGGAGGCTGGGCCTGCCTCTCCAGGAGGCCGGGCCGGCCTCTCCAGGAGGCCTGGCCTGCCTCTCCAGGAGGCCTGGCCTGCCTCTCCAGGAGGTCGGGCCTGCCTCTCCAGGAGGCCGGGCCGACCTCCACATGGGCTCGACCTGGGCCCATGATGAGCTCGGCCTGGCCCCCACAGCGCGGCCCGGTCGCGAGACCGGGCGCGGTCAACCCCAGATCCAACTACCCCCCGTTTTAGGGGGAGGCGGTTGGGGGCTTAGCTTGTATAAAAGCCCCCCTCCTTGTCCTAACAAGGGACATGCTATCTACACTCTATTTTCCAGACACACTTTGTACTGAAGAATCTTTGTAATAGCCGAATACTACGACAATTAATACAATATACGGTCTCACGGCCTTTTACTACATCGTTCGTTATTTATTTGTTACTCGTTTTCTATCCGGGTTTATTGATTCGGGCATACCCCCGTATTAATTAAATCCATCAGGAGTATTGTAGACAAAATTTCATTTTTTTTCCCATATTCATGTGTTGTTACCCTCCTTGTGAACGCATTGTTAGTGATTGTCAAAAGATTCGAATAAATATTTCATGCCAAGAAAGATATTGCAGAGACAAAATGGAAAGACTCAACACTGAACAACATTCAAGACTACATAAGAAAGCTTAACCAGTAGGACAATACACAAACTGTTTCATTGTCCAACTAATTGGATTGCACACAACAACGTTATTCAGCAGAAGCACAAGAATATTAATGCAATAGGGATGAACAAACAGGTTAAAACTTTTTAACGGAACTTTAAAACAAAAAAAAAAAAAAAAAAAAAAAAAAAAAAAAAAAAAAAAACCTCAACACTATTGCTTTTCTTCTTTATCTTCATGCTGTTTCCATCAGCTTTGAAGAACAGAATTTGGTGAACCACAGGCAAAAGCATCCCTAACAAATTTCTGGTAGATAACAGAACCACAGCCAATTCCAAACTCCTCATTGCTTTTCTCATCGAGGCAATACCCTTTAATTAACGTCGAGAGAGCTAGCAATTCTGGTCGAGTAGCTTACCAGCAACATCAGCATGAACAGTGACATAAATGAACTCAATTTCCCTGCCAATGTACTCCAGCAGTAGAGCAGATGGCGAGGCAGTGGCGGTGCATGGTGTCCGGCAATGAACTTCAGAACCAAATCCTTGAGATCACCATAATCTCTCGCATCTTGCAGCGAATCTGGCTTGACTGTGCATAGCATGTTCTCTTTTGCTGATTAACACGCTTCTTAGTAAATCCAATGCAAAACATCCTCAGTGTATAGTTGTCAGTGGTTTTAATATCCATGTGAGCCTTAATCAATGATTACCACTTCTTCACCAATGACCTCAACTTATCAGTTGTGAAGTCCGTACCCCAGACGTTTGTCAGGACATTCTTTCCTTGAACATCTTCAACTCTAAGACGAATCTTCCTGAAGGCATTATCCTCATCATTCTGGATATCTGCAAATGATACCTCAAACACACGATGCTTCAGACATTCAGAAGCAACGAGTTCTGAGCATGGGTAACGAGCGTCTTGCCGATGTTCTTGGTGCTGAACATTGACAGAGCAGTGATATCGTACCAGTTCTTCTTGGCGAATGGATCAAGTGATCAACTGCCTTCTTCTTTCCTCCCTTCTTCCCGTTGGAGATCCTCTTGTTCTTACATACGGCCATTGTCGAGCTTGGAAGCTGCCTTCTTAGCTACGGAGAAAGAATGAATCGACGACCACCCCCAACTGCCTTCATTACCGCCCAGCCACGCAGTCCACGTGGTCTGCTCTACTCTGTTATACCGTCGACGAAGAGAAGACGGAAGAGGGAGGGGAAGATCGAAATGACGCTTTTAACCTTCAAATTAACGTCCAGTTAACTAGGATCTAACGGAAGGACTAGAATTGGAAAGATTTTGATAGTCGGGTGGTTAAATTGTCCAAATTAAAAGTCGAGGATCAATTGTGGAAAATCACCATACTCGAGGGACCATTGTTGGAATTAACTCATCTATTTTAATATACTTATACTAAAACTTGTACTATATATACATATATACATACAAGGGTTATACATGGGGTGGGGGTGAGGTGAAGGGGGCAGCTGCCCCATGCTGGGTCCGCCTCTGGTTGGGAGTACTTTTTGTTTGTTCATTTTACTTAATTTTGAAATCTGACAAGTGACAAGTCAAACATAGGATCAGAGCAGAAAAAGAAGACTTTGGGATTTAAAGTAAAGAAGGAATGGCGTCTACCCTAAACTAGTTGAGTCGGGTACATATATTTATATTTTATACGTAGTAATAGGGGTGGGCGTTTCTGATTTCGTTTCAATTTTTTTTTTTTTTTTCAGTTTTGGTTTCGGTTTTGGTTTTTTGATTTTAAAATAGTTAAATCATTCAATTTAACATTAGGGTTCGGTTCGGTTTGAAACGGTTCGGTTTCGGTTCAGATTTAATTCGGTTCAGTTTAAGATTCTCAAATTTCAACATTTCCTAATTTTTCGAACATACTACCAAACAATATATATTCACATAATCCAAATTCAAACTCTAAACATTATATAACAAAATAGCAATCAAAATTTCAAACACAATACTAAGTACTAATTACCAAACATCAGTTAACGTTTTTGCACAACCGACTCTTCAGTTGGTTCAGTTGGAATATTTTTATTGATAAGATGAATAATCATTTATCTGTATAGTTGATATTAAAAGAACAAGTGCCAATTACTATATAGTTACTTTTTGGACACAATCTGTCATTGCTAGTGCACTCGAAATATATTCCAGTACTAGAAAATAATTATAGTGCATTGAAAATCAAAATTAGAATGATTGTAAAGCACATTAAATTTATAGAAAAACATGAAACTAAGGAAAATACTGAATATTGTAAATATAACTCAAGTTAGATATAATTGTGAGGTAAAGAACAATTGCGACAAACAACAAAAATGCAATGTAGAAAACAAGCTATAAAGAAATCAAATAAAAAATTTAAGGTTCGGTACTAGTAAGAATGAGAACTGAACGGCGGAGCAGGCATCAAGGAACTTGGATTTACTTCTTTATTATTATTATTATTATTATTATTATTATTATTATTATTATTATTATTATTATTATTATTATTATTATTATTATTATTTTGAATGCTTATTATTATTATTTATTAAAAAAAATTGTATAGCATTCGGTTCGGTTCAGGTTTTGCCAAACCGTTCAGTTTCGGTTCGGTTCGGTACTAAACCGTTCGGGTTATAAAATCTCGAACCATTCGATTTTCTATTACTAGTTCGGTTCATTTTAGTTCGGTTTGGATCGGGTTGGTTCGGATCGGATAAACCGAACCGAAGTTCCCACCCCTACGTAGTAATATATAGATTCAAGAGGTAGCAATTCAGTTTTAACTATTTTTTTCATAAGATCTCGTTTGCTCATAGTATTATTTTGACATAACTATTTTTTATTCTTTATCAAGTGTCAACAAAATCGTTTAAATTCCGTAGAATACAAAGACATTTAGGTCTTTAATTATGATTTTTTTTCAAAAATAAAAATAAAAATATAGCGGGTCACATCACTTTGTATAAAAAAAAAAGATTGAAACGTTCTTGTATTTAATGAAATTTGAGATGAAATATTTGTTGCACTAAATGCGGTGGAATTGAGACAAAAAACAATTCCATTGCCAAAATGCGACGGGAAAAAATATGGCGACGAAATATTCGTATCCAAAATGGAGACGAAATTAGTGTCGGAATAATTTCTGTTGCCAAAGTGCGACGGAATTGTGACTGAAAAAGTTTCATCGCAAATTTGCGACGCCTTATTCTGTCGCCATATTTTGTGACGGAATTATACCGTCGCGTACAAAAATACGACAAGCCGATAGACGACGGAGCGAATTCCTTCGCAAAACGTGATTCACGACGGAAATATTTCGTTGCGATTTGCGATTTTTCTTGTAGTGCATCAAATGGTAATGTCACAATAATACTCGGACTAAAAGAGAATATTTTCAAAAAGGACTAAAGTAAATAAGTAAGTAAATTGTCACCTACCAAGACTATGTGGTCTAATGGTACCCGGGTTGGACTTCTATTTGGAAGATTGTGAGTTTAAGCCTCAGTGGGGGCGTTATTGGTTCTTTGTGTTTCAGTAGGTTGAGAAAGTATATGAACAGATACTACATTGTAATAGAGTCAGTGGCATTAACTCCTTAATTAAGGATACATGTTTTGTTGTAATAGAGCTAGTAGCATTAACTCTTTAATTAAGGATACATGTTTTGTTGTGATAATTTACAAGGTTGTGATAATTTACAAGTACATTGTAGAATGAGTTAATTCCATCAAAGGGTCTCCCACTATCACTAGTACAAAAATGATAGACGTGTAAAATCGGGGCGTGACATTTTTGTAATTAAAATGACACTATTTAATAATTTTTTTAAAAAAAAATTAAGGAAAATATGCATCTAAAGTTCAAGACTTCAGACGCATATTGTCGCGCATTCTTTTTTTTTTTTGCTCCTGTAGCAACATCGGACGCAGATTGTTAGGGTTTTTTGAACAAAACCAACCCAATCCGTTGTTTTCCCACAGCCACAGCCACTGCCTTCTCTTCTCTATTCCAGCTAACAAACACACCAGCCGCCAACAAACACACCAGCTGCCTATCCGCCGGTCGTCCAGCCGTTGCCAACAAGAAAACCTCTGTTGCCCTATCCATTGTCTTCCCCTTCGCCGACGTTCGCACAGACCCCTCCTCGCACAGTCGCCGTTGACCGCCGGTCTCCAATCGCCCTCCCGCCGCCGCCGGTCTCCAATCGCCACAAGGTATGTATATGTATATTTTATTCAAGTTTTTAATTTAATTTAATTTTAGTTTAGAGAGACGACGCAGCAGACTCAAACGACCGCTCTCTTTAGCTCCACGGCCTCCCTTGCAAGGCTGCGACGACGCAACAGAGGTAAGTTCCTCGTCTCCGAATGCGGCTGCGTCAGAGCTGGATTTTGGACTGTGCAAGCTGGGCTACCGCACAAGGCCCCCAAATTTTAGAGCGCTCCAAATTTTAACGGATCCAATATTTAAATTTTACTTAGCTAGTTTAGAAATAAATAATAAAAGTTTTCAACCATAATTAAAGGGTTCCATGGAGAAATGGTAGAAACATGTGTTTTTTGTGTTTCAATTTGAAAGGCAAAGGTTCAAAACTTGCACCTAACATTGGACATCTCCCTTTGTTTTTAATCCTTTTGCATTGCGCACACACTATTATTGTTGTTGTTGTTATAATTGTAATTTATTTATTCCATAATATGTCTTTTGTTTTTTTCTTTGCACACAACAACATTTTACATTATTATTATTATTATTATTATTATTATTATTATTATTATTATTATTATTATTATTATTATTATTATTATTATTATTATTATTGAGTTAATACCATCTGAGGTCCTCCGACTACAGTGGTTTTGCCACGTTTAGTCCTAAATTTTCAAATTGACCATCTGTGGTCCTTCGACTTTCAAATTTAACCATTCGTGGTCCTAGTTAACCACCCATGGTCCTTCAACTATTAAATTTTAACCAACCATGGTCCTTTCAAGAGGACCGCGACTGGTTATATTTCAAAACTTGAAGAACCATGGGTGGTGAACTTGGACCAAAAATGGTTGAATTTGAAAGTCGAAGGACCACAAATGGTGAATTTGGAAGCTTAGGACTAAACATGGCAAAATCACTGTACTCGGAGGACCTTAGATGGTATTATTATTATTATTATTATTATTATTATTATTATTATTATTATTATTATTATTATTATTATTATTATTATTATTATTATTATTATTATTATAAAATTACTATATTAATTTAAAAAATTATGATTTTGATAGGGTCTCATTTATTTACCAGAACAGGACCACAAAAATCTAAAAACCGACCCTGGCCGCGTCTCGTCATCGAACAGCGCTGTGTCATCACTCGGTACTCGAATTAGAAGAGGCCGGTAAGTTCTCTCCAACCTTTGTTTAGTTTTGTGGCTTTACAAAGAATTATAAGTTTTTCTTCTTGAATGCAGAGAGTTTCAACATATTTGACAATCCTCACATATTAGTAATACCTAATTAAGTACGCATCACCAAAAACACACCATTAGGTATGACTAAAAGCCAAGCACAGTGCTTGGAAAATACACCATTAGTGATAGGGAGTTATATGGTATATTTTTTGGTGTATTTTTGCATTCCATTGTTGTGTGTTTCTCTTACACTATTGGTGCATATTGTTAACACTGTTAGTGTATTTCGAAAATTGCCGCATAGCCGCACGAAAGGGTCTCGTCACATTTGAACTTTTATATATATATATATATATATATATATATATATATATATATATATATATATATATATATATATATATATATATAGACACACACACACAATAGGGCACTATATATGCGGGGTGTGAGGTGGGGGGAGCGGGGAGTGTAGTTGTGATACCCCAATTAAAATAAAATTATTTTCCTACAAAGACATTTGAAACAAAAATATTTTTTTAATTATTATGGTTATTTTCTCAATATAATCTTTAAAACAAATGTTTTAGTACCAAATATTTATAAGGTTCCAAAATTTAAACCCAAAATTCTCAATCGTTATACCGTGCAAGGGCGCACATAGTAATGTGCGCCCCGTGTCTCCCAAAACGACGTCGTTTTGTATTCTGTTATAAAATTCTGTGTTTTGAAGTATAAAACTCTATATATTCGAAACAGGAAATTTTTATCCTTTTAAAAAAATTATGTGGTCAGGCGGCCCGTGGGTTCGGCTGTGGAGAAACCATATGGAGCCTGGTTACGTGCAGGCATGAGCAGGGCTCCTCCTATGGGGCAACGTTGGGTTGCGCCAGCTACTACTATAGAGAGGCGGAAGTGAGTTTCCCGAGCTAAAGATGTTGTGGCCTCGAAGGTGGATGGTTCGGTAGAGGTCTCTGGAGGTGTTAGTAATGGACAGACTGCACCGGTTGGGCAAGCTATGCCATCGGGCGAAGACAGCAGTGCTCTAGAGGTGGGTACGGTGGGGGTGTGTATTGAGCAGAAGAAGAGAAGGTTGGATTGTGATAGTATGGGAACTGGGACTATAGTAACTATTATGGATTTTGAGGCTACCGGGTCAAAAAACGGGGTATCGGCGGGTTTGGTTGCGACACCAACCCGCCAGGAATTATGAGTCTCCTATCTTGGAATTGCCAGGGGCTTGGCAACCCGATGGCAATTCGTGTCCTTGCGGTTGGTCCGCACGAAACGGCCTAGTTTGGTTTTTTTTTTTTTATGGAAACTTTTTTAGCAAAACAAGGAATGGACTTGATTCGTGTGCAGCTGGGGTTTCGTAACATGCTTGTGGTAGATGCTCAGGGCCACAGAGGGGGGCTGGTGTAACACCCCGGGTTTTCAAAACATTTAAAACTTATATAATAAAGGTAACATTTCATTAAATCCCAAAGCGTAACATAAGTGTACGGGGTGCTATGCCACACCTGGGCTAGAGAACCCAGGTGCACAGGCTGTCTAACTACTATCCTCCGAAATATAAATGCATAACATGACACGCAGGCCGAAAGGGGAAACTACACTACTTCTACGCTCCAGTTCTAGCGCGCTCCAGTGCTCTAATCCTCTGTGCCTGAAAGCCAAATATATCTGTTCAGCGAGAGATGCTGGTAACCCACTCCAACGCGTTGAAATACAATACATATAGCAATATATATAGATATACGAAAACCATTTTGAGCATGAAGATATATCCTACGAACTCTAGCTTTAAAACCGGGAATGACTCGACAGGTAATTCCAGACACAACAACAGTTATAGCAGTCAAAAGCAGTTCATAATAGATAAGGCAATTAAGACAAGGCATAAGCAGTAATCATAACCCATCATAAACAGTCCCCAATATGAGACCCGTAGTCACATCCCAAGGCACTCATAGTCACAACTCGTCCGTATCACAACACATAACGCACATTGTTGGCGCCACGGGACCGATCGCATGCCCATACATGAGGGTCAGCGCATATAGCTCTGACACAGCCCCGCAGCACCATGCCCCGTATCGCAACACGGGGAGGTCGATCGCAACCGACCGATGAACCGCAGCTCATCATAATGTTTGATCGCAACCAAACAGTGGACCGCAGCCCAAGAGAGTGTCATCTGACCGCATCCAGGATAAAGGACGAACCGCAGCTCGTATAGAAACGTTTGATCGCAACCAAACGGTGGACCGCAGCCCAAGAGAATGTCATCTGACCGCAGCCAGGAATACCAATCTGACCGCAGCCAGCTTCTGAACCGCAGCCCAGGATAACCAATCCGATCGCAACCGAATTGGGGTAGCACACACACATAACACATAGCAAGCACATGCAACCCACGTTACACATTGGGAAGGGGGATAAAGTGTATAACAAACCTATGCGTGATCCATCACATACTAAGAATAGTCCTAAGGGGTTCATACTTCTTTCACCTAGGTCCACGGGATACCAATTCAACTAGCATGCGATATAACAGACTCATAACCCTACGAACGGTACCCGAAACATCAAGCTAGACATAGGCACGACAAACGGGGTCCGTTGGGACGCCACGGGGATCGGGGAAGCATCAAACGGGGAAGCCGGAGTCCCAAGGTGGACAAATTTCCAGCGGGTAGCCGGTGGGTGGGGGCGCCACCCGCCGGCTGCCCGCCGGAATTACTGTTCCGGGCAGCGGGTCGCCGGCGGGCAGCTGCCCGCCCGCCGGCCACCCGCTGCCAGGCGGTGGTTCACGGCGCCGGGTAGGTGGCGGGTCCCCTACCCCCCTACCTACCCCCCCCCCCCACTGACTCCTTTTCAACAATTACGCCCCGGGAACCGCTATGGAACCCGGAACCATGCTTAGACACTTTACAACGTAATCAACGACAACACGTAGACAATTAACGGAACAAATACGAGAAACGAACGACACATAACCTATCATGCTTTTCTAAGCATAATCAACACCCAAACATGCGATTTCCCCACCTGATCATCCAAGAATAATACCACACGATATAACCTAGGGTTCTAATCACTTTTATATCAACAAGAATACGATTCGTCTTCTAATTGCAAGATTCGGTAAGAACAACACATAATCATCAATTAATCATCAAGAACATCATAATCATCAAGAACAACACATAATCATCAAGAAACCCAATTAATCATCAAGAACATCATAATTATCAAGAAACTCCCAATATCAAGATTATCAAGATTCCTCATGGAATCATTATATCAACATCAATAATAACCACAACAATTCGCCATTCACAATAATATGGGGGAAACCCTAAGGGGGAATTATAGCTATGAAAATAGGTTTTGTTGAGACATGGGTTACCTCTTAGCCTTAATTAATTCCTTGGCTATGAAAGATCTTTCTTTAAGCTTTCTTGATTTCTTGATTTCTCCTAGGGGGATTCTTGGAGCTCTTTGGGTGGTGGGAGATTATTGTGGTGGGGCTTCTAAATGCCTTCTAAGTTCTCTATTTATATGCTATGGGTTTAATCCTTCTAGGATTAGGTATTGGGCTTTAGGGATGGGGGTCCACGGACTATGGTGTGCCTTTTTCCCAACTTAATCATAATAAATTATTCTTTCTTATGGGTTATAGATTAAGTAATTAATTGGTCTTAGGGGCCGTAACACGGGGTGTTACAGCTGGCCCTCTTATGGGCGGATCATGTTGATGTCGAGGTAACAAGTTATTCCAGTAACCATATAGATGCGACAGTTGTACTTGATGTGGGGAGCCCGGAATGCGGTTTACGGGGTTTTATGGTTTCCCGGAAACTCAGCGCAGACGAGACTCGTGGAACCTGCTTCGAACTTTATTTGACCTCATTACTCTCCCCTGGGCAGTTATGGGGGACTTGATGTACGGGAAAGAGATGGTGAGTAACGGGTGTAAATTGTCGTTCCACAAGGAATTGGGACTATGGCACGTACTTGAGTGACAACTAAAATTCTAGGCACCAAAGCATTGGAACCCACAAGAATCCAAGCAAATTCAAATTCAAGGTTGGGTAAAGTCAACAATTAAAGGCTAAAAATCTAGTTAAGACAATGCAATTTAAACACAAGTAAACACAATGATAAAAGATGGGCTCAAATTAGGGGATGTTGCCTTCTAGATGCTTTAACAACTTAGGGATTAGGGAAAAACCCGAACCTAGGGTTCATTTGTTTGAGTTGGTTTTACTCCCCCACACTTAAACATTTGCTTGTCCTCAAGCAAAGTCAAGACAAATTACCATCCAAGCAATGAAATTGATCACACTCCCAACTTGCACAACTTATCAATCCACAAACCGACTTGCTACAACACAACTTCTTTCAAGAATCATTTTAGCATCCCACACAAGTTCCATTCTCAAGCCAATAACCAAGCACCAAAATTATTAAAGTGTGTGAGGATCAAGTGTGCACAATACTAAGTTGAGATTATGCAAAACTTGGCTTTGAATGAGATTCCATAGGCTTGCCCTTCATACTCCCACTAGTTCAACTCCAAGATTGCATGCTAAGATCAAATAGGTCTTTATTAGGCTTGTAATGGGGCTAAGGGTGAATGGCTAACAAAGAAGGGGTATAGAAATAAACAAATGAGAGAACTTCACATTTATTCACAATTGAGGCTAGAAGAGATATGACATTTATAAACTAAGGAGCAATTTACAATGGAACATAAAGCAACACTCTAAAGTAGTGGGGGTTGAGTACAACTTTCAAAACAAACTAGAATCAAGCTTCAAACTTTTATTCTTCTTCCATTTCTTTTCATTTTTCTCATTTCATCTCTTTTTTCATGACTTTTTTTTTTCAATTTTCTCATCATTATTTTTTTTCTTTTCTTTTCTTTCATTGCAAAACAATAAACAAACTTGTTCCATGAACCAATACCCCCACACTTAGACAAAATTATCAAGAGGATTGCTAACAAAATAAGCTCCAATAAAGATCTCTTCAAAGAAAAAGAATAAATGCTCTATTCTCTCAAGGGTGGAGGGAAATATTTTGGCTAGGGGTTAAGGGTTAAATGATGAGGGTTAACACAATGAAAAACAATCACAATGAAGGGACAAGTGCTTAGCACTTATTAAACAAACACAAAAGGCTCAACGGGGACAACTAGTGGTAAACACATGTGTAAAGGGTAGGCTTGAAAGACTCGGGCTAACCAAAAATGGCCTAAATCATTTCTAAACATGCAAATCTTAGACTTCACTTGGAGAGTAATGAGGCAAGTTCTAGCAAAACAACCATGACCGGAATCTCACATAAGCCTTCACTAGCAAAGCATAACACACAAGATCAAGAATTTATTCATTTATTAAGTGGTTAACAAGGCAATTGGCAAGAGAATAGATCAATCATGTGTTATACCTCAAATCATCAATCACAAATTGCATCGCAACAAGCACCACCAAATCAAACCACAAACCAACAAAGAGGGAGTGATCACAACTTCAAGCAAAGATGAGAAATTTACCCAACATTATGCACAATGACTCATCCAAGCAAGGTTTCAAAAAGTTTCAAAATTTCAAAAATAGAGAAGAAAGTAAAGTGATATAAAATGAAAGATAACATGGGGTGCCTCCCATGAAGCGCTACGTTTAACGTCGCTAGCTCGACTTGACCTTTGGTGTTCAAGTATATGAGGGATAGAAGAGATCCCAAACCACATTAGCCTCCTTTTCTTTGAATTCCGGCTCATTGAAGAGCTTCAACCTTTGCCCATTCACCATAAAAGGATCTCCCGACTTAGCCACAATTGAAACGGCGCTCGATGGGTAATGTTCCACTACTCGGAAAGGGCCCGACCACCTCGACTTGAGTTTACCGGGAAACAACTTGAGTCTTGAATTATATAGTACCACTTGGTCACCCGGTTCAAAGTTCCTCCTCAAAATTCTCTTATCATGAAAATACTTGGTCCTTTCCTTGTAGATCCTTGCATTCTCATAGGCATCCATCCGGAACTCCTCAAGCTCATTCAAGTGTAACAACCTCTTCTCTCTTGCCGAGTCCTCATCCAAATTCAACCTTGAAACTGCCCAATATGCTTTGTGTTCATACTCAACCGGCAAATGACATGACTTCCCGAACACAAGTTTAAACGGGGAAACACCAATAGGAGTCTTGAATGCGGTCCTTAGGGCCCATAGTGCATCATCTAGCTTCAAAGACCAATTCTTTCTTGTTGGACTCACCACCTTTTCAAGAATAGATTTGATTTCCCTATTGGCCAACTCTACTTGCCCACAAGTTTGTGAATGGTAGGGCATAGAGAGCCGGTGATGAATACCATATTTGAGAAGAAGTTTCTCCAAAAGCTTGTTGCAAAAATGTGTGCCATTGTCGGTTATGAAAGCTCTTGGCATGCCAAACCGGGAGAATATATTCTTCTTGACAAACTTGAGCACGGTCTTTGAGTCATTCCTCGGAGTTGCAATTGCTTCTACCCACTTTGACACATAATCCACCGCTACAAGGATATACTCATTCCCAAAAGAAGGAGGAAACGGGCCCATGAAGTCCATCCCCCACACATCAAACAACTCCACTTCAAGTATACCCTTTTGAGGCATCTCATGTCTTCTTCCAATGTTGCCGGTCCTTTGGCAATTGTCACACTTACGCACAAATTCTCTAGCGGTAGCAAACAAAGTAGGCCAAAATAAACCGGATTGTAGCACTTTAAGAGCCGTGCGGTCGGCACTCATGTGTCCTCCATATGGTGAAGAGTGGAAATGGCTCAAAACACTTAGAAATTCCTCCTCCGGTATGCACCTTCTCACAATTCAATCGGCACATCTCTTAAACAATAGGGGCTCATCCCAAAAGTAATCTCTCACATCATGCAAAAATCTCTTTTTCTTGTTGAAATTAAAATCCTTTGGGATGTACCCGCTCACAAGGTAATTCACAATGTCCGTGAACCAAGGCACATAATTTCTTCCCAATTCACTCAAAATGAAAAGTGTTTCTCCCTTGAATGAGTCATCAATGGGCAACTCATTTTCCTTGTGGCCTTCAAGTCTTGAAAGGTGGTCTGCCACAACATTCTCGGAGCCTTTTTTGTCTCTTATTTCCAAATCAAACTCTTGAAGAAGAAGAACCCAACGGATCAACCTTGGCTTGGCATCTTTCTTTTGGAACAAGTACTTCAAAGCCGCATGATCGGTCTGAACTATCACCTTGCTTCCCATGAGATAAGATCGAAATTTGTCCATGGCAAACACCACCGCTAGGAGCTCCTTCTCGGTTGTTGCATAATTCACTTGGGCTTCATCAAGCGTATGGCTTGCATAGTGGATCACATGGTAGCTTCAGTTCCTCTTTTGGCACAACACTGCCCCAACCGCATAGTCACTTGCATCACATATTAACACAAACGGTAAACTCCAATCGGGGGGTTGAATGATGGGAGCATGGCATAGAGCCTCCTTCAACTTGTCAAATGCTACAAGGCAAGACTCATCAAAATCAAAATTCACATCTTTGGCAAGCAAATGAGTAAGGGGTTTCGCAAGTTTGGAAAAGTCTTTTATGAATCTTCTATAGAACCCAGCATGCCCAAGAAAACTCCTCACTCCCTTAACGGTGGTCGGTGGTAGCAATTTTGATATGACTTCTATCTTTGCCGGGTCCACCTCAATTCCTCTTGCCGAGACCTTGTGCCCAAGAACTATTCCTTCGGTTGCCATGAAATGGCACTTCTCCCAATTTAGCACGAGATTCACCTCTTGGCACCTACACAAAACTTTGTCAAGATTGATTAAACATTCATCAAATGACTTCCCATAAACGGAGAAGTCATCCATGAACACCTCCATGATCTCCTCCACCAACTTGGAGAAAATAGCCATCATGCATCTTTGGAAAGTGGCCGGCGCGTTACACAAACCAAATGACATCCTTTTAAAGGCAAAGGTGCCATATTGGCATGTGAACGTGGTCATCTCTTGGTCCTCGGGGTGGATAGAAATCTGAAAATATCCTGAAAATCCATCTAAGAAGCAAAAATATTCGTTTTTGGACATTCTTTCAAGCAGTTGGTCAATAAATGGGAGGGGGTAGTGATCCTTCCTAGTAGACTTGTTCAATTTTCTATAATCAATGCACATTCGGTGCCCGGTAACAAGTCTAGTAGGAATCAACTCATTATTCTCATTTTCAATGACCGTTATACCGCCCTTTTTCGGAACAACATGTATGGGACTAACCCACTTGCTATCCGAAATAGGGTATATAATGTCGGCCTCAAGCAACTTTAAAATCTCTTTCTTTACCACATCTTTCAAGTTAGGATTCAACCTCCTAAGGGGTTCCACAATGGGCTTGGCATTGTCCTCTAAATAGATTCTATGCATGCAATACTTAGGATCAATGCCAATCAAATCCCCAATTGTGTACCCAATTACCCTCCTATGTTTTCTAAGCACATTAAGCAATTTATCAATTTCATCATTGTGCAAAGAAGAATTAATAATCACCGGGTAAGTAGAGTTAGAGCCAAGAAAAGCATACTGGAGATTTGGAGGTAAAGGTTTTAATTCTACCTTTGGGGCATGCTCCTCTCCAAGGGATTCAAGAAAGGAAAGAGCTCCCGTCATGTTTTCAAAGTTGCTTCTCCACTTTTGCATGCCAAGGTCTACCTTGATTTGGGTACACTCTCCCAACTTTTCAAAGAAATTTCCCACAAGAGAGCCTCCTTGGTTATCTCCTCCAATTCCAAGCACCTCTCCAACACATTCTTCTATGGCTTCCACCATGTTGCACTCATCAATGTAAGAAGGTTGGTGCTTGGCCATCTTGAAGATGTCAAACCCAATTTTATGGCCGGCTACCTCCATCACAAGCTTCCCTCTTTTGACATCTATGATTGCCCCGGCGGTGGCTAGAAAAGGCCTACCAAGGATTATTGGAACCTTGGTATCCTCCTCTATGTCAAGAATCACGAAATCTCCCGGAATGTAGTATTGATCAATCATGACCGGGATATCTTCAAGTACTCCCACCGGGCGCTTGATTGAACGGCCCGCCATTTGGAGTGTCATGGTAGTGGGCTTTGGCTCTCCAAGGTTGAGCCTCTTGCATAGAGAATAGGGCATAAGGCTTACACTAGCCCCAAGATCACATAAAGCACGGCTCACCACAAATCCTCCAACAATGCAAGGGATAGAAAAGCTTCCCGGATCCTTCAACTTGGGAGGCAAATTCTTTTGGAGAACGGCACATGTCAAAGCTCCCTCACTAAGGTCCACCACCGCACTCTTCTCCAATCTCTTCTTGTTACTCAAAATATCCTTCAAGAATTTTTTGTATGAAGGTATTTGAGTAATGGCTTCCACAAAGGGCATAGAAATCTCCAACTTATCAAACATTGTTTTAAACTTGTTTTCTCTCTCGGTTTCTTTTGTTTTCCACAACCTTTGTGGAAATGGCAACAAGTTGCAAGGAATCACCGAGTCATCTATTTGCTTGCCCTTGGTCACATTCTTCTTACTTGAGTTGTTTCCTTCTTGAATTGGCTCCTTCCCTTTTGACTTGTTTCTTTGAATTAGAGGTTCATCATCATTTTCACTTTCAAGAATTTTTTCAATTTCCTCTTCATTTGGCCTTTTTTCATCTTCATCTTTCTTAACAACTTCTTCAAGTGTAAGATCATTAGAAGGAAAAGGTGGATCCTTCAAAGATTTTCCACTTCTAGTGGTAATGGCGTTGACATGATTTCTAGGGTTTTCGGTGTTAGCCGGAAGTCTACCACTAGAAGATGAGGCTTGTGTAGACCCTTGAGTGCCTCCTCCTTGATTTTGGGCTTGTAAATTCTCCACTTGAGATTGCAACTTGCTAATTTGGGACATTTGAGACATCATCATGTTCATTAATGTCTTCATGTCCACATCTTGAGAAGGTTGAGAGGATCCTTGTTGATTTTGATTGTTTCCATGTCCTTGATTTCCTCTCCATTGTTGATTCAATTGATTTCCACCTCTATTTCCTTGATTTCCTTGAAAACCCGGAGGTGGATTCCTTCCTTGCGCACCTTGGTTATTCCAAGAAGACCCAAATTGATTCCTTCCTTGTTGGCCATAATTTCCATATCCTTGCCCTTGGTTTTGGGGTCTAGAATACCCAACCATATCCACTTGCTCCATGCTTGATAAAGATCCTTGGCCACTAGGGTCTAACAATAAACAAGCTTCAGAAGCATGAGCTCCACCACATATAGCACAACAAGCTACCATTGCCATGCTTTGAGAACCGGGAGAAATGTAAGTAGCTTGTGGCAAGGAATAAGGAGTAGACATGTAGGATGCTTGAGGAGGAGTTTGAGTAACCGCTTGCACATCTTGCTTTGGAGCTTGCATCATATTCTTGAGCATGTGTTGAATTGAATCCAATTGAGCTTGCATGGCCATCTTTTCTTCAACCTCAAACATCCCGGCATTTTTTTCTTTCTTGGGTGGGTCACTTCTTTCATTATACCAATATGCCGTGTTGGAAGTGATCATCTCAATCAATTGTTCACCATACTCCGGACCCATATCAATAAAAATGCCTCCAAATGAAGATGTGTCAAGAATGGTTTTTGAGCTATCCAACAATCCCTCATAAAAGGATGAGATGAAATCCCCCGGAGTTAGCAAATTCTTTGGACATTGTCTCCTCAACTCCTTAAATCTTTTCCAAGCTTCATACAAATTCTCATTTCCAAATTGTTGGAAATTTTGAATTTGTTTCTTCAATTTGGCTGCCTTGGAAGGAGGGCAATACTCTTGCATGAAGGCCTTGTAAAGTTGTTCCCAAGTTGTAAAGTTGTTGGCCGGAAAGGAATTGAGCCAACTCAATGCTTGGTCTCTCAATGAAAAAGGGAATAGCCTCAACTTGATTGCATCACTAGGAATCCCATTCATTTTGATTGTTTGGCAAATCCGATCAAAGTGGACAACATGAGCCTTAGGATCCTCAACCCTTGAACCTCCAAATTGATTGGCTTGAACCATTTGGATAAGAGAAGTCTTGAGTTCAAAATTATTGGCATCCACCCCCGGGTAAACAATGCAATCCTCTTCTCCAAACTCCGGAGCTAGATGGGCCGCCATGGGTTGCCTTTGTGGAACACCTTGATAGAAGATAGGAGGAACTCCTTGTGGAAAGTTTTGAGGCATGTTGAACATAGGATTGGCAAAGTTGGGGTTCATTTGGTGAAGAAGATTTTGCATACCAACCCCTTGGCCTTGTTGTTGTTGAGGTTGCCCATACGCTTGAGGAATGCCCCCTTGATTCATGTTATGATAAAATGGGTATTGAGCTTGTGGAAACCTCATTCCTCCTCCAACATAAGGATTAACATTAGGATTTGCCATGAAGTTTTGTGCCGGTATTTGAACGGGAGCAATTGGCACTTGAGAGACATTAACATGAGCTTCATTGAATTCCCCTTGTCTCGGGCTATGTTGGGTGCTTGTATCATTGGGAGAGATTTGACCGGGATTGCTAGTGTCACCCGTCTCCATGTTTATCTCCAATGATCCAAACTCCTTCAACCAACCGAGCAAGTCTCTTCTTTGTCTCCTTAGCTCCCTAGAGAGTTCTTGGTTGAAAGGGTGAAGGTCTTGGCTTCCTTTAGACCTAGTTTGCATGCACCAAGAGGAGTACCTACAACCAAACTCAAGCAAAGACAACTTTGGAAGCACTTAGTCACAATTTAAAACAAACAAATAAAGGAAAATAAAAACTTGATCTCCTTAGAGTTCACTAACTCTAATGCTAGAAAGAAAAATCAATCACACAATACAACCAAATAAACCAATCCCCGGCAACGGCGCCAAAAAGTTGATGTACGGGAAAGAGATGGTGAGTAACGGGTGTAAATTGTCGTTCCACAAGGGATTGAGACTATGTCACGTACTTGAGTGACAACTAAAATTCTAGGCACCAAAGCATTGGAACCCACAAGAATCCAAGCAAATTCAAATTCAAGGTTGGGTAAAGTCAACAATTAAAGGCTAAAAATCTAGTTAAGACAATGCAATTTAAACACAAGTAAACACAATGATAAAAGATGGGCTCAAATTAGGGGATGTTGCCTTCTAGATGCTTTAACAACTTAGGGATTAGGGGAAAACATCAACCAAGGGAACATAAGGGCAAAGCACATAAAAATCCTAGCTTAAAGCCATTTTCATAAGCTAAAGAACAAGGATTAGAGCAAGGATTGTCCCACTTTCATGGTGTATCAATTCCTAGCTCTTAAAGCACATAAGCATTTAGGCCCCCAATTCTTCCCTATTTTCATAGAAAGAAAATGGGTTTAGAGAAAGGAGAGGCTTAAATTCTTCCCCCAACTTTCATTGTGGAGAAAAACTATCCAAAAGCAAGCTAATAAGAGTTACGTACCAAATATTTGCAAGATTCAACATAAAACCAACTCAAACAAATGAACCCTAGGTTAGGGTTTTTCCCCCTTATGCAATAATCACCTATTTAGCATCTAGGTTGGCAATATCACCCTAATCCAAGCCCAAAAACGAACTACTCACATTTCATAAGCATAAATAACAACAAAGCACAAGAAAATATCATAAACATTGCACAAAAGCTTAAGAAGAAGAGTAAGAAGCTTCTCTATTGAAGATGAAGATTTTGTGGTTGAATCTCACTCCAATCCATGATTACAAGCTTTGTAGAAGAGTTAGAGATGAAATACTAGACTAATCTAAGCTAAGGAAATGAAAGGAAAACGAGTTCTTGCTATCTAGGGTTCTAACATCACTTTTTTTCTCCAAAAAATGAGTTATAACGCAGTCAAAAGAAACAGAGATGGGCTGCTCGACGCGTGGAGCGTAATTCTCGACGCGTGGAGAAATTACAGAATGTGAATCGCGACATTCTGCCAGGATTCAACGCGTCGAGAGTAATTCTCGACGCGTCGAGCGCTGATCTGCAACAGAACTTCGACTTTCAGGCTAATTTTGACCCTTTTGTCTTCAGAATTAGGCTTCGGTGTCTTCATGAAAGTTGTATATCTTCGAGTCTTCTTTCAAATGGTTCAAGAATCACTTAATTTGGACAATCATAGGCCGAGATATGATCAAATTACCAAACAGTGGTCAGTTTCGGGTGAAATCTGTAAGTTCGGAACTTCAACTTCAAGGATGATTTTGACCATTGTGGCTTTCTTTTTAGGCTGTGATGTCTGAATATGAGTTGTAGTCCTTTGAGTCTTCTTTGCAATGTGACAAGAATCGTGTAATTTGGATGTTTTTAGCTTCAGATATGGTCCAAAAACCATGATGTCGACGTGCAGGTCGGGAATTGCAATTGCATGGTCGCTTGCTTCTCTTTTGCTTTGGTTTGCCCACATGACCAAGACCATTGAAAGAACCACCCTAGACTCCTTTGGAAGTTTTGCATCCATCTCCATAGCTTCATATTTGGCTCTCATTGACTCCAAATTCATCCAAAATACCTCAAAAGCACACAATTGCCTGCACTCTACACTTTATGCATCAAAAGATATAAACAAAGGAATTAAAGCACTTCTTTGCATAAAATCAAAGTGTTTGTCACACAAAATATGTCTATACAAGGGGTAAAAATATGGACATAAATGCACTTATCAGGACTTTAATGATTTGCTTGATCAGGAGGATAAAAGAGGGCTTAGGCCTCATCCGGCATGGCTCATTGCTGGGTTCAGGGAGGCGGTGGCCGACTCGGGTCTTCATGATTTACCCTTTATCGGATATCAGTACACTTGGCACCGTTCCCGTGGCACGCCAACAATGGTAGAGGAAAAGTTAGACAGAATCCTTGCTACTGACTTGTGGTTTTCGCTTTTTGAGGGGGCGAATGCACAGTCGATCTCGTGCCCTTATAGTACCACATGCCGATCCTCCTTACTCCGGCAGTGGTTGTTCATGCGCAGAGGAGTCGTCGATTTAGCTTCGACAATATGTGGTTGAAAGAGGAAACTTTCGGAGAAATTGTAGCGCATAGCTGGGTGAAATTTGCGGGCCTAGATTTCCTTGATAGAATTGGTGTGTGTAGCGAGGATGTCGGAAGGTGGGGGCGGTCATATAATAAGGATTTTCAGAAACGAATAGAGCAGAATAAGGTAAAGCTCGAGACTCTCCCCAGTCGGCATGATCATAATAGTGTACTGGAATATAACCGCACTTAGAGGGTGCTACTCCAGCTGCTGGAGCAGCAACACATACTGGAAACAGAGGGCCAAGGAGCACTGGTGGAGGGGTGGGGATCTAAATACTAGATTTTTCCACAACTCGGTTAAGGCGAGGAGGAGGAGGAAGAACAAGATCCATAAGTTGCAAGATGACAATGGGGTGTGAGTCGAGGGAGCTGATGCCGTTGTCAATGTTATGGTAGACTATTTCAATGGTCTATTCAAGGTTGCAAATGGCGAGTTGGATGAGGTTGTTGCATGCATTACCTCTCGTATCTCTGCCTTGGATAATGAGAGACTCGTACGACCAGTCAATGCTGAGGAGGTCCGCATAGCCTTATTCCAAATGCATCCTGACAAGTCACCAGGGCCGGATGGGTTTGGACCGGGTTTCTTCCAGCATTTTTGGAATGTGTTTGGTGGGGACTTGACTCTCTTCTGCAGACGGTTTGCGGAAACTACTAAGCTGCCGAATAAGGTCAATAACACCTTTGTTGTGCTCATTCCGAAGAAGGTGAATCCAGTTTCTATGAAGGATCTACGTCCTATTGCTCTGTGTAATGTAGTGTACAAGGTTGCTGCAAAAGTGTGTGCTAACAGAATGAAGTCTTTGCTTGACACCTTAGTTTCTCCGACTCAGAGCACCTTTGTTCCAGGGCACGTTGATAACCGAAAATATAATGTTAGCGTATGAGACACACCATTATCTAAAGCGCAAAACCCAGGGAAAGGAGGGGGTGGCAGCCTTGAAAGTTGACATGAGCAAGGCCTACGATCGCGTTGAATGGCAGTTCCTGCGTGCTGTTTTCCTGAAGATGGGATTTGTCCAGAAGTGGGTAGACATCCTTATGGAAACGGTGGGCTCTGTTAACTATCATATCTTGCATGAGCAAAGACATTTGGGCCCTATTATTCCAGAGAGAGGACTTCGGCAGGGTGACCCTTTGTCCCCTTATCTCTTTTTATTTGTGATGGAAGGGTTGAGTGCCCTAATTGATAACATGATGAGGAGGGGGATGTTACATGGTGTCAGGGTTGCTCGGGGTGCACCATCAATTACACATCTAGTCTTTGCAGACGATTGCTTTTTGTTTCTCCGTGCAAATTCAGAAGAGAGTACTCAGATGAGACAAGTCTTGGATAAGTACGCAGCTGCTTCTGGCCAGTGTGTTAATTTTGACAAATCAACTGTTTGCTTTAGTACTAATGTATCTCAGCAGTGCAGAAGGGAGGTGGTAGATATTCTGGGTGTGGACCAGGGGGATACTACTACGGGTAAATATCTTGGTTTGCCCTCCCTGGTTGGTCGGAATAAGAAGGCTATTCTGGGTTTCTTGAAGGATAAAATCTTGTGTCGGATACGCAGCTGGAACTCTAAATTCCTATCTCGTGCACGGTGTGAGGTTCTCTTAAAAAATATCCTTCAGACAATGCCTTGTTACGTCATGATGGTTTTTCTTCTATCGGTGGGGCTGTGTAATGAGATTGAGTCCGTCTTGAATAAATAATGGTAGTCGGGGTCTGGTGCAGGTGGAAGGGGTATTCGCTGGAAGTCATGGGAAAAGTTGTGTGCACCGAAGGAAAAAGGTGGTTTGGGTTTTCGACAGCTAAGGGAGATGAATCTATCTCTTTTGGGCAAACAAGTATGGCGTCTCCTAACTCGTCCTGCGTCTCTAGTTGCCAGGGTTTTCAAGTGCCGCTTTTTGCCAAGATCATCTCTATTTTATGCCACCGTAGGGAGTAATCCCTCCTATCTGTGGCGTGGCATGGTGGAGGCAATGTGTGCAATGAAAACTGGTTTCTAAAAGAGTATTGGTAACGGGGCAAGCACGTTAATTGGTGATCCTTGGCTACCTCTTAAGGATCACCCATATGTCACCTCGGACTTGCATGTGTCGGTTAGAGCTGCTCCGGTGTCCTCTCTATTCAGCGTGAAGGGGCCAGGTTGGGATGTAGAATGTGTGAGGGACGTTTTCAATAATCGAGATGCGACCGCAATTCTCAGTATCCCGATAAGCCAACGTAAACCCCCGGATAAATAGGTGTGGATTGGGGACTCCAAGGGTGATTTTACTGTTAAATCTTGTTATATGAAACTTGTTGGTGAGTTCCCGGATTCAAGTCCACGGCATTTAATTTTTGGAACCTCCCGGTACCGCCGAAAGTAAAGATTTTTCGGTGGCAACTTGCGAAGGCAGTATTGCCCACCTGTGATGCGTTAGCAATGAAGCATGTAGCTTGTGCCGTGCAGTGTCATATGTGTGGAGACTAGGAAGAGACATCGAGACATTTATTCATGGAATGCCCGAAGGTTGAGGCAATTTGGAATGCACTTGGTCTACCGCCAGTAGCGCAAGGTACAATCACCGAATGGTCTTTTGACTTATTGGCTAAGTTGAATGATGAGCTAAAGTGTATGTTTGTGATGCTGTTATGGGGAATATGGGGCAACAGAAACCGCTGGGTGTGGAATGCTAAGGTGTTTGACTCCAGCGTTGTGGTGGACTCGGCCCTATCGTTTTGGAGGAACTGGAGAGGGGCGAACGAGATGGACATGGTGGTTGCTGGCCGTGGTGATGGCCTGGAGACTCACTGGAGGGCTCCTACTGCGGGGCGCATAAAGTTGAACATGGATGCAGCATATGATGGGGAAGGGAATACGACGGGCATGAGGTAGGTTATAAGGGATCATGGTGGCTCTTTTTTGGCCGCTAAAGGAGTGTGCATGCCTAGGAGATATGCGGTGGAGGTTGCAGAGACAGTTTGTGTACGTGAAGCCCTGAAGTGGTTGAAGGTTACTGGTTTGGGAGATGTAAATGTTGAAACGGATTCCCAATTGGTTTATTATGTTTTGCGTTCAAATTCTTTTTATTCTGCTTTTGGTTTAGTTATAGATGATGTTAAAGAAGTGGCATCCACTATTGATGGTGTCAATTTCTGTTTCGTTAGGCGATTTGCGAATCGTGCTGCCCACACTGTTGCTCAGAAGACCGTTTCTGTGTCAGGTTGCGGGGAGTGGTTTGATGACCCACCCCTTATCTTGCTGATTGTATTCTTTCTGAGCTAATGCATTAAGTTTCTATTTTCAAAATAAAAAAAAAATTATGTGTTTTTAGGTATAAAATTTTGTGTTTTCAGGTATAAAATTCTGTGTTTTCTATTATATAATTCTGTACATTCGAAACATGGGAATTTTCAGTTATAAAATTCTGTGTTTTCAGGTATAAAATTCTGTGTTTTCTATTAAATAATTCTGTACATTCGAAATATGGAGAATTTCAATTATATAAAAATTCTGTATTTTCAGGTATAAAATTCTGTGTTTTCAGATATAAAATTCTGTGTTTTCTATTATACAATTATGTACATTCAAAACATGATTTTTTTTAAGGGGTTAATAGCAAACACACGAAAAAGGTACAAAACGACATCATTTTGGGTCAAAGCGCACAATACATTGTGCGCCCTGGTACACGGTATAATTTGGCCAAAAATCTATCTGAGCCTGTGATCCTTATATCATTGGTTTTAAGCCTAGCTTTGAGCCCAAATTAACCTAGCCCATTTTATACTAACCAAATCAAAATTTCAAATTTAATCTACCCCAAAAATTGACATAAAACTTCTGCCCAGGATTTTAAGCCCAATTGCCCATTTTCAAAGCTAGGATTTTGTGGGCAATTTATATCGGCAAATTATATCGTGCACCGCGGTGCATAATCGATTATGCACCGCGCATCAAAACGACGTCGTTTTGTTAAATGAAAATAAATGATATTTGTTTTTCGTCATTCGGCACCCTTCTGCAAAAAGTAACTCTGTTATTGAGTTTCAATTTGTATATACTACAATTTCAGTTCAACACAACTACAGTTTCATTTTGATATAACTACAGTTTCATTCGATATTTATAGACTCAAATATGTGAAAATGTTATTTAATTTTATTTTATATACACTATAGTTTTATTAAAACACAATTACATGATCATTTTGATAAAATTACAGCTTCATTGTACAATATATACTTAAATATGTGAAATGTTATTCAATTTAAGTTTATATACACTGCAGTTTCATTTCACCACAACTACAGTATCATTTTGATATAACTGCAGTGTCAGTTTAGATATACTATAGTGTCAGTTGATGTTTAATACACCAAACAAGCGGACTCAGTTAACGGTAATGGAGGGCCGTTTCTTTACTTAAAGAAACGACGCTGTTTTTTTACCGCGGTGCATGTGCACCGCGGTCTATGATATAACAACTGATTTATATCCTACACCACGGTACGCGTTGCATTGTATGCCCAGATGCAAAACGACGTCGTTTCAATTTTTAGTTTTTTTGAAATTTCACTACCCAGTGTTTGGTAGTTAATTTTCTTTTAAAAAAAAAAAAATTCATGTTCAAAAATGTACATAATGTTATACTAGAATACACATAATTGTATACATGAATGTACATAATTATATAACAAAATACACATACTCTTTTTTAAAAGATAATACACATAATCTAACATAATACATAATAAACATAAACTTTTAACATAATACACATCAACTCTTAACATAATACACAAAAATGTCCTGATTCGGATGTACATAATTGTATAAAAAAATGTACATAATTTTATAAAAAAAATATACATAATAAAAAATATACATAATTGTATAAACAAATATACATAATCATGTCAACTTTCTACAGCGCCTCCCAAAACGACGTCATTTTGGGAGGCGTGAGGCGCACAGTGCACTGTGCGCCGTGATGCAGGGTATAACGATTGGATTTTGTGCCCATGTATATAAGCAATAGTGTTCTAAGTGTCCTCCTCAATCCTTCCATTTTTGTTCTTCATTTCTCCTCTAAGAGATCAAACATCAAGCTACCTAAGTGATGGATTTAATTCCCCGGGGTAGACCCGAATCACTAAACCCGATAAATAATAAATAGGGAAAGACAATGAATGTATATGCTACGGGGACAACTGTTGAATTAATAATCTTTTGTATGAGAATTACAAGGAGTGTAATAGTAAGATAAAGTGTAGATGTCCTAACAAGACAAGGAGATGTCTTTTTATACTAAATAATCCTCCCAATCGACCCCAAGAGGTAGCCCCCTTGATGCGTCCTCCTCTTGGGCGAGCTCATGAGGTAGCCCCCTGATGCGTCCTCCTATTGGGCGAGCTCATGAGGTGGCCCCAATGATGCGTCATCTTCTTGGGCGAGCTCATGAGGTAGCCGTCCTCCTCTTGGGCGAGCTCATGTAGTATCTTCATTGTTAGAGAGAATCGGGCTCTAGGCCACACTTAGCCGAGGCTGCCCCAGCCGAGGTCACCTCTAGGCGGGACAATCTCAGCTAAGGTTGCCTTGGGAGGGCTAAGCTCGAGTCCCCCTGCGCCCTCCTTGGCCGTGTTTCAATTCAGTTGATGAATATCCTCATTGCCTCGGCCCAGACCCGGAGTTTGGGCTCTACTTAGAGGTTAGACCTATTGCCATGGACTAGCTTTAGTAGTTTATTTATTTATTTTTATTGGTAGGTGTAGTTGCTTGGTTAAGGTACCTCCTTGGTCCAAGAACTCTTCCGTCGGGTGGCGAACGAGGTCGGGCCTCGTGCCCACTTAGGGTAGCCCGTCGGCCCCAAGTCACCGGACTTGGTCCGTTAAGCTCTTCCGTTGGGGTTGGTACGCAAGGTCGGGCCTCGTGCCCCCCTTAGGGTAAGCCCGTCGGCCCCAAGTCACCGGACTTGGGCCGTTAAGCTCTTCCGTCGGGGTTCGTACGCGAGGTCATGCCTCGTGCCCCCTTAGGGTAAACCCGTAGGACCCAAGTCACGGGACTTGCGCTGTGAAGCTCTTCTGTCAGGGTTGGTACGCAAGGTCAGGCCTCGTGCCCCCTTAGGGTAAGCCTGTCGATCTCAAGTCACCGGACTTGGGCCATTCCGTCGGGGTTGGTACGCGAGGTCGGGCCTCGTGCCCCCTTAGGGTAGCCTGTCAGCCCCAATTCGCCGGACTTGGGTCGTTAGGCTCTTTTGTCGGGTAGCCACCGAGGTCAGGCCTCATTCCCCCTTAGGGTAGCTGAAGAGGTTGGATGGATACCCTCCACCCCTTCAAAGTCGTAGGATGAGGAGAATGGGGTCTCCCTGGTGACCCTCCTTGGGGTATAGGTAGCATAGTAGGGTACCGCTGTAGAGTCTTACGTGGAGTGTGTCCTCGAGGAATAGGTAGGTAGGGAGCTCGAGCTTACACGGGAGGACCGGGTAGACCTCTGAAGTAGACTTCTTAAGGTCCTCCACCCGAGCTATGTTGGAGATATGTTCGGGGCCGAGGTTGAGGGGCCAAGCCAAGCAGGCCCGCCTCGTCTTGGGGAGGACGCATGTCTTCTTATACTCCTTAAGGTGGTCTAGCCAGTAGGGAGCTCGGGCTTGCACGGGGAGGACCGGGTAGGCCTCTTAATTGAACTTCTTGAGGTCCTCCAAACCTACATTTTTGCTTCATGTTTGCTGTAAAATCTGCTATGTTTATGTTATTCTTGTATTTTGTCTTTCAAATGTTGATATATGATGTTGTGTGTATACATTTTGGAGCTAACACCTTGATGTATGGCCGTAGAGTGATTCATCGTGATCGTGTAGATGGTCATCGAAGGTTATGGACTGATTATTTATCAGAAAATTCAAAATATAATGAAGCAATGTTTCGTAGACGATTTCGAATGAGTCGAAATTTATTTTTGCGAATTGCCACCGCCATTGAAGATCATTACAACTACTTTGTGCAACGGAGAGATTGAATTGGAAGGGTATGCTTGTCTACTTTACAAAAAGTAACAGTAGCCTTTTCGAATTTTGTTTTATGGAGTACCAGCGAATGCAACTGATGAATACATTCAAATTGGAGAATCAACTGCAATTGAAAGTTTGAAGAGATTCTATCAAGCAATTGTAGAGGTCTTCGGGGAGCGCTATCTAAGAGCACCTGATGCTAATGAAGTTGCAATGTTGCTTCAAATTAGCGAGAGTCGTGGTTTTCCAGGGATGATTGGGAGTTTAGATTGTATGCACTGGATTTGGAAAAATTGTCCAACAGCTTAGGCAGGACAATATTCTGGGCGTAATCGAAAACCAACTATTATTCTTGAGACTGTAACTGATTATGATTAGTGGATATGACATGCACATTTTGGTTTGCCAGGGTAAAATAATGACATTAATGTGTTGGAGGCATCTCATTTGTTTGCAAACCTTGCAAATGGTATAACACCTCCAGCTCATTACGTTATTCAATGAAAAGAGTACCATACAGGATATTATTTAGCTGATGGTATATATCCCAAATGGTCAACCTTGGTACAAACTATTCATGAACCTCGAGGGCTAAAGAAAAAAGTTATTTGCAACGATGCAAGAAGCATGTAGAAAAGATGTAGGACGTGCATTTGGGGTCCTCCAGTCACGATTTACAATAGTCAAGGGACCGACACATTTTTTGGATAAACGTGTATTACATTATATAATGACATATGATCATATCATTAAAGATGAACGTGATGAGCAAGCGGATATACAATATTGGAGAGAAGCGCCAGCTCTTGAAGTTGATATAAGTAGAGATGAAGCTACTCAATTTCAAGAATTTCTTACTGGACATAGACAAATAAAAGATAGAGAAGTGCATTATGCACTTCGTAAAGCATTGATTGAGCATTTGTGGGAACGATATGGTAATTTTGAAAATTAAATGTAATAGTTGTTATATGTTGTATTATTGTGGAATAAAAATATTATTTGCATTACAATGAAATTTTATATTAAAAAATTAAAGTAACAAATTAAAGTTTTATATGAGAAAACAAATTATTTTAATGTAGAAATAGAACTTGGTGTAATGAGTTGGAGATGAATAAAATTTGGCGTAAGAATATATTGAGAATATTCTTTTTAGTGTAAAATTTGGTGTAATAGGTTGGAGAAGGCGTTATACAACCAACAAAAAAAAAAACACACACACAATTGAACCATTTAATCTGCCTCTACTTTGAGTTCCATCATTCCCAAGTGTGGAAAGTGAAATGTTGGAATTGAGTATTAGTAGAGTTGTGAAAATCGACTTTGCCCGTCAATCATTGTGGTCCATACAACTGTGTGGATCATATACTATTAAATAATGTACATGTATTTAGTACACAAATAATGTACTTTTAATATATTAAAAATGTACATTGTATTAAAAATAAAAGTACATTAGTTGAGTAGTAAAAATATATATTATTTTGTATAATATACATTCAATACATAAATAATATAGTTTTAGTATATTAAAATGTACTTTTTGTTATGATCGAAAAAACACTGTGTTGACTATAGTCAATACAATGCTTTGCCTTTTGCCTGGGGGGTAAATTCATCCCATCCTTAGGGGTTAAGTTTGAACCGCAAATTATGATATGCATCCGTATGCACCCTGCATGGTGCATACGGATGCAAAAACGACGTCGTTTTGCATAAAACGCGCGTCCTACTTAAAAAAAAAAAAAAAAAAATCATTTTCGATTCCCAACAACAACATTATGTTATTCATTTTTAGTTCATTCATTTTGGATTTTTTTAGTTATGAAATTCTGGAAGTGTAGTTATGCAATTCTGGATGTGTACTTATGAAGTTATGGATGTGTAGTTATACAATTCTGGAATTATAGTTATGCAATTCTGGAAGTGTAGTTATGCAATTCTGGATGTATAGTTATGAAATTATGGATGTGTAGTGAAATTATGGATGTGTAATTATACAATTCTGATTTTTTATTTTAAAAATTAAACGCCAAAACGACGTCGTTTTTGCATCAGTATGCACCATGCATGGTGCATACGGATGCACAGCATAACGCTCCAGTTTATTTGAACTTTAGTGGCTCAATCTATGTTACCAACGGACTTTGGTAAAACAGGTTTGGCGGGTTGTGTGCTCTCCATGTCAATTTATGTGTTATTTATTTTTTTAAAATTAAAATTAAAATTAAAATTTATTATTAACTTTTCATATATTTCCTAAATGACTAAATCATAAATTGCTTAATAATATATATATGATACGAGTAAGAATAATATATGAATAATTCAATGCTTAATGATGTTTTAACTTTTATCCATTCATTATTCGGTCTCCTCGGACTTTAAAATATAGAGCTCTAAGTGTGAGGAAATTTTGTTTTTGTGGCAAGTATTACTTTTCAATTTATTATTATTATTATTATTATTTTTTTTTTTTGTCTTTTTAAGTGCATGTGTTTGGGATTATTAGAGTTTGTATTAATTTTGATTTGGATTATTTGGTCATATTATTGAATTTAAAATTTCTATTGAATATTTGAGATGATTAGTGCGGTACGTCCAGCATTCAATAATGACATAATGAGATGTGATGTGTGTATTCTTGTTTACATTTTTGTTTTATATGTCGATTAATAATTAATTTTAAAGGTAAGTGACATTTTGTTTTCTCCAAATCAAATAACCACACAAGTATAAAAACATGCACGCACATCAATTATGATTACAATTAATATTTTACCTCGGTATATATATTAACTTAGCATTTTCTTAATTAACAGTTTTCACTTGACATTTCAACAGCCAAAAACCAAAGAACAACCCTATTATTTGGGCTGCTCTATGACCAACCATCATTGACCATATTAACTTTATTTTACACTTGAAGTACTCAAATCACAACATACACCAAATATATTGTTGAATAAAAACTTCTCCTCGTGGGAGAACCTGTAAACTTGTACATAAATGTACACAATCTCATATCATAGTGCACAATGCAAGTACACAATCTATATATCCCAGAATAGTTTGTGTGCATTCATGTATACGATTGTATGCATTGATGTTGGTTCCTAGATTCTCACGGAGTCAGTACGGGAGAGGGGTTTTCATTTGTTCATTAATATATATACCACGCACTTTTGCTAAATTTTATCCGTTGGCCTTTCTGCAATTCTTCCTGATCTCACCGTTGGAATAGGTTAGAGGTCTAATATTACCCATCTGGATCGAGGTAGCTTGATTGGCTTGAAGTCTTACCAATATAGTCGAGTCACGAGCAGCGATAACTACAATATTTGCACAAGATGGACACACTTTTTCAATCGCGAATTTGATGTCATCAATTACATTATATCCCCTAACAGAATTGTTATTAGCAAAAGCTATCTTTTCTCCCACTAGTACAGAAAATATCAATAAAATCGTATAAATCGCGTCCAAAGTTACAACTTTGGACGCCGAATGTGTAGTGCGGTGGCAATTTCGTAATTAAATTGCCACTATTTTTTTTTTTAATTAACCGCGTCCGGAGTTTCTAATTTCGGACGCGAATAATTAAATGAGACCAAATTAATCGCGTCCGAAGTTCCTATTTCGGACGCGAATAATTTAAAGATTCCAAACTTCGCGTCCGAAGTATCCAACTTCGGACGCGAATGACTTAACGCGGGTATTATTCGCGTCCGAAATTGGGAACTTCAGACGCGATTAATGTTCTAAAATACCCCCAAAACCCAGATCAGCCCCGTTCTCCGCCCTACTAGGATCCTTTAAAGGAAGAGGTATCGTCCAAGAGAATAGATCCATCACATCCCTGTCAATCAAATTATACAATATCTCTTACAAAACTTAATTTTTATTAACAATAAAAAAAATGTTGTTTGTACTTTAATTTTATGTTTTACTCAGCAGTATAAGATCTAAATAAGTTGTTAAAAGTAAAATACTGATGACGATTTGACCTCGGCCACAATCTCACTCCCCTCTCTTACGTCTCATTAGGTAAAACTCCTATTTTCAAAAATATAAGTGCTAAAATTCTTTTTGTGTGTATATCTAAAAACATAATAAGTATTAATACAGATTATGTCCCTTGGTTTATGTCCGTGTTGATAGTGCTGAGTTATTTGTACATTATGTTCTCAATATTGTACATTATTCTTTTTTAGACAAAAATGCCCAAACATATTCTGTTATTGTTAAAGATCCATGTTTCCTCATTCTTCCTTAACGCGTAAGAATATGAGACGTACGTTTCATCCTTAATTTTCTTTTATTGCCTAAGAATCTGAGACATTGCTAGCTCCTTCATCGCATAATAATTTGAGATTTCCTCCTTCATCGCTTATCTGAGTCTCAATCTTCTAGTGATCACCCTGACCTTACTATTTAAGTCGGTCCCATCATAAAGAAGGGGTTGAAAACTTATCAGAATGCAACAATAAGTGATGATGCCATGGTTGCTGTGCAGGAATCATAACGGATTTAATTGTCATAATCTCCGGTGAATACGTATCAATCGTTTCTCTCAAATCTAAATACAATGATATATAAATATTTGTTTGTGTGTCACTTATGATTTTTATGAATAAATAGGAACACACTTATCGAGAGCATTTGGCCAAATCTCTTGACACAATTGGAATGGATGACAAATTTACCGTTACTGCAGATCATGTCGCATTTGCTTTGGGCACTCTTGGCTTGGATGCCATGATTACAAGAAAGGTAAATTGTTTTGTTTTTACATTAATTATCATTATTGCAATTTGATGATGTGTTATTTGATCCCTTGCCGCTTTAACTTGAAAGTGTTTGCTGGGGCAAGATGATTTTTCCACTTGATTACAGACCACATGTTTTGTTATCTTTATGTAATTTTCAATTCTTCAAGTTAGGAAAAGGCGAAACCAACAGTGCTCTGGTACCAACTTTGTTAGGCATATTAGCTACCATTTGAATATACAAACTTGATTTAAGAAGGCTAGTAGATCTCATGCATTAATCATAAATGCTGTATTACAGGTTGTGAACTTCACTGATTCAACTTGTCTCATGTTTTTCAGTATGCTGTTTTCATCAAAATGTTTAGGTTTTTTTTTTTTTTTTGTAAAATTTAAGGTTTGTGTCTCCTTTTCTCAGAATGATGAATTCAAATTCACATCTCCTCATTTGAATGCAAGTATCCATTAGACTTTCTAACCTTTTGTATATTTGTAAATTTTTGCTTCTTAGAATTTTCTATTTCGAAAAATATTTCTTGAAGATCATGTGGCATATGCTTTGGATGGGCCATGAATATCATTATTATTATTTCTTTTTATTGTTAATATCCACAAATTGGTATCAGAACACTATTGGTATCAGAGAATGATTTAGATGGCAAGTTCAAGTGCACTATTTTTTCGTGCAAAGAGCAATCTAACAATGCTCTGATACCAACTTTGTTAGGCCTATTAGGCCCTTTGATCATATTAGGCTTTGGCCCTTGTTGTTCTTCTAACTTAGAGTCACTTTTGGGCTCTAAATTTGTAAATTTTTGGTAAACCTAATTGAACTCCTGATTTTGAGATTTGTTCTAAATTATTGAATTTAGATGAAAAAAATGAGGCTTAGTGTAATGTCGGCCAACCATCATATAATTCCTGATATAGTGCCAACCATCATATATGTCTTCTACTAGCATATGTATTTTTTTTTTTTAATATAGTGTCAACCATCCAGTCATGATTTATTATGATGCTAATGTTTTGTGATATCTATATATGTGTTACTTCCTATTCCAGGAATATTGACTCAACTTTACAGTTGAGTTGTGAATTAGATGTTGAAGCTAGCTATTGGAGAAATAATTGAGACTGCATATCTTGAAAATGTAAAAGTTCATGCTTATTTCATTATTTGATCTTTTCTTTAACTTTAGTTATTTCATTTATTTTGATTGTTATTTCTTGCTAATGTTTTTCAGATTTTTGAGGCTGCTATCATGAGTATCATGCTTCTAAAAATTGTTGGGACTACAACTATGTGCTTTGATTCTGAAAAGATGGTATGCTTAGATCTCACTTCATTTACTGTACTGTCTTTTTATATACTTCATTACTACTTTCCAAATCCTTAGTTATCCCATTCTTTTTTGTTGTATGGAATTAGGTTTGCACTAGAGCAAAAAGAGTATAAATCAATCTTTGGCTACAACTATGATGATATGTGATAATAGTCACATAATTTTGATATGATAAATCATACAAAAAGAGTGATTGGTGAAACTGGATTATTATTCCAGAAATTTATTAGCTGCAAGTTGATTATACAAACTTGATTTAAGAAGGCTAGTAGATCTCATGCATTAATCATAAATGATTTGTTACATGTTGTAAACTTCACTTATTCAACTTATCTCATTCTTTTAGTATGCTGCTGATTTCATCAAGATGCTTAGGTTTCCAATAAAATTTAAGGTCCATATCTCTTTTTCTCAGAATGATGAATTCAAATTTACATCCCCTCACTTGAATGCATGTATCCATTAGACTTTTTGATCTTTTAATTTGTATATTTGTAAATTTTTGCTTGTTTGCCCAGATCCAACTACCCCCCGTTTTAGGGGGAGGCGGTTGGGGGCTTAGCTTGTATAAAAGCCCCCCTCTTTGTCCTAACAAGGGACATGCTATCTACAATCTACTTTCCAGACACACTTTGTACTGAAGAATCTTTGTAATAGCCAAATACTACGGCAATTAATACAATATACGGTCTCACGGCCTTTTACAACATCGTTCGTTATTTATTTGTTACTCGTTTTCTATCCGGGTTTATTGATTCGGGCATACCCCCGTATTAATTAAATCCATCATTGGTGCTCTTGTTGAGAGCTGCTGTACAAGCTTAAGCGCTCTCCCCACAATAGTTCATCCCCAGCGATGGCGTGATCGAGATCCAGCACTCGTCATACCAACAGATCCCGCGACACCCAGCTCGTCGCGAACGGGAACGGTCGCAACGGGACCCCCGCCCCCAGCATCCAACCGGCCGCCACCACCAAGTCGGGGGAGGATCTGAGGGCCCAGCTTACCAACCATCGTAGCAGTGGTGCACCACCACCACACCCTGTCGCCCCCGCTCCAACTCGCGCACTCATCCAGGAGGGGGTGGCGGTCTTAGAACAAGCCTCCACGGCGCTGGCGCGCGTCGCGGCGGGCCTTCGGGCAGAGGAACAAGCCGACCTAGGCGCCACCCGAGGGGCGCCGGCGTCACCTCCACCTCCCCCCACCCGGGGGTACAGCGGTCCAAGCACCCGGCCACCCCAGGCACCTATCACCCTAGGGGAGGTCAACTCGCCTCGACCATCGGAGAGGCGGGGAGGAGGGGACTCCTTCCGAGACCGCCAGCGTGATGGCGACGGAAGGGCACCAACCCAAACCAGGCCTGCCCTGGAGAGGTTGGGCGATCACGTGTCAGCCCGGAACAGGCTGGGTCCGAGGCCAGCCAACGGTTCCCGCGGCACCCAGCCCGTCGTGAACGGGAACGGTCTCAACGGGGCCCCCGCCCCCAGCATCCAACCGGTCGCCTCCACCAGGTCGGGGGAAGATCTGAGGACCCAGCTCACCAACCACCGTAGCAGTGGTGTACCGCCACCACCCCTGTCGCCCCCGCTCCGGCTCGCGCACTCATCCAGGAGGGGGTGGCGGTCTTTGAACAAGCCTCCACGGCACTGGCGCGCGTCGCGGCGGGCCTTCGGGCAGAGGAACAAGCCGACCTAGGCGCCACCCGAGGGGCGCCGGCGTCACCTCCACCTCCTCCCACCCGGGGGCGCAGCGGTCCAAGCACCCGGCCACCCCAGGCACCTATCACCCAAGGGGAGGTCAACTCGCCTCGACCATCGGAGAGGCGGGGAGGAAGGGACTCCCGCCGAGACCGCCAGCATGACGGCGACGGAAGGGCACCAACCCAAACCAGGCCCGCCCTGGGGAGGTTGGGCGATCGCGTGACGGCCCGGGACAGGCTAGGTCCGAGGCCAGCCAACGGGCCACCGGCGGCGGAGTCATGCTCCCGCCGGCCGCCGCGACAAGAACCGGTCACTCGGAGGTCGCCGAGCCATGGGCCCCGCGCCCAGTCACGACACGAGGCAGCCTCACGCGGGTCAGCAAGTCGGGTCCCGCGACCCCACCCGCAACGTGAGCAGGCCTCCCGGGTCGAACGATCAGGTGAAACGAATGGTAGAGCTCCGAGCTCCCATCGGGAAGAGGTCGAGCAGCTGCGTAGGAGGATGGACGAGCTCCAGAAGAAGATCGATGAGAGGGACGGGTCTCCGGAGCCCCAGGATGTGCTGGCCTCCCCATTTGCGAACACCATCATGGAGGAGCCCTTACCTCGAGATTTTCGTTTTCCCACCATCAAGGTGTACTCGGGGGCCACGGACCCGTGGGCACACCTCACCAGGTACAGGGCCGCCATGATGATCATCGGGGCTACTGACGCCATCCTATGTAGGGGGTTCTTCGCCACCCTGGACGGGCAGGCGCATGATTGGTTCGGATCCCTCCCGGTGGGGTCCATCTCCACCTTTGCGGACCTCACCCGGCAGTTCCTATCCCATTTTGCCACCAGCATACAGCGGAAGAAGCAAATTGCCGACCTGTGTGATTTGAAGCAGGGGAGCTCGGAGTCACTAGCCGAGTACCTCAGCAAATGGAAGAAAGAGGTCATGGGGGTCGCCGACTTTGATGGGAAGTCGGCCATGGTGATTTTCCGAAACAACTTGAGGTCAGGCGCTTTTCACCAGGACCTCATCAGGTACCCCCCTAGGACCTATACCGACCTGATGGACAAGGCAGCAAGGTACGCTGACGCCGAGGCTGCCGAGAAGAGGAAGAAGGAACAGGAGGAAGGAAGAGGTCAAAAAGACAAGGCGCCCCAGGAGGAGCGCAAGGCGCCGCGGCCACACCGACGTGAGTACGCCGAGGGGCCCAGGCTGAACCCCACACACTATCTCACCCCGCTGACACAACCTGTGGGTACCATCTTGGCGCACGCGGAGGACCAGGGAATCGTGGTATTCCCGAAGGAGGAGTGCATGAAGATATCGGCAAGGGGGGACCCCAACAAGTACTGCAGGTTCCACAGGCAGAAGGGGCACGATACAGACGAATGCATCCTCTTAAAGAGACAGATCGAGGAGCTCATCCAAATGGGTTACCTCGGCCAATTCATTAAGAGGCCCGACCAGGCACAAGGCCAGGCGCAGGGCCAGAAGCAAGGCAAGGTATGGAGGAAGAGGGGTGGCCAGGCGCCATCCACCTCGGCTCCCCGTAAGAGGGACCACCACGACAACAGCTCCGAGGAGGAGGAGAATACGATAGAGGACTCCCAGCCCCCGAGGAAACGTGCCATCTACGTCATCTTCGGGGGGGCCGAGGGAGGGGACTCGCCAGCCAAACGGAAGGGGTGGGCGAGAAGCTTGTACGTGGGGGAGGTCACACGAACACCCCACGAGAATAAACCAGAGAGGGAGCCCATCATGTTCACCGACGCCGACCTACCTGACGGGCCCCTCCCCCACCGGGACGCCTTGGTTGTCAAGCTGGGCATCAACAACGTGGTGGTGCACCGGGTGCTCGTGGACACGGGTAGCTCGGTCAACGTCATGTACCACGACACATTCACCCAGCTGAGACTCTCAAGAGGGCAGCTGGAGCAGGTACGAACCCCCCTATCCGGGTTCACGGGGGACTCAATCGAGACAGAGGGGTCGATCACTTTGGAAGTGGAGATAGGCACCCCACCTCACAGCAGGAGGTGGGAGGTCAAGTTCGTAGTCGTCAAAATCAACTGCGCCCACAACATCATTCTCGGCCGACCCGCCCTAGAGGACCTCAGGTGCGTGATTTCCATGGAGCACCTGTGCCTCAAATTCCCGACACCGACCGCGGTCGGGGTCGCCCGAGGGGACCAAAAGGTGAGCCGTAGTTGCTACTTGAAGGCGTGTCGCCAAATTGGTCAGAAGGACCCCCAGGTCCACACCATGACGACCATGTAAGAAGTGGATCTTGGCATTGCTATTTTAGGAGGAGGACCATTCCCCTCCCCCAATAATGTCTTAGTGAACAACAATAAGCGGATTAAAGTTTCATGGCCCGAAACACGTTGTGGGGAGGACCCTTGTTACGAAATTGGTTCTCCAAAACAAAAACAAAAAAAAATAAAAATAATAAAAAATAAAAAAAATCATGGAACAAAGGGGGAACGAGTGCTCACTCATGTCTTCCCCCCGCGGACCCTAAGGGGGCACGAGGTCCGACCTCGCGTACCAACCCCGACGGAGGATGCACCCTAAGGGGGCACGAGGTCCGACCTCGCGTACCAACCCCGACGGAGGATGCACCCTAAGGGGGCACGAGGTCCGACCTCGCGTACCAACCCCGACGGAGGATGCACCCTAAGGGGGCACGAGGGCCGACCTCGCGTACCAACCCCGACGGAGGAGCCCGGTGGCACAGTCCGAAAGGACTTGGCCCGAGCGGCTAACGCGCACCCTACGGGGTCACGAGGTCTAACCTCGCGTACAAACCCCGACGGAGGAGCCCGGTGGCTTGGTCCGACAGGACTGGGCCCAAGCGGTTAGGCGCACCCTAAGGGGGCACGAGGTCCGACCTCGCGTACCAACCCCGACGGAAGAGCCCGGTGGCACAGTCCGAAAGGATTAGGCCCAGGCGGCTAACGCGCACCCTAAGGGGGCACGAGGTCTAACCTCGCGTACAAACCCCGACGGAGCAGCCCGGTGGCTTGGTCTGACAGGACTGGGCCCAAGCGATTAGGCGCACCCTAAGGGGACACGAGGTCCGACCTCGCGTACTAACCCCGACGGAAGAGCCCGGTGGCGTAGTCCGGAAGGACTTAGCTCAAGCGGCTGACGTACCCTAAGGGGGCACGAGGCCGGACCTCGCGTACCAACCCCGACGGAGGACGCACCCTAAGGGGGCACGAGGGCCGATCTCGCGTACCAACCCCGACGGAGGAGCCCGAGTGCTTAGGCTCGAAAAAAAAATCAGGGACAGTTTGGAGGACCATGACCCTAGGCCGAGGTCGGGGTCGGCCCGACCTCGGCATGGCAGGTCGGCGCGCGAGGTCGGCCTACCCCGGGGTTGGTACGACCACGGCGCCGGAGGATGGCACGACCTCGGCAGAGGGGGACGACCGTCGCAGAGGCCGACCCCGGCGTGGCTTGAGCCTGGGAGGTCGGCCGAGGGGCCACGGAGGCGCGGCTTACAGGCCACTCCCGTGGCAGCGTCACGGCGACGCCACCGCGCCGGCGCCGTGACAGAGCGACATGGCAGAGATGCGGCGGTGCGTATGTGTCCTAGCAGATGAAGGAGTCATGTTCCGGATGGAGTTTCCATCATTATCACAAGAAGTGCACTTTGACGTCACCTATAAGGCTGGGACGCGGACATCTCGGGGTCGGCATTTTGGGGGGTCGGCCAGAGCATCTACTCTCCATCACTGATGATTACTCGCAGCTCGGAGAGTGGGGGATTGATGACGGATATATTGGGAATCGCCCCGAACCGATCTGAGGGCGCGAAGCAAGAACGGGTCCCGGGGCGGCGCCACGTACCCGCCCCGGCCGAGGCCTCGCCACGTGGCCCCCGCACAGGGCCACGTTGGAGGCTGGGCCGGCCTCTCCAGGAGGCCTGGTCTGCCTCTCCAGGAGGCCGGGCCTGCCTCTCCAGGAGGCCGGGCCTACCTCTCCAGGAGGCCGGGCCGACCTCCACATGGGCTCGACCTGGGCCCATGATGAGCTCGGCTTGGCCCCCACAGCGCGGCCCGGTCGCGAGACCGGGCGCGGTCAACCCCAGATCCAACTACCCCCCGTTTTAGGGGGAGGCGGTTGGGGGCTTAGCTTGTATAAAAGCCCCCCTCTTTGTCCTAACAAGGGACATGCTATCTACAATCTACTTTCCAGACACACTTTGTACTGAAGAATCTTTGTAATAGCCAAATACTACGGCGATTAATACAATATACGGTCTCACGGCCTTTTACAACATCGTTCGTTATTTATTTGTTACTCATTTTCTATCCGGGTTTATTGATTCGGGCATACCCCCGTATTAATTAAATCCATCAACTACCACGACAACGGTTTTATATAACCGTTGATGTTGCGCGTTCTTTATTTGTTTAAGACAACGGTTTTATTTAACTGTTTATAAAAGACAATAGTCGTATAAAATATAAACAATGATGTTAACAACAAGAGTCAAACCTATGACCTTAAACATAGCAATTAAGCTTTAACAAACTAAGCAACACAAACTCTTATATACTAAAGTGCAACATCTAGTATATAACTGAGTTGTTTCTATGTTGTCTGTGAAACCAAGACAACGATTTTATAAAATAGGTTAAGGATGCCTCTAGGAAAAATAGAACTCAAGACTTCTAACATAATCTAACATAACAAACTAAACTAAACGTACCAAGCCACACCAACACTTATGTATTTAAGCGCAACATCTAAGATATAACGAGTTTGGTTCTGTGTTGTCTCTGAGAATCAAGACAATGATTGTATAAAATATAGGTTAAGGATAAAACCCATAACCTCTAACATAACAAACAAAGCTAAACCCACCAAGCCACACCAACTCTTGTTTACTAAAGTGTTACACCTTATCTTTTACCTATAATTTGGACCTTCATTGTTTTTGTTACGAGATGAAAATAGATGTTTAGAAGATCTAGAACAAAAATAAAAATGTAATTAAATTTTTTTGTCCAAATATAATGCATAAAAATTTAACAAAGAAATAATACAATTCAAAAGTTAATTTAATAGTTCTATTTTCGTTCATATTTAAATATAAAATTATTCACCAAAATTTCAATGTCAATTCATTAAAGTTTTATTTTCAATTCATTAAATTCCATGCCATAGAACAGCCTTTTGCGGTACGGTATGGTGTTCAAAATGGTGTTGTATGGTGTGGAGGGGTTAAGGGCGGTATGTTTGAACTCTATATTAACAATTACAGAACTCTATGTTCAAATTATGAATCTACTGTATAGAAATTATGAATCTATTGTATTTAAATTATGAATCTACTGTATTTAAATTATGAATCTAGAGTAAAGATTTTATAAATCTACAGTATAGAATTTATGAATCTACAATATAAAAATCTATGAATATCGCGTTCTGTACCTATATACCCGGTACTATTTTGGGTCTAGCGACCCGGGTAATAAAGCTAATATTTTCTTACCATGTTCTATATCTACATCGCCCGGTTTATGGTGGACCCGGTCCCTATAAAACCATGAATATACTCGGCCTACAGACACCCTAGTCTAGTGGTCTCTAATCTATACCCGATCTATAAAGTGAAAATTTAAATTCCAGTGTTTGATTTACAGGAATAAAATTACTGAGAATTTCGATTCTAATGTTTAGTATAAATGAGAATTGAAAGGAAATAAGTAATGTAAAATCTAAAATACTCATTGTTATTGTCAGGCATCAATTTTAGGTTAAAAAGGAGAAATTAAGTGAAAATGAAATTTAAATTCCCTCCAATCAAATGTCTTGTTAGCGAAAAAAAATTCAATCCCCTCCCAAAAAAAAAAAAAAAAAAAAAACTCACACGACCCTCAACTCAGACATAGGGCTAAATAAAATCAAATTCTCTCCCACCCTTAGCTGGAAACTAACACAATACCCAGTTCAGAGACCTCTGCAAAAACATTTAATGAACTGAGGCACGACAAAAGTAGCGAGAAACACAGACGTCGTTTCTCCCTCCCCGGCCAGCCACCGTCGTCGCCATCTTCCCTCCCCGGCCAGCAACCGTTTTCGCATCTTCCTTCCCCAGCCAATAACCGTCGTCGTCGTCTCTCCAACATCGACCGTCGTCGCCATCGTTCCAACCTCATCCGGCGTCGCTACAGGTTAGTCCTTAATTTTTTAACCCTAATCCCTAATTTCTTAATTGTATTGTTGAATTTCCATATTTGAAAGCTATGAATGTTCTTAAACCTTAGGTTAGTTGTGGATTATTTGGTTAGTTTATGAGAGAGGAACTATGAACACGAGTTGAATTTACATATTTGAAAGCTATGCACCTACTGTATATATTTCGTATATTGTGGATTATTAGGTTAACAAAAATTTAGTGTTAGTCACTTATTAGAACCCTCTCTCTCAAACAAGTATTCCCGTTCTCAGCCTTCCCTCCCGTCAGAAGCTCCAGCCGTCGTGACAGCCATTCCCGCCACCGTCCTATTCCAGTTGTCATCGCTCTTAGTCTTCACCATCTCTGCTAAGATAAAGGTTAGTTCTATTACTCAAACCCTAATCTCTAAATTCCATTTTTGTAATATTCTTAACTTTTCTAGTTTTCTTGTTTCCGTTTTGATTTATACAATTCTGTGTCTTCAATATGTTTATGTTTGCCTTTTATCATTAGTTTTTTGCTCATCGATTTTGCGAATTGGGCCAATTCGTGCTTCATTCTTTTCCTTCATGCTTCTTTGTTTTATACACGATTTCTTTATCCTGCAGAGGTATAAGGCTCATGTACTTTGATTTATTATGCTCAAGAAAAGTTGAAACGTACAGTCCTGTTGTAGGTTAAGGAAACAAAGAGTCAATTGTTGTTTCTGATTAATCATATTGAATGTGTTGGTTACTAATTACTATATCTGTTATCTTATTTTTTTCCATGTGCATTGAACTAGATAATTTGGTGTTGCTGATGAATTCAATTTAGTATTCTATTCATATTCAAACATAATCTATTGTTTTCTACTTTCTTTTTTTATCATTATAGGGGTACATCATAAAAAACATAGCATAATTTTAGGTGAAACTTTTTCTTTTATAGTTTTTATAGATTTTCATTTTCTATGATTATTGTGCCTCATAATTTGCCAGAGTTGATTGGAATTGGTTTACCTTGATTGCCTGTTGCTTTCAATTTTTTAATGTTCTGAATGCCCCCAACCATATTTTGGTCATCATTTTTGTTAATTGTTCAAAAAGTCTTTCTATTGATTATCCTGCAAATGTCTTCAATTGTACTGATTATCCTATAGCACCATACACATATGTAGTATCAGTGTGTCTATATGTAAGCATACACTTTTACAGCATTAATGTGTCTATCGTGTTTTTGCCCGAGGAATTAGTTTTCCCTACTTACCTATAGTATTCACTTGGTTACCTTAATAGCTTAGTAGAATAACACAGAGAGCTACGTTTATATATTTAGGTATACTCTAAGATAATTTAAGTCCAATGGCAACAAGGAGCATGTTATGCAACAAAAAGATTAATTACAAGATTATTTAAAATTTGTAAAAAAAAAAAATTGAAGAGTATTCTCAAGATATACATGCCATGAAATGTTATGTGCCCTTGACATTATAGTGTTATTTGCAGAACCATGCACAATTGTGTTACTTATTCTATAACCATAAGTGTACTGTCAATATTTTTCACTACTATGAGAGTTTATTGGTTCTTCTATATTTTCATCAACTCTTGATTATTACCTTTCCGGAATTGATAAACCATGTTTGACATATTAACTTGATTAGTTTAACCTATCAACAATCTTAGCTTGTCCTCAATTTATTGATACTAAGAATTGAAACTTCATTGTAAAGGAGTATCCGAGTATGCATATATTCTTAATATTTAATAACTTGCTTTATCCTAATGATTTTGGGCAGGTAACTTACACTGTTGGAAAGGATCTACAGTACAGACGAAGTATTGTTGCAGAAGCTCTACCTCTAATTACTACCCCAGCCTGTTATTGTAAGCAATTGTTCTAGGTGGAGTAACTAATTTTTGGTTATATGGAATCTAAGTAAATTCTCTCCTATAAATGTTAGGTATTTGTTTATTGTACTTTGAAATAGATGATGGATTGTTGTGTATTTTGAAATACCTGCAGAATTGAATATGATTATACCAATGAAGTGATTATTTTTCATTTATGGTGTTTGGATATATTGTTATTATTATACTATACTTAAAATTAAAACAGGTTGAAGACAATGGATTAAAACCGTTGTAGTTATGAATAAAGACAACATTTGTCTTTGATATATAAGGCAATGGTTATAAGCTTTTGTCTATGCGCGTAATTTTCAACAACACAGGTTTTAACAACATTCAATAGACAATGATTTTTAACCGTTGTCTTATATATAAAAGACAACGGTTAAAAATTTTTGTTTATGCGAGTAACATTCAACAACACTCATTTGACAACGGTTAAAATCAGTTGTCTTATATCGAAAAGACAACGGTTAAAAACTGTTGTCTATGTGCGTGACTTTTAACAACACTGGCTTCAACAACAAACAACACTCAATAGACAACGGTTCAAAAACTGTTGTCTTTTTTAGAAAAGATAACAGTTAAAAACCGTTGTCTATGTGCGTGACTTTTAACAATACCGGTTTCAACAACACTCAATAGACAACAGTTCAAAAATCGTTGTCTATGTGCGTGACTTTTAACAACACCGGTTTCAACAATACTCAATAGACAACAGTTAGAAACCGTTGTCTATGTGCGTGACTTTTAACAACACCGGTTTCAACAACACTCAATAGACAACGGTTCAAAAACCGTTGTCGTTTCTAGAAAAGACAACGGTTAAAAATCGTTGTCTATGTGAGTGACTTACAACACCTGTTTCAACAACACTTAATAGACAACGGTTAAAAAACTGTTGTCTATGCGCGGACTTACAACAACACCGGCTTCAACAATAGAAATTATACCCCTACTGCAACGATTATTAATCGTTGTCTATGTGTATTTTTCTTGTAGTGATTATTATTTCTTGTTATTGTTAATATCAACAAATTGGTATCAGAGCACTGTTGGTATCAGAGAATGATTGAGATGACAAGTTCAAGTGCACTATTTTTTCGTGCAGAGAGCAATCCAACAGTGCTCTGATACCAATTCGTTGTGTGATTTGAATACTCTCTTTGTCAACAAATCTCGTAGTTAATATGATTGACTTTATTAACTATTTTTTTTAATTTTTTTCATGATATTAATAAAATACTTGGTAAATAAATATATAGCATTATTTTGTATTATAACTTTGATATTTAATAGTGCACAAAAAGATAATAGACAATGTAGTGAATATAATAAATTGATGAATTTGAATGTAAAGTATTTTTACATTGGAGAAATATAAAGACAATATAACTAATAAAATTATTTCTCTTAATTAATTTATTGATAATGAATAAGTTTTTTTAAATAAAGACATTGTAGGGACAATGTAGCGAATATAATCAATTGATGAATTTGGATGTAAAGAATTTTTATATTGGAGAAAAATAAATACAATATAACTAATGAAATTATTTCTCTTATTTAATTTATTGATGATGAATATTTTTTTTTTCGAATAAAGACATTGTAGACACATAATTCTAAATTAAAGAAATGCATATGTATTATTTTTTGTTGTAGCTACTAAATTATTATTTAATTTAATAAGAGTAAAATATATTACTATTATGCCAACTTTGATTGGGATGGAGTTCGAACCTAATAACTTTCTTATTGAAATCAATGAGTAAATTAACGGTGTGTAACGTTTTCCCTTTAGTATTATTATTATTATTATTATTATTATTATTATTATTATTATTATTATTATTAAGTTTATTATATAATAACAATAATATTAAATAAGTGGTGCAAATCAATAGGCTGACTAAGTATTAGAACTTAGTTAGCATTAGGTAATTAGTTACCTACATTGATGGGATGTAGGTTATTTAGACTTCCAAGTCCTCTCACTGCTCGGTTCACGTATCATACACCTATCTAGAGTCACTGAGAGAAGTGAGAAAAACACAACCAAAATCTACAGTGATTTTACAGCAGCCCGAGGAACTTCTGTTCCTCAGACCACGCGTCCCAGTCAAACAATTTTTAAAGTTATGGCTGGAGGTTGGTGATCTAACTCTTTATTTCATAGTCACGTATCTATTGTTATAACGTGGAATTATGTGCTTACACGGTGAACTAACAGAAATTAACGGAAAAGATAATATATATTTAACGGAAAAGTTAACGGATAATCATATTCATTAAGGATAAATTAGGAAATCTTAAGGAAAAATTAAAATCTAATCAATCTGAGTCACTCATTTGATTAAAAAATTTAACCGCCGTTTTTTCTACCCATTATAGATCTAATTCTTTTGGGCTCTTATTAATATAGTAGATATACACACACAATAGGGTACTATATATGCGGGGAGGGGGAGGGGAGGGGCAGGTGTGATACCCCAATTAAAGTAAAATTAATTTCCTACAAAGACATTTTAAACAAAAATATTTTTTTAATTACTACGATATTTCTCAATATACTCTTTATTACAAATGTTTTAGTACAAAATATTTATAAGGTTACATATGATTTTACAAAGCTTACTTGCATTATAAAATTTATATCCAAATTTTAAACCCAAAAGCGTATCTGAGCAATAGTTATGTTTTGGAACTGTGTTCACCCTGTGCATGGTGAATACGAGATAGATCCATAAATTTTAAGGTGTAGATCCATAATTATTATGGATCTACACCATAGAAATTATGGAGATCCATAATTTCTATACTGTTAATTCATAATTACTTCTCCCAAATGTTGAATCCCCAACTCTAAGAGTCTCCCACAATCCGACCCGACAGAGCATGTGAGGGGATGTAAATCACGGTGATTCAAGATTTAGTAAATAGGACCAAATGCTGTAGATTTATAATTTCTATACCGTACTGTAAAGTCATAATTTCTATACTGTAGATTCATAATTTCTACAACATAGAAATTATGAAATACAAAATAAAAATTATAAATCTACTCATATAGTCACCATGTGGGTCACCATGTGCATGGTGAGCACGTTTCCACATATATCTGAGCCTATGATCCTTATATCATTTGTTTTAAGCGTAGCTTTGAGCTGAAATTAACCTAGCCCATTTTATACTATCTAAATCAAAATTTCATATTTAATCTAGCAATTAATATTTCAATAGTTATGCTGTGCAACCGAATGTACCATGCGCATGGTGCATACGGTTCAAAACGACGTCGTTTTGACTAAAAACGCGCGTCCCACTTTAAAAAAAAAATCAGGTTCGACTCTCAGCAATAGCATTATTGTGGATATATAGTTATGAATTTCTGGATATATAGTTATAAATTTGTAGATATATAGTTATGAATTTATGGATATTTAGTTCATTCATTGTGGATATTTAGTTCAATCATATATTGTGGATATTTAGTTCATTCATTGTGGATTTTTACTTCATTCATTCATTCATTGTGAATTTTTACTTCATTCATTCATTCATTGTGGATTTTTACTTCATTCATTCATTGTGGATATATAGTTATGAATTGTGGATATATAGTTATGAAATTGTGGTTATATAGTTATGAATTTCTGGATATATAAAAATGTTATTGCCGGAAATCGAACCTGATTTCTTCTTTAAGTGGGACGCGCGTTTTTTTAACCAAAACGGCACCGTTTTGCAACCGTATGCACCTTGCAAGGTGCATTCAGTTGCACAACATAATTTGAGTTAATATTTTACCTCGGTATATATAAGCGTAGCTTTGAGCCCAAATTAACCTAGCCCATTTTATGCACGCACATCAATTATGATTACAATTAATATTTTACCTCGGTATATATATTAACTTAGCATTTTCCTAATTAATAGTTTTCACTTGACATTTCAACGGCCAAAATCCAACGAACAAAAAGCAACAACAACCCTATTATTTGGGCTGCTCCATGACCAAGCATCATAGAGCACATTAACTTTATTTTACACTTGAACTACTCAAATCACAACATACACCAAATTTATTGTTCCAATAAAAACTTCTTCTCCCGAGAGAACCTGCCTGCAAACTTGTACATAAATGCACACGACCTCACGCACTTTTACTGAATTCTATTATTAGTTGGCCTTTCTGCAATTCTTCCTTATCTCACCCCTGGAACCGGTTAGAGGTCTAATATTACCCATCTTGATCATCGCCCTAGCGAAATGGGAGTTGAATAATGCTGGGTTTTTGCTGTATTTTTTGACTAACGAATCGGTGGATCCGCCATTGTAGAGAGCTTGATCCGAGTGAAGAAGTCCCTTCTTGTTGATCAGGTTCTTGTAGTAGTTGTTGTCGAAGAAGGCAGGAGTTTCAAGGTCGAGTGGGGCTAAGTTGTCGTCCCCTGACCCTGTCTTTCTAGGGCACTTCCGTTGTCTTTTCTTAGCAAAGGATGCCGCAATAGTGTTGGTGTCGTTGTAAATGCGGTCCCTAAAAATTGTGCACCTAGATTCCCCGATTGTGTATGAACCTATTTATCGCATGCATTATGAAACAAAACCACTTTTATCGATCATATGCATTTAAATTAAAGTGTTAACTATGTAAGATTTTCCATAATAATATATATTGTATATTATATATTAGGGCCTTAATTAAGTGGTGCAAGTTCACTAGCTTGGTTAGGTTGGACTAAACAATCAGAAGTTGTTAGTCAACCAGACTCTGTGTCTAATATAAACATGCACATACAAATACGGTAATCATACTGCTCAGTAGACACCAATATATGTATATATATGCATTGTGGATGATATCGTTTTAACATTATTAACATAAATATTGTTTCTCAGCTCGAACCTGATAAGGCAACCAAATCTGTAGTAGAAAGACCTTGGTTTTGGAAACTTGAGATGAGAGCGCTGAGATTTGAAAAAGGACTTGGGAGTACACCAGGGCTGTTGGCTGCAGAGAGGCTAGCTGTTTTGGAGTCTCTCCTCCCGAGTTTCACTTTCCAGTTTGGTCCTCCAAGCTATAAGAAGATAAAATTAAAGATATTAAAAATGAAAATTAATTGGAAAATTTATTACCATGCCAATCATATATGTTTTCAAGTTTTACTTAGATACTATGTATCAATTTTATTCTTCTCCCATACTACGTATCTATGACAACAAGTCTAAAAATTTAGATGGTAATTCTACTAGGTGTGCCAAAGGCCTCCCCATGGACATTTTATAATTTTCCTATAAAGTACTGTAATAGTTAACTAATTTGTATATATGGAGATCGAGATAGCTTCATTGGCTTGAAGTCTTACCAATACAGTCGAGTCACGAGCAGCAATAGCTACAATATCTGCACAAGATACAATACCAGGACACACTTTTTCAATCGCGGATTTGATGTCATCAATTACATTGTATCCCCGAACAGAATTGTTATTAGCAAAAGCTGTCTTTTCTCCTTTAAAGGAAGAGGTATCGTCCAAGAGAATGGATCCATCACATCCCTATCAATCAAATTATACAAGATGTACATTTATTATGTTGTAATTTTCATGACGTATATAATATAAATAAAATAGAGATTAAAGTAGAAACTAATGAATGAATGCATTACTTGAACAAAACAATCATGGAAGTGGAGGCGAAGTAGCGAAGCACCCATACGTTTTTCCTCGTCTAGAGCAGATTTAATGACTGATTTTATAGTACCAAACAACATGGGACAACTCTTGGAGTAGAAGTTGGTGGAGAGTTGTGCAGAAGAGCTATCCAAAAAGACGGCAACAACAAGAACAATCGCAACCGCCATTCTTGCTTTTCTTGTTAAACAAGAAGAAGAAGAAGAAGAAGAAGAAGAAACCATTGTTTCTAATTGCTTAAGCAATAATTGAGAACAAGTGTAAGTGTGTTCGTACAAATCAAATACAAACAATAATGCAATATAGGTAATGAGATAATGCATGTGTGAACATAATGGATAGAGTAATCTATATCTATATCTATATATATATATAAAAGCCACTAGATTTCAGCCAATGAGATTCATCCATTTTCCCGCCCTTGAAAAACGACAACGTTTTCTTTGTTTCATCTTTTTTTCTTTTGCGTTAGTGGAAGGTCCATCAAATTCATCTATTCACCCCAACCTGAATGACATCATTATTAATTTTTTTTTTATTAAATTGGTGGTTGATTAGAAGCGTAAGCTGTCAGGCTATATTTGTAGGGGAATGACCCATTTCCTGTTTGCGTGTCCACACATGCTTCTTGATAGGAAGCGTGTGGTTTCAACTTTCAACCAAGCTGGTATGGGGCTGCTGTACTATTGCCAGAGATGATTTTTATTTTAGTTTATTTTATACAGCGACAGGTATGCAAATCGAGTTTCAGTACCTTATTTCCACTTATATATACAAGATACATGTGTTGAGACTTCAACCTCTATTCAAATACAACCTCAAATACAAACTTGGAAAACAAATTACACATTTCTGCGATCAAGGAAGACATATCCGGGCAATTTCTTGTGAGTGCACAACTTCATCCTCAAGAGATATCCGGGCAGTTTCTTGTGGGTGCACAACTTCATCCTCAGCATACCACACAGGCGATGTGTGTGGAACTATGTTGTTACTAAAATCAGGGGAGAAAACCACATTATACGGCAAGAGTGTGTTCCATATTCAGGAGGTGTGTTACTGCTACATTATCATCTTTTTTTGCTGCTTTGTTTATCTTTTATTTTCACTGCCTACTTATGTTATTTTGATTTTGTTTTTAGGGTATGTTTATCCATTTGACACTGCAATGCAATGGTTATTTTAATTTAATGACAGCTATTTAGGGTTATTTTCCTATGCAAATTGTCAGAATGCTATCACTAAGATATATATAAGACATACACATATTAAAGAAATCATAATATCTAAGCAACTTACAAAAATAACAAGATAAATAGTTAAACTAAACTGCCATGCTCTGTCAAAGCAATCAAGAATCAAAGCATCATGTGAAAAATACCAAGGAATCTACTATTGAGTTAATGTCAACATCCTTTTGTTTTGCAACTCTACTTTATACAAGTTGTTTAATATGCACACAAAAAAGGTAACCTGAAATTATATAAAGATTTTATTGTTGTATCGACAACTAAAACTGAATATCATACCAATCTTATGTGAGATCTAAATATACAGAGTATAATCTACGAGAAACTTAACTCGTAGTAGCGGAAGCGGAAGCACTGTAGATCTCCAGCCATAGTTGATATCCTGTTGTATTGCCTCTTGAACGGTAGATCTGCAGAATAGGGTTAGCCGTTTTGTCTCATACTTGACTCAAAACCCTAGATGGTGTATTGGTATTTTCTGAGCAGTATGAGTACCATATAATATTCATGCATCTTGTATCCCATCAATACAAGCTTTATATAGGCACATTGGTCACTAGTACAAAAAAGCTATTTGAGTCTCCTATAGAACACTTTCCGAGTCACCTGTACAGGTGACTCGGATTCCAGAGCCACTGAAAGTGTTTAACTTTCCGAGGCACCTGTATAAGGTGTCGCGGAAAGCTAAAAAAGCATTTTTTATTTTTTTTAATACAGACTTTCCGAGGCACCTGCTGCGTGACAGGTGCCTCGGAAAGTTAATTAATAATTTATTATTAAATACTTTCCGCGACACCCACGCACATGTGGGTGTCGCGGAAAGTATTTATTTATTTATTTTAATTAAGTGTATCTGCGACACCTATTCACAAAGGGTGTCGCGGATACTCTTTTTTTATAAAAAAAAAAAATTAAAAATACAATATTTCACTAATTTTATTTGCTCAAAATAAAACCTGTACAGAATTTTCCAAATTCACACAAATTTACAACACTAATAACTAATTAAACCTATCTATTCAACAACAAATTCAAACCAACACTAATAAACTATGAACACTAATAAAAATTACATGCCTGCATGACTTGTGAGTTTTCCTTGGTTACCATTTTACCAGAGCTTTGCACTCCACCAATTTGTTTCTTTGGACTTACCACATTTTTAGAAGTACAGTCTGCCTTCTTCAAAGCTGTGAAAAAAAAAATATATATATATATATATATATGAGCAGTAATTCAAACAACTATTTGGCAACCAATATGTCCAAATTAGAAGATTACCGCAAGGAATAAATATGAATTGCCAGAAGTAGCCTCATCCACTGCCTCATTACATTTAAAACTTAGCTGGATCTTACAATCGAAGCTCTAATGTCCTCAAAAACCTCAGCCCAAGTTGTTCAAGTATCAGATCATCATCTTCAAATGTTGAGTTGAATCAATAGATTGTTCTACATCCTCATTATTCCCAGACAGGAGATGCTTTTCACCCTGTTCAGTTTCTTTGATCATGTTGGATAACTCCTCAAGATCTAGTACTTAACACTTCTCAGTTCCTTTGATCATGCTGGACAACTCCTCAGGATCTAGGACTTCACACTTTTCAGTCCCTTTGATCATGCTGGACAACTCCTCAGAATCTAGAACTCCTGCAAATGTTGCAAAAATGATTGCTCTGTGAGACTACAGTCATGATCAGGCTCTCAAGAAGCATTGTCCTACTAAGGCAAGACAAAGATGATACATTTATACAACAATTTCTCACATCAATCAAGCAATTATCTAGGTAACCCACCCAAGCTTACTAAGGATACAAACTTATAACCCACCCATTATCTTGGGACACCCTTTCGTTCACCGGTCATCCATCATGTCAGAAGCATAAATCGTTTGGAATTCTCGGTGAAGTTGTAAATTCTATACTCTCTATGCATGAACAATAGATCATACATAATTTTATACGTAAAACCTTTCAGAATTTCAAGCAGCATTCTAAAATGAAGTAGTATTTTATTTTTCTACATTTGGCTTTACTTCTTTCCTAGTCAGAACTGAAGTCTATCGAAATCAAATTAAGATCTATCAGACAAAAAGCGCATACCTGCTTGTTGAAGACCAATGGACTGAAGCGGTGAAGAAGACAAATTTAATGCACAAGTACTTCACTTGCAAACAAATTTGCAGAAAATTTTGTGACCTTGAGACAAATATGGGGACTTAGAGAGTGACCTTGAGACAGATCTGTTGTAATGCTTGTACGAAGGAGAGCGTGAATACCTGATGGAAAATTAGCATTATTTAGCACAATGAAGGAGATGACAACATATAGAGGGGAGAGAGAATATAAATATCAACTTCAGAACACACCTTGATCTTTTGGAGTACGACATCTGTGAAAAGATAAATAAAACTAAGCTTGTTAGAATCAGTGCAAAATTTGATAAATCATAAATTGTTCTTCAGGGTAATAGAGTACTGTATTATATTGTAAAGGTGAAGGTCTCAGGCACACCACATAACCCATCAGCAAGAAATGATCATTGAATAATATGTAAAATAAAAATGCACAAAATTATAAAATACAATTCAACTTTGAGTCCAAATGCATGCAAATTCATGTTTACTACCTCATAAATAGATTCATAGTTCATAATTTTCATAAGAAGTTGGACCCACAGATTAGAGGAAGAGAAATTTGATGCCAATTTAATTTTGTATGCTCCATTCTTGTTTCCAAATACTCACAAGCCAAATAATAAGAAAACTATTTTCATGACAATAAGCATGTCTCACTGGGAAATTCCTTTCTGCACAATAGTTGTAATACTCATTATAATGTCTATTACACAAATTTTGTAGCAAGGATCTAAGGGGCCGTTTGGTTCACGGAATGTTAGATTACCTTAGGAATGTTAGATTACTGGGAATGTTAGATTCCTGTGTTTGGTTAAAATTGAGGTATGTAATATAATTATGTTTGGTTTAGGGTTATCTTTTATATATATATATATATATATATATATATATATATATATATATATATATATATATATATATATATATATATATATATATAAGCTAACATAAAATATATATCTTTAAATAATTAGAATTAAAATGACAAAATTCATAAATATGCAAGGTTATCCTACATTACCTAACAAAATGAAGGGAATCACATTCCCTTCAAAATCCTATGTGGAGGGAATGTTGCATTCCCTGGGAATGTTATATTCCCTCAGAGAAAATGAACCAAACATAGGAATGTAAGCTCGGGAATGTCACATTCCCTTGGTTATATAATATAACCTGAACCAAACGCCCCCTAAAAGGAATTAAATTGCTACAATTTATGGCAGATGTGACAAACAATTTCCATTGGTAAGGTTAAAAAACATGATCGTAAAGAACCAATGAACAAAAAACTCAAAAACATCATAACGAAAAGCTTTGGATCGAAGAAAAGGATAATCAAAGGGTAACCATAAAATACCAAAACATCTTTAGGAACGCAAGAATTCACATCGTTTCCAATTAATCCAACACAATAGTATGCACCCCATAATAAAATGCTATAACATATTAACATCTAATCAAATCAATCGAGCTTCAATTCCGTATAAATAACACATGGACAAAATTCCGTATAAATAACACATGGACAAATTCGACGCAGTATACAAAAAGATATATATACATACACAACATAGATTCATAGTTCATAATTTTCATAAGAAGTTGGACCCACAGACCTCCTTCATACAATATAATGTTGTTTCAATTCGATCATAATATGTAATTCAATCGTATAGTAGATAGATACAACTACCGCTTACCCACACACCGACATACGGAGACTATGAAAATCTTGCATAGCAATTTGCACGACAGAGTTGCTGAATTCTGCCTGAAAATTTTGTAAAATTTAAAAAAAAAAAAAACAAAAAACAAAAAACAAAAAAAAAAAAACAAAAAAAAAAAAAAACTCATTTTCTGAAATCAGTGAACAATAGAAATCACATATGAATCTGAAGCCGCACAAAGGAGAAGCAACACCGCCGGAACCCAGCCATCCCCCGTCGTCTCTGTTCACCACAGAACCGGATCTGAGCTCTAACCGGATCTGGAGGTAGGCCAGAGAAATGGAAACCCTTGTTTGATTTTAGAGTCTAGGAGAAGAAATAAATAACCAAAAAATTGAAATACATATATAAAAATTCGAAAGGAGACTTACATGCAGCTCCGGCGGACGGTGGTGTGGCTAACGGACAGCGTTCCTGTTGTTGTTGGCGGTCGTTGCTGTGGCTGTTGGCGGCGAGGAGACGAGGCGGTTGGCAGCGAGGGTCGTTGCTGTGGCTGACGGAGGGCGTGGGCGGACGGTGGAGCCGGACGGTCGGCGGACGGACGGAGGAGACGGAAGGCCGTGGGGGTGACGGATCGGATCGGAGGGTTTGGAGTCGTTTTGCTAAGTGTTGGGGGGATTTGGGGGATTTTCAGATCGCGTTCGCGAGGGGGGTTATTTTATTCGTTTATTATTATATTTTTATTTTAATTTTAATAATAAGGGTATCTGCGGCACCTTTCTTTAGAGGGTGCCGCGGATACCATTATTATTATTTTAATAATAAAATATCTGCGGCACCTTTTATATCGGGTGTCGCGGTTACCTTTATTATTATTTTAATAATATAACATCCGTGGCACCCATTTTCAGTTGGTGTCGCGGATTCCCTATTATTATTTTAATAATATAATTTTCGAGGCACCTCTATTTGATTGGTGACACGGAAAGGTTTACTATTTGTTTTCCACAACACCTTTATTGTGAAGGTGTCATGTAAAGTGGGACTTCTATTCTCAATTTTGTACTAGTGGGTGGATATAAGACTTAAACCTAAAGGTCCAACCCAACCAATTACTTAATGGGCCTAGTCCACTTGCACCACATAAGTAAAACCCATAATATATACTATATATTATACGAGAAAGTCTTACAGTCTCCCACTTGGTGCAAGTACTAGCACAATTCGCATTAAAGAACAAAACACAAGAACCATAGTAATATGTCCTCTACTGAATAAGTGAGTTATATCTCCTATGATCACATGCATTTTTATTCCCAAACTTGAATCATTTATGAACAAACCCTATTTTTATTCCTGGTACCTTAAGGGATGTTTCTCAAAATAAAATATATATGCGCAACTTGAGAGAGAAAATCATCCAAATTGTACAAAACAGTACACTGTATGATCTCAAAGATCCTTAAAAGCATGCCTTAAGTAGAGATCTCTTAATGTTAGCATAATGCTAACTATATATTCCATGACTTCTTTATAAGTTAACATAAGTACTACCTCTAACGGCTAAGAGCTTGGAGTTGACACGTCTGTCACTCCCACTCATCAAAATAGCCAAAAGATAGTCAAGTCACAGAACCATTCCAATAACTTAGACAATAAATCAAAACTCTAAGTCCATAAATTTGGAATCTTAAACATACACCATAACTTCCCAAATAATCTTAAGGTCCACCTCAAAATAAACTGAACATTATGAGTCTTACTTTTATGTTTCTCAAAATTGTCTTGAGCCTAACAAACCAAAATGGCCCAGGATCAATTTTGAAGAAACTAAAGACTATTAAATGCTGAAGAATTTATTACTTAACAGTGCACCACAAGTTATATGTTTTGTTCTAATAAACTCCTCAATATTGTTACAACATTTTCATAAATATGTTGCTAAACCAATATGAATTTATATGAACAAATACAATATTAATACTTGTGGAATCTTTTGGACTTATTGTTTGACATACAATCCAATTTAGGATGTATGAAGCCTATTAAATCCAAAATCTTTAATGGAGTATCTTAATGATCTTTTTCTAAATGATCACTCCCACTGATTATGGAGTATCTTAATGATCCTTTTTTAAATGATCACTCCCACTGATTAAGATATTCTTTAACAAAATTAATGATATACGTACTCATAATTGATTTGACCAACTAATTAATGAAGATATAATTCCCCACCATTAGTTGGACATACTAAATAATCAATTTTTGGTTCCAATTAAAGTCCAACTAAATAATGAAGATATTAATTCCCCACCATTAGTTGACATACTAAAATAATAAAACACACCTTCCAAAACCAAGTTAAAATTTGGCTCAAAAGGTATATTTTAGTCTTGGAATCCAAAAGAGGTATATGAGTATATCACATCACATAACTTACTATAGTTGATCCAAATAACCAAGTAAGTTCGTGAAGCAATTAATAAAGGCGGCTAAATTTTGGGAAGTGACTGAATACATGTTTTGCCAATGCAAACCATGAAACTTAGAATTATAATTGAACTAAATTTATAAATTCTAAGAAATTGTGATAAAATTATTACGTAATGGGTTAAAGGATTTATTGACATAAAACTTGTCTGTGGGCTAAAGTTTTAATTAAGTCCAACTAAACCCTTATGATAATATGTTATCTCAATTACTAAAATAGACAGAAGAATCTAGTGACATAAAATTTGCCTGTGGGCTAAAGTTTTACTCAATTAGATTCAACTGAAATTTTATGATGAAACAATTATCAAATAAGTTGAAGAATCAATTGACATAAAACTTGCCTGTAGGCTAAAATTTTACTCAATAAGATTCATTACAACTATTATGATAAAAAACTTAAGAAATCATGTTCCTTTCCTTAATCCCTGTGGGTAAATTAAGAAATATGATTTCAAATTTACATCATAAAATTAAACTTTATGATAGAGATGAGAATTATTTACAAATAACCATAAAGTAAATAAAATTGATTTATTTCTATCATTACTGATAAAACTACTAAACTACATTCTGATACATAATTGCCTGTGGGCTAAATTATGACCGTAGTCCAGTATTTCATCCTGATTAACTATACAAATAAAACGAAATTGCCTGTGGGCTAAATTCCATCATATTACATACAATTAATCACAAATGATATGTCCAAAACTGTATGTGATCAAGACTGCTTAATATATAATTTTAACTGATTAAGGATGCTGTGGCTACTCCCCAACTCATTAAAATTATAAGATCACTAGACAATTATCATTGCCATCTTTATGTAATTTAAACCTTAGACAATTTTAGTAAATTAAAGATGCTGAGGCTACTCTTTAATTAATCTAAAATTGTAATCACTTGGCAAAAGGGGAATTTAAAGCCTAACAAACAAATTAAACCAACACATGATAGACAATTATTAGGTATACTCCCAGGAAAGTTGGTCGAGACGAAGCTCGGTTAAATACCAACTCCTTAGACAGAGTAGCGTCGCAAGGGGACTAGTAGCAACAAGGCTTTTAAGCCAGGGCCATAGAACTAGTATTCCTCCCCAAGAAACTTCCCTAAGTCATGTGTTCTCATATTTGAAGTAAAATCGTTTGGAAGATCTAAAGATTATAGATTCACATATGGATAAGGCTTTAAATTGATGAACTAAATTAACGGACTAAACGTGCTTAAATTCAGGCACTACCGCAACTAAAGTTTATGCATTAGTCCAACTTTATAAGGAACTAATATAATTCCATCCTAAATTTATGCATTTCTAAAGGCATAATAAAAAAAAAATTGCATAATTTAAAACAAAATATTATGCTTAGGACAAATAAGCATAAAAAATAAACATTAAACTCATATATTGCAGAAAAATTGCATAACTTAAAGCAATTTACAATATGAGATTTCAATAATTTGGAATTGTAAACTGTAAACCCATGACAAAATATTTAATGCATAAAGATCAAATTTATGAGAAATAACTGAATTTACAAATTATAACAATAACAAACCAAAAGTATATGTTATCATTTGTAAATCAAAATCTCACAAACCCTAATTGCATAATTAAACTTAATATTATTCACTTAATGTGACCAAATGCATAAAACAATATAAAGAGTATGAAAAATACACCAAATACTCATTTATTCATAATTAACCAAATATGGGCAATAACATTAATCATAATTCAAAAGACTAAATGAATTATGGAATAAATGTACAGTAATGGCAATAGTCAGTTGCCTTAAAAAAAAATTTCTTATCTGAAACATTGCCACATAAACATAATTGGAAACAAATCAGGATTCATAAATAAACCATAATAATAATGTTATCATTAAAATATTAATGGTAATAAATAACCTTATAATCACCATTAATATTTGGTAATAACAACCAAAGTATGGTAATATACCCTCTTTAATATTTCCATTTTTCTTAAGAAATAAAATGTGACAATTTCAAAATTATAGCAGTCAAACTATAACTATAGCACTAATTATCAAAAAAATAATGATAAAAACTTAATGACTAACCTTAAATGATCCAAACCGCATCAACCATAGTGCTAGAATTCTCCCATCATCACCGTTAGTAACCTCAATGCAACGTCACGTAACAATAATCACCAAATAGGTAATCTTTCCAAACATAATAGATTACCAAGAAATAATAATTACTATGAAAGGTAATAAACGAGATTAGCCCCTAAACTTAATAACAGTAATTAACAATGCCAAATTTAACTTAATAAATGACAAAACTGTAATTAAGGGGATACTGAATGCTAATCTCATATTACCACATAATAATTAATCAAGACTATAATGTCTTTTAGGGAGACTGAAATTATGGTAATAATCAAATTACCATTGTAAAGACAATATACCAACTATATTGCTTACTATATCATTAAAGGAATTAATATTATTATTAAGGCCTTGAAAACTATTGATAGATTAAAAAAAAATAATCAACTTAAACAATAGTTGTAATTCTTAATGGCCAAAGTAATAATTTAAACCTTAATGACTCAAAATAAGCCAAAACAATAATTATAGCGCTTAATTACTCAAATTAGACCCATAAACTCAATGGTCTAAGTGAGTTATGACATGGATATAAAATGGTCTAGTACTGAAATATATCCAAACATAATATTATTACCAACAATGAATACCATTACCAAAATATGATAGTCGGTAATAATTAAGACTTAGTGAACATGTTATGCATAATAATCAATATTATTACCATAATAAACATGTTATAAGTCAAACTAAAATAGCTATAATTAACATTAAAATATCACTCAATAATGGTGGGATCCAAACTTTAATTACTCAATATAGGTCCCAAATAGCTTGTTCAAAATATGTTTTAAAGTCCCAAGTAAAATGTAGAACTAAAATATGCCCAAAATTAAATGGGAAACCAAAACAAGCCACTTTAGTAGGCCATCGTGAATAAAATTGGCCTAAGGATCTATGTTGAATGATATTCTAATAATGAATTTATGAGTTAATAATATGTTAATCCAACTTTAATGCATGCTTTTATGAATGTACAATTATAATAAAATAATTTATGAATATACATAGCATGCTTGGATTTTTTTTTTTTTTTTTTTTACATATTAATATATACTAACCCATAAATCCTAAATAAATTGCAATACTTTAGGCAATTTAATATGCATCTCAATATTAAATTAAAGTCCAAATAGCAAATTTAAAACTTAATATTTGCCTAAAGTTGAATAATAATTTAATTATGAATTTAATGCCAAAATTAAGATCAAATTAAATGACATCAATATTCCAAAATAAGCAATTAACAAACACTTACCATTTGCCAATAATATACAATATTAAATTAGGTAAAATTAATATGGTAATAATACACTAAATAATTACCATTTACCAAATTAATATGCAATTACTAAATGATTGGCAAATAAAATATATGGTAAATGAAAGTAATGATAATGGTAATTAACACAAACATATGGTAATGCACGTGCGTTAATTTATTACCATTTCCTTTTCCTCCTTTTTCAAATAAGGAGCGCATGGCAGACTGTCCTCATCAGTGCGGCGGCGAGAAAAACAGAAAGAGCATCGCCGGAAAGCCAGCCATCCTCCATCGCGCCACCTCGTTGGAACTCAGCCTCGTCGCAACGCCAGTGACTAGCGCCGCTGCCAACGGCCTTAATCACGTCTCCGCTCGCTGCCAACGAATCCATATCTTGCGTGCCGTCGTTCTCCGTTGTTGAGGCACTGCCCACGACTCCGGGTTGCGACGCCAACAGCCAATGGCCGCTGTTGTCCATGTAGAGGAGATGGTGGGGACCATGCCTGATGCAAACTCAACGTCGTAGTTTGCCGTCCGATGAACTCGTACCGGTAAACAACAACAACAAAACGGCAATTTTTTTTTTTTTTTTTTTTTTGTAGATTCCAAAGGAAATACATACACAACCAACCGTATACATATGAATACATACGCAATGATATATTTCAATTACAACTAATTTTGTATTTTAATGGATTTGAATTCCAGAATACAAATATATACAAACTTTATGTATATATAAAAATTAATGTTGATTAAAATAAAACAATCAACCAGGCAGAGATTCATAAAGGCTCTTGATACCAAATGTGAGATCTAAATATACAGAGTATAATCTACGAGAAACTTAACTCGTAGTAGCGGAAGCGGAAGCACTGTAGATCTCCAGCCATAGTTGATATCCTGTTGTATTGCCTCTTGAACGGTAGATCTGCAGAATAGGGTTAGCCGTTTTGTCTCATACTTGACTCAAAACCCTAGATGGTGTATTGGTATTTTCTGAGCAGTATGAGTACCATATAATATTCATGTATCTTGTATCCCATCAATACAAGCTTTATATAGGCACATTGGTGGATATAAGACTTAAACCTAAAGGTCCAACCCAACCAATTACTTAATGGGCCTAGTCCACTTGCACCACATAAGTAAAACCCATAATATATACTATATATTATACGGGAAAGTCTTACATCTTATACCCCCACCCCAAAAAAGAAGTCATCAGACCCCTTTATCATCATTTGCCAATTGCCTCTAATTGTAAATTGTTAGGAATTGAATTAACAAATGTAATGAGTAGAAAAAAATCATGTATTGTGTGTTTGAGTTGGCTATAAGTTACACAATAAGCAATAGACACAACCTTTTTATTTTATCCCTAGATCTAGCCCTAATACCATGCAATAATCATTGACAGTAAACATTGAGTAACCTATTATAATCCTTGACAGTTGCTTTTGATTTGCGTAGGAGGGATATCGATCTATATATATATGGCATTTAAGAGAGAAACATGTGTAATGAATATTCATTTTAAGTAAATAACTTTTGAATGTCAATAGTTAACAAATGCAGACAGTATGAAAAGGATGAAGGTATCAACACGCATATGTGGAAAGAAAAAACACAATGATGAGGATAAAGGTACAATGGAAGCATACCTAATTTTTTAAATTCAAGCTTTAGCAAATTTTCACATACTATTTGATTTGCATCATGTTCCAATTTTGCTTTGGATATGTGTCTCGATTCTGCACCATCTACACCATATTTGTAGAACAGTTCTCTTAGTACTAGAAAGACACATGCATGCTGATCAAGAGTTAATATCACACCTTATTGAATTTGATTTGCATAGTAAATAGTATACAAAGTTGATCAAGAGCATCTTTTCAATATTTTGTAGTTAATCTGTTTATGCAGATAGTGAAAAAATAAAAAAGGAAGAAAATTATCTGATATAATATTGAAATCATTTTTTTGAAAGGATATTGAAATCATTTATTTTTTATTTAAAGTACAAAAAACAGTCATCACCTTCTTGAGTACAATACAAGTTACACAATATCCAATACATGCAATATTACTACTTTTCCTATACACCTAGCTCTACTACTAGGCATTAATTGTTGATGGTAAAGGTTTGACTCTAATATACTAATGTTTTGATAGTGACTTTTCAAATCTCTATAAGTTGGTATCTATATATACATGACATTTAAGAACAAAGATCTACACTCTCTATTTATTGTCAAAGAAAATCTACAGTTAGTGTGACTGCATAGTAGAGAATTGCAAGAACAATGAAGAAATTGAAGGAGTCAACTACCATACATGGAAAAACAAAACATCATGTTGAAGATAAAGGTATAATTGAAGCATACCTATTGTTCTACATTCAAACTCTATGAAATATTGACTTAATATTTCATTTACACAGTATGTTACTGATTTCATTTACATATGTTTGTGAGATATATATGTCCATGTAACCAAAGTCGTTTAAAAAATTTCAAAAGATCATATGTGCAGGTTGTGTTTTTTGAAGTTAGATGTATTTACTTAGTTTACATGTTTTATAAAAAACAATCTCTGTATGCAATTAAACTCACTTTGCAATAATAAAAAAGTAAACACAAATATTTTGCAACTTTTTTTTTCCTTTACTTTTCATTTTTTCCATTGGGTTCAATGGGATTGTAATGGACAGAGTTGTATCCCGCGTAACTTCGTTTGGAAAGAAATCCGTGTTAAATTGTTTAAAAGAAAAGGAAATCGTAGTAGAGTGAGCTACAATTTCCGTGGGTGAATGTGTTTGTTTCTAGAAATGTAGGGAGAGGGCGGACGGTTAGGGGCAGAGGGTTAAGGTTAGAGATAAGTTTAGAGGCGGTGGTAGCAGATTAGGTTAAGGTTAGAGATAAGTTTTTTGTTTTTATATGGCCAGTATTGTGGGTCGGGTTTGGGTTAAAAGATGGGTTCCGTTTTTGGGCTTTGTATTGATATATGTATATATATTAGAAATTAGAAATCATAATAATAGATTGGGCTGTTGATTTTTGAATCATAATAATTGGTTTGTTAATTTTTCACTTGGTCATATTGTATTTTAATTTTAATTATGGTATGCTTTTATAATATGGTTATCAATTAAAAAGTTTTATGTTATTTTAATTATATTACTTAATTACTTAATAAATGATACTTATATTGAACTGATGTAGAAAATTGTGATGATCAAGAGCTTTTTGATGTTCAACGTCAAGATCGTGGTGTACATGGATTGCATTTGAAGGGAATAATTGTTGGAGTTCTTAGGCCTTCGTTTTCTAGAATAGCGCAATTTAGCGCTCATTAATAATAATGGTAACTACAATTGAAATGTATTTTACAATTAATAAATATATTTTTTATGTTCCAATTTCGTAAATATCATTTATGAAATTTATATTTAAATTCACAAACTCAATTTATTGATGAAAAATCCATGTAGAAATATTAGTCTTACTATAAATTATCATAAACATTTGTTTTTCTTTACATGCGTAGTTATAAAATATATATGTCCTTCATATAGGAAAATTAATTGGGTATTTATATATCAATTCGATGTGTCATTTTTATGTAAATTCAAAGTTCTTTTTAACCAAAAAACAAAAAAAACAAAAAAAATTCACATTAGTAATTATTCTATAGCACATTAATCATTTTGTTTTTAAATGCTACAATTTGAATTTGAATTAATAATTAATTGGAATTTATATTTATGGTTACAAATGCAGATAATGTTGAGATTCGAATGCATATTGTTTGAGTTTTTCTATTGTAAACAATTGTTTGATTTTGATATATATATATATATATATATATATATATATATACACTTTATTCTTTGTCCGTGCATTGCACGAGTGGAATTCTAGTACGTATATATAGTGATTATTAGGGCCTGGATCTCTAATCTATGGAGTATTTTTTTTATTTATTATTTTTAAGGGCCAACGTCTGCACTTGCACCTCAGTCGTTATATCGTGGACCGTAGTATATAATCGAGTATGCACCGCGCATTAGTGTTAACGGAGTGACATTACAGTGTATCTAAACCGACACTGCCTCACGTATTATTTTTATATTATCAAATGAAACTGCAGTTATATCAAAATGATATTGTAGTTGTGGCGAAATGAAACTGCAGTATATATAAAATGAAACTGAATAACATTTTACATATTTGAGTATATATTGTACAATGAAGCTGTAATTATATCGGAATGATCATGTAGTTGTGTTTTAATGTAACTATAGTGTATATAAAATAAAATTAAATAACGTTTTCACATATTTGAGTGTATAAATGTTGAATGAAACTGTAGTCATATCGAAATGAAACTGTAGTTGTGTTGAACTGAAACTGCAGTGTATACAAAATGAAACTGATGAAGAGCAGAGTTATTTTTCGCGGAACGGCGCGAAACAGATTCCGTTTCTTTTCATTAAATAAAACGACGTCGTTTTGATGCGCGGACATAATCGATTATGCACCGCAGTGCACGATATAATTTGCCACTTGCACCTTGAATTGGCCTACTCCGTATTTTGTTTTCAGCGGAGAAAAGTTTCTTTTTCTCAAAATGTGTACTATACAATACATTATTGGAAATGCCTTTAGTAAGAGGACAAATGAATATATGGTTTTGGTTTTGCAAGAAGTCTTTTTTGCATTTTTCTTAAAGAAATATCGCGTCTCTTACATTTAAAGGTTACGCTGTAATAATATAATTTGAAACAAACATTCTGATAGAATAAATTTTCTAGCGACCGTTAAGTTATGTATATACCAGTAAGGCAGTAGGGAAAGCATATAGAATTAAAGTGATTTTATAGATGAAAAGTTTTAGTATACTATGTGTTAACAAACAAGCTAGGTTAGAAAGCCTTGCTAGGGTTAGGGTAGAGACGTATACTAAAGTGTTTGCTCCAAATATCTTCTCCACAGCAGTGGAAGACTAGAAACTAGGTTTTATTCCTTCCAAAAGGTTGAACTCCAATTCTAAAGGCCCCACACCCCGACTCAACAGAACATATGAGAGGCTGTAAATTATGGTAACTCAACTGAATACAGAAACTAGACATTTGTTTACTGTGCACAAGAAGTCCCCTCACTTTGAGAGGTAGTTCCACACTGTCGTTGGTGAGACTCGAGAACTATTAACTGTTGACTTGGTTAAACAACTAATATCAGAGTTTGATTGATTAGTTTTTTATAACAACTTATTAAATTACTCCAAAATGCTAAAATTTAAAAGGCTATTCAACAAAACCTTTTCGATCAACTTTTTGAAAAAGTCATGCATTTTGCATGTAATCAGATCAGCTAACGGTTAATTTACCAAACATCTTTCTATAATTAACTAATTAATTTTATTAATTAGTCAAACCCACTAACCAATCAGCTAATAACTATTTACCAAACACTTTCATAGTGGTAATTGAATACATGTATTGGAGTAGGAATCTTAGTTAGCTAGGCTGACTTTTCTAACCGGCCTCCAAGTCTCCAACCATTAGGAGACAGAGAACGCCCAAAGGTGAGGAATTGCAAGTTGCAATGTTTCTATGTTATATAGTCATTTTCATTTTGATAAATTCCAAAAGCACGTTTACCTAACTAGTAAACTAGATGATACCAAATTAATGTTAATTTGAAAGTTCTTCGCGTCGTCACCTTAGCTATCATATAAGGGCCGGGGAAAAGGATGTTACATGCAGTAGCCATCTAGCTAGCTAAGCTGTGACAAATTTTACTGTAGACCATGGTCTATGTAGCAACATAGACCTGAAGTATGTATCATTTTAATTACACTTCAGTTTCATTTGATAATATTGTTATGTTTTTAGTTTCATTTTCGATCCACACTAGTTTCATTATAGCAATTTAAATAACTATCAATTTAATTCTACAATAGTTTCATTTGATAATGTACATTATTGTTTTTGTTTTTTTTTTGTTTTTTTTTTTTTTTTGTTTCATTTTCCACACACTAGCTAGTTTAATTATAGTAATGTTGAAGTATTATTTTAATTGTACTTAAGTCATTTGATAATATATGTTATTGTATGGCTTTGAATTTTAGTTTCATTTTCTACACGCACTAGTTTCATTATAGCAACACTAAAGTATCATTTTAATTATACTATACTTTCATTTGAGAATAATGTGCTTTGTTTTTTAGTTTCATTTTTCACACACACTAGTTTCATTATAGTAACATTAAAGTATTATTTTAATTATACTACAGTTTCATTTGACGATAATGGTCCACACAGCAATGTGTGGACCATGGTCCACTGTATAACAAATGCTAAGCAGTCAAGCCAAAATTTGCTAACATGCGTTATCCTATTCCAGGTATACTATAAAAGGATATAAACATAATAATTAACTTGAACGGTCAAATATGTATGTATGTATATAGTAATAAAATCTTTGAGTGCATTAAAATAATTAGATAGTCTCAACTATTAGGATTCTATGTATTTTAGTCAATTTATGATTTCTTATCCCAGTCACCCAGTGACTCTTCCTTGTATATATTTTCATTGTCTTTACTCTTTGCAATCATCTTATTCAAACAATTATTGCAGTTCTCATTTGGTATCAGTTAGCTAGCGTTTCTGTCTGTACCATTGCGGAAATTGTGCAGTCGGTGCTCCGTTGTTTCTTGATTTGTTTCTCCGTCAACAATTTCTGAAATCATGCAACAATGCGGTGGCTGTTGGAATCGTGATAGTCCGCATCGAAGACAACAACGTTGCAGTCGTGACTTTAATGTTCAATTTCAAATTTTTAATTGTTCCGGTCACACAGGAGCCAATTGTTTTCGGCGGCGCTATGACGATCAGTGCTAAATTTGTAAAGGTTTCGGTCACACGGGAGCCAATTGTTTTCGTCACTATGATGGTCAGTGTCAAATTTGTAAAGGTTTCGATCACACGTGAGCCACTTGTATTCAGCGTTATTCAGGGGCTCCGGGTACTCGGACAAATTTGGTGTTTAGGATGGTTTTGGTGCTAACACCTCGTCAAATTCTCATACTTGGGTTTCGGACACTGGAGCCACAAATCATGCAACTCCGGACATAGCTGCACTTTTTACATCGGAGAAGTACACTGGTAATGACACTTTACGAGTCGGTGATAGTATGTGCCTGTGTATTAATCGTGGGTGTCATGCTTCCTTTGATACCCCTTCTAGGTCTTTAATTTTATGATGTCTGATATATTGAATGTTCCTGGTCTATCTACCTCTTTATTATCTGTTCAACGTTTTGCATCAGATAATAAAGTATTCTTTGAGTTTCACCCATCTTTTTTTTTGTTGTGAGGGATATCAATACCAAGGAAATTCTGTTTCGGGGCAATAGCTCTTGAGGGCTATACACGCTACCGTTGCCAAGTTCGTTTCCCTCAGCTAACAGAGATTTAACAAAAGGACCAAAATTAGAACAAAATCAATAGTTAAAGGACCAATTTGATCAAATTAAAAGTCGAGGACAAAAATTGATAAAAATCAATAGTCGAAGGACCATTTCTGAAATTAACTCTAAAAATAAATTAATAATAATAATAATTTTGAAAAATGACCATTACAATTATGCTTGTCAAAATTGTAATATGTGGATACAATAAGAGTGGATTCCATTTTTTATCCTACTGTTATAGGGGCGTTTCCAATTTTAGTCCACCTTAATTTTTTTGCCACTTTATAACCACTATTATTGAATGTGTTCCACTTTTAGTCCCACCGTTAGTATTTCCATCAAGAGGCCGTGTAATATTCTAGGGGTATTTTGACCTTTTCTTCTCATCCAAGACTATGTTTGACTAAAGAAATGAGAACATTAAACCTAAAACCTAAGAAACCTCGCCGGCTCATGTTAGAACAAACGAAATGATGTAGCTTTGCCTTCCCATTCTCGTTGTTCAAAGAGCCATCTTTGAATATCGGTGGAGGAGGAGGACGAAGCGCCTGGATTAAAAGAGAAGAGACAAACATAAAAAAGACCAAAATACTCTTTGAGTATACGGCCTCTTGACAGAAATATTAATAATGGACTAAAAATGGAACACATTCAATAACAGTAGTTGTAAAGTGACAAAAAAAATTAAAGTGGACTGAAATTGGAAACATCCTTATAACTCACTCTTAAAAATAGTATTGCAAGGCTGCGGATGATCTAATCTTTACCACTATTCAATAATGAGATGTGATGTATATGGGGGAAGAGATGTGATGTATATGTAGTTTTAATTTACTTTTTTTATTGATTAATACAGTAATAATTAATTCTAAGAGTGACTCACATTTTTCTCTCTTTTTTAATTAATTTTTTCAAATCCATGGCCATCTCATCAAAGGTCCAAAACATACACCCAAATCAATTATAAAGGATTACAATTACTCTCCTAAATGTTCTGTCGGGTCGGAGTGTGAGAGCCCTTAGAGTTGGGGTTCAGCCTTTGGAAGAAGGATTCCAATTACTCCGTAATACTTTAACTAATCACATACACTACCCTTGAGATGTTCATGGGAATATGAGATAGCGTAAAGCTTTTTCAACTTAATCAAAAATGATGATAGATTAATCTCAATATGTGAAGTTATAAACATGAGATCACACTAACAAAACAAATACGGAGTAACATACACTTGACATTCTACCAAAGGGAATAACACTTTTCACTTGACATTTTAGCAACCAATTAAAAACCAACAAACAAAAACCAACAACGTTGAACCCGGTGGATGTCACTTAGTCCAAATCTTATAGTGGGATACAGACACACTATTTAGGTTGCTCCATGACCAAGCATCTAAAAACTAGATAAGCACTTTTTCCAGAGAAAATTTAAACACCACGAGCAAATTTTACACTTGATGATCGAACCCGAATCACAATACAAATATAGAACTTTTGCAGAGTTGTATCGATCAGTTGGCCATTCTGCAATTCTTCCTGATCTCACCACAGGATCCGGTTAGAGGTCTAATATTACCCATCTTGATCATCGCCCTAGCGAAATGGGAGTTGAATAATGCTGGGTTTTTGCTGTATTTTTTGACTAACGAATCGGTGGATCCGCCATTGTAGAGAGCTTGATCCGAGTGAAGAAGTCCCTTCTTGTTGATCAGGTTCTTGTAGTAGTTGTTGTCGAAGAAGGCAGGAGTTTCAAGGTCGAGTGGGGCTAAGTTGTCGTCCCCTGACCCTGTCTTTCTAGGGCACTTCCGTTGTCTTTTCTTAGCAAAGGATGCCGCAATAGTGTTGGTGTCGTTGTAAATGCGGTCCCTAAAAATTGTGCACCTTGTTTTTCCAATTGTGTGCGCACCTTTTTATAGCATCAAACAAAAATACTTTATCCAACTTTAGCAGATCAATAGATTGCAAATCAATTATGATAACTTTTTATAGGGAACACTGAAATAGGTCATTAAACTTTACTCCAAGTGTAATTAAGTCTCTGAACTTTAAAGAGTACGTGCAATTAAACATTATAACTTGTTAAAATGAGTCATATAAGCCCGGTTTATGAGTAACCTATTGGTTACTCGTAAAATTATTGTTGTTAATCGTCGTTGGCCGCCTTTGACTGTTGCTAAATCGTCCTATTTCAAAGAAAAAAATGACCGGAAGTTACTTTCACCGGAGAAGACTACATGATGGTCGCCTTCTTCTTCAATGGCAATGCAGTGGTGACTGTTCATCGGTGGCCGAAATTGTTGATGGAACCCTAATAACCGATCATTCTAGTTAAATAATCGGCTATTAGGTTTAAATGCACTAGAATAGCAGTTCAAGTGTTTAATTGCATTTTTTAAAATTTAATGGTTTAATTACATTTTTGGGTAAAGTTCAGGATCCATTTACCCTTTTTTTTTTTTTTTTTTTTATACGGTACGCTAATATCCTATGCTTTTGTCGCTTTAACATTAGGATAAATGTTTCGCACCTGATAAAGCAACCAAATCCCTAGTAGAAAGACCTTGGTTTTGGAAACTTGAGATGAGAGCGCTGAGATTTGAAAAAGGACTTGGGAGTACACCGGGGGTGTTGGCTACATTGAGGTTGGGTGTTTTGGAGTCTCTCCTTCCGAGTTTGACTTTCCAGCTTGGTCCTCCAAGCTATAAGAAGAGAATGGATATTAAAACTTTGTGGAGTATATATTATATATAAAAAGAAAGAAAAATTTACAATGTCCATCAATACAATACCTTTTGCAACCCTTGTGAACATAATACTAGATACAATATATTTAAAAGTAAACATGATTACATCTTGTGTAAAAGGACTCCGTAGTACCTTAAAATTTTCTTACGAAGTAATAATTGACTAATTTGTAGAGAGAGAGAGAGAGAGGCGTAACTAACTTGAGGTCTTACCAATACGATTGAGTCACGAGCAGCAATAGCTATAATATCTGCACAAGATACAACTCCAGGACACACTTCCTCAACAGCATTTTTGATATCGTCAATGACATTGTATCCCCTAACAGAATTGTTGTTGGGAAAAGCAGTTTTTTCCCCTTTAAAGTAAGAAGTATCATCCAAGAGAATGGATCCATCACACCCCTGTCAATCACATTATACAATCTCTTACAACATTATTTTCTAACTATAATAATAATACATAAAACTTATTTTTACCGTACATTCTATTTTTTTTTTTTAAGTTTTGGACTATATCCTGCCCATGGTACCTATTGCACTAGATGCTCAATAAAATAAGTGTAAGTTTTGTTCAACATGAATGATAAGATCTAAGTAGAAAGTCAAAAGTAAATTATTGACGACTAATTGAGTATTCACTCCCTTCCCCACGTCACGTCAAACAAAACTCGATCATATTTTTAGAATATAAAACAATAATTAAATATATTACTTGGACAAAACAATCATGGAAGTGGAGACGAAGGAGCGAAGCTCCCATACGCTTTTCCTTGTTCACAGCAGATGTAACGACTGATTTTACAGTACCAAACAAGATGGGACAGGTCTTGGAGTAGAACTTGGTGGAAAGATGCGCAGAAGAGCTACCCAAAAAGATGGACATAAGAACAATTGCAAGCGCCATTCTTGCTTTTGTTGTTAAACAAGAAGAAGAAGAAGAAGAAGAAGAAGAAGAAAACATTGTTTGTAGTTGCTTAGGCAATAATGGAGAAGATGCAAGTGTAAGTGTGTACAAATCAAATACAAACAAGAATGTAATGTAGGCAACGAGATAATGCATGTGCGAACATAATGAATAGAGCAGTACGTTGTATGTATATATAGTGATTAGGGCATCTCGCTAATGTATAGAGTCTTGTTTTATTTATTATACTTTTTATAACTGCAAGTAAATGTGTTATAAGTGCAAGTGGCTAGTGCAATTTTGCAAATAAAAAGTGCAGGTAAATTCACTTACAAGTACACATACTTTCACCTACAAGTGCATGTAATTTTGTCATGTTAACATTCAATGATCTGAGTTCGTTCTGTTTTGCATGCTTTTATTCTTGCGGGAAGTTCAGAGGGTAGTTAGTACCCGTGAAAATCACCCGCAAACATTCATGCACCTAGGTGCAACTACTTATAACTATAGGTGCACCAAGCTATATAACTATAGGTGCACTTAGTACTGATGCTTAGTGTAAATTTTACTTGCACCTATAATACATTTTACATGCACTTGTAATAGATTTTACTTGCACTTTGATGTTCAATTATTTACGAAAATGCCACCGCATTTTTTTTTAAAATCAGTGTTTCTCATCTATTAGATCTGGACACGTGGATGCAGACATTCGCATTTCGCTTCTGGGCAAGCCATTCGCACCAGAGTGCAACTATATATATATATATATATATATATATATATATATATATATATATATATATATATATATATATATATATATATAATTTTATCAAATATATAAAAAAACTTATTATAAAATAAATTATTATTTATCAAAATAAAAATAAATCAAAACTTATTCTAACTAATATATTACAAGTGTATATAAATTAATTTGTTTATTTGTTAACATTTTAAATAAAAAAGTTTATTTATATATTTTATACAAGTGGTCATAAACATTACTTAATTGAGTTGGAATTTGAAATTAGAGATTTGGGTTGATTAAATGATGTTTTAAATTTATATTTACTAATATAAATGTGTTAAATATGAATGTGTTACTTAATTAATTAAAATCGAATGTTTAGGACTTCAATTTTAAAATGTTTTAGTTGAGTCCAACTGATTAGTCTGATGGCTTGAGAATTTAGGGTCACAGTATAAAAAAAATAAAATTAACGCGATAGAAGTTCAGTCCAATTAACTCAAAACCGATGAATTAGATGGTCCAAGCGGATTGACAACGCTCCACACAATTGTGTAGACCACAGTCTAAATATAAAATACATTATTCTAAATCATAAAATACATTATTCTAACACATAGAGTACATTATTTAAACTCATAAAATACATTATCTTACCTTAAAAATTTCATTATTTTAACACGTAAAATACATTATACATTATTCTAACTCCTAAAATATATTATTCTAACACATAAAGTACATTATACTTTCTCATAAAAACATTATCTTACCTCATAAATTTTATTATTCTAACACGTAAAATACATTATTCTAACACATAAAATACATTATTTTGACTCATAAAATACATTATCTTACCCAGAATATTCATTATTCTAACACGTACACGGAGAAAAAAAATTAACATCAAAACAATATCGTTTTAAACCGTGGTCCACATAGCTGTGTGGATCACCGCCCACGCAATAATTTGCCCACAACCCTACGTGCAAGTTAATTGATATTTATAATAATGGTATGTTTTCTAAGTTTAATTATTAAAATGTGTATGGATAAGGTTTCTTACTAGTTAATAGATTCCACAACCCTACGTGCAAGTTAATTGATATTTATAATAATGGTATGTTTTCTAAGTTTAATTATTAAAGGAATAAGGGTCAAATAGGCCATCGAACTGCACTCAATAATACAATTAGGCCATCGAACTTTAAAAAGCTACAATTGGGTCCCTGAACTAACGAATTCTATTCAATTAGTCTAATTTGTAAGTTTCCAAGTTGTTAGCAGGTCACCCCTTTTCAAAAAAAATAATAATTATTATTTAAAATAATTATTTAATATTAATAATTTAAAAAAAAAAAAAAACAAACAAACAGATCGGCACGCCGGAGACGAAGAAGATTTCTTCGTCTCCGGCCACGAAGACGGAGACGAAGAAACCTTCTTCGTCTCTGGCTCCATAGCCGAAGACGAAAAATATCTTCGTCTCCGGCCATGGAGACGGAGTTAACTTCTTCTGTCTCTGGCCGGAGACGAAGGAACCTTCTTCGTCTCCGGCCAGAGACGAAGAAGTTAACTCCGCCTCCATGACCGGAGACGAAGAAGGTTTCTTCGTCTCCGGCGGAGACGATATCTTTTTTTTTTTTTTTTTTTTTTTTTAATAATTATTTTAAATAATAATTTTTTAAAAATATTATAAATTAGGGGTGACCTGCTAACAACCTCCAAAACCTATAAATTGGACTAATTGAATAGTATTAGTTAGTTCAGAGAGCTAATTGTTGCTTTTTAAAGTTCGGTGGCCTAATTGCATTGTTGGGTGCAGTTCGATAGCCTATTTCACCCTTATTCCATTATTAAAATGTGTATGGATAAGGTTTCTTACTAGTTAATAGATTTGTGGTCACCTTGATTCCCTTCCATACCGATACAATAACAATGACATCAACTATCTATATGTTAACTTGACTTTCTAAGAATCATATCAGTCATCCTACTTAAATGGACTTTAACTTTAGGTAAATTTTGTTGTGAAAGCGTCTCACGAGTCTTAATTTGTAAAACATGTCGGATCAAGAGAATTTGAGTTTTATGATAAATGGACTAAGTAAGACTATTTAATTTTTTACAAGTTATCTATTATATTTTGTTATAAAATATATTATATTTATGTTATAAAGTACTATAAATAAAGCTTAAAATATTAATTATATCCCCAATTCTTCTATGTAATGACATTTTATTTGCCGTAAATTGTTTATTATAGTTTTCTTAAAGTACTATATATATGCTATAAAGAATTATATATTTGACTTAAAGTATTGATGATATTTGCATTTATGTTATGCTATTAATTTATCCCTAAAAGGCTACAAAATGTGTAGTACATCTATGCAATAAAATACTATATTTATGTTATAAAGTATTATATATAAAGCTTAAAGTATTGAAGATATTTGAAATTATGTTATGTTATTACTTTATTTTCTGCAAATTAAACTGTCTATTATAATTTTGCAATAAAGTACAACATTTGTGATATAAAATATTATACATAAAGCTTACAATATTAATTATAAATGTAATTTTGTTATGTTATTATTATTATTATTATTTTAATGCAAACTGTCTATTAGAGTGTTGTTATAAAGTGCTACATTTATGCTATAAAGTATATATAAGATTTAAAGTGTTGATGATATCTACAATTATGTTATTTTATTACTTTATTTTCTGCAAATTGTCTATTACATTTTTGCTATAAAATATTGCATTTTTAATAGAAAATCTACTAATCTACTAAATCTAAGAAGAGCCAATAAAGTTAGGCCTAGGACGAAAACTAAAAAATGTTGGTCCAATTGTTTGTTGAAATGAATGATTCATATTATTTTGATTGTAGTATTTTTTTTATTATTTTTCCAACTTTATCCTCTATTATATCATTTACTATTCTTAAATACCTTTTCATTTCATCCGTGTAAACTTTGGTAACGGAATATTCCGCAAACTATTTATTGAGAAAGGTCTTTGGTTCCAACTAACCCAATCTCAATCAGAGTTGGCATAATTGTTGAACATGTTTTATATATGAATATGTTAAAGTTTTTTAAAAATACAATATAAAATTTAACATGAACTTAGTCAATTAATTAGGCAGACTGTATATATAGCATTCAAAGTTGAATATCAAAAATTGCAAATAAGAAATCTTGGAAAATTATTTTTTGCATTTTTTAAAAACAAAATCTATGTTAAGATTTTTTTTTTTTTTTTTTTTATCATCAAAAATTACAAATAAGGAATCTTGAAAATTATTTTCTTGCATTTTTAAAAAACAAATCAATGTTAAGTTTTTTTTACTGTTCAATTAATCTTTTTATTATTATTTAGAACAAGACTCAATATTTTAATTATATATGCTTTTATGGTATTAATATTTTTTATCTGTATTTTTACAATGGTATAGTTGTATATTACTTTACAAATATGTATATGTATATATATGAGTAATGTTACCCACCCCTCCTAATCTCCGATCCTTCTTGACATGACACTTTTCATTTGATGATTTAGTCTTTGATAATAAGTTAGTGGGGTCCCAATCCATGACATCCAATTGTTATAAGTCATGTTAGGATGAATTTTTTTGTGAGGGGGGAGGGGGGAGTATTTTTTAGGGGAACAAAGCATATATATATATATATATATATATATATATATATATATATATATATATATATATATATATATATATATATATATATATATATATATATATAGTTATGATCAAATGTGAAGTTGTGAACTAGATTTCTCGTGATAAGTGTGGGCTAGTTTCATCCATCCATCTAAGATGATCAATGGGTAAAAATTGACGGGATCAATTTTTTAAATATTTGTATAAGAGAATCAACTTAGTGATTCCACACATATATTTCTTTAAATATTAATTTTAATGTCAACTATAATGAACTTTTTCTATATAATCTTGCATTGATATACTTTGAATTACTTATTTAAATGCAAACTTTGGGCATTAATCAGTCGCGTAATGCGCGTGTAAAACTAGTGTTATATATACGACTTAATTAAAGTATTAATTATATCTACAATTCTGTTAAGATACATTTTTATTAGATCTGATATGTCTCACGTATTGAGAACCGTGAGACGGTTTCATAATAGACCAACCCTTAACTTAATTGGCAGGCAATTTATAAAGTTAGATTCTTATTTGACTATATATATGAATATTTATTGATAATAAATTACCCAACCTAAAAGGAAATAATGACTCTCCTGTGATTCGTGAGACGAGTCATATCAAAATAAAAATGTAATAGTTATATTAAAAAATATAATACTAATTAGGAATAAAGTGTTTTGTATTTATAAAAAATGTATAATATTTTCATCTTGATCAAATCCGTCTCACATAAGTTTTTATTAAAAAGGAAAAATATATTACAAATTGGGTTGACTAAACTAGTCAATCAAAGATTCATCCGATCCGTGCTTGGCTTTAGCTTTAATCTTTGGCTAAGAATGTTTATAGCTGCCGCGCAATAAAGAACGTCAGCATCGGATTGAAAATTCAGCAGGCAAGGGAAAGCTGCCAAACAAGAATGAAACCAAATTGGGGGCAATTGTCACATCCTACTCTTTCGACTGTGGAATACCGATATTTGTTCTCCAAAAACTTATGATAGATGGTAGAATTACAATCATTATACCGTATATTAGGCTACACAATGCACTGTGGATTCCAATCCTAAAGAATGTAGTTTTGAATTTTAATTTTAACAGCGACCGTTTGTTGTTCAATTTACGTTATAAGTTTTTTTTCTTACTATAAAGCATGTATATGTCTTGCGTTGTGAATTTCTGTGTCTTATGTTACGTAATTATGTACCTTAAGAGTATAAATTCTGTACATGGAACAAATTAGTAGTTATGTAACATACACAACATATTGTGTGTTTTATTTATGAATTTATGCATTGTGTTGTGAAATTATGTGCGTATAAAACATAAATTCTCTACCTAAATCAGATTTGAAAATATGTGAATATATATATATATATATATATATATATATATATATATATATATATATATATATATATATATATATATATATATATAAAACATGTGTATGTGTTTTGTGTTTTGTGATTTGTGTTTTGCGTTTTTGTGTCTTATATTATAAAATTCTATACCTTAAGAGTATCAATTTTGTACCTAAAACACATTATTAGCTGTGTAAAATAAGTAAATTTATAACGTGTATATGTCTTGCATTGTGAATTTTTGTGTCTTGTGTTATAAATTTCTGTACCTTAAGAATATAAATTCCGTACCTAGAATAGAATAGTAGTTGTATAACACAAAACATATTATGTGTCTTATGGTCCTTCCTTCCTTTGATGTGGACGAAGGGGGTGGCAGCCATGGGTACCCCCACCTTTGTCCTGGACGAAAATGGAGGTAGCCATGGCTGCTGTAACACCCCACTTTTCTAACTCTTAATTATCTTTCTAAACAGTCATTAACATAATCTAAGTAGTGGAAAACTAGATAAAAGTAGTGAGGGTGTCACCGCCACAACCACCACTCTTGGTGATTGCACAGGCTAAAGGGTAAAACTATAACATACGATTAAGTTTGAGTACTAAAGTAAATACTGAAAAGTAAGGGGGGGAAATACGTCACCCCAAAATAGTCTACAAACATCATCATAAGTATAGGGTCATAAGTCTAAATCCATAAAGACATCATAAATAGAACTAGAGTTTAGACAGCTCAGACTAGGAGACTAATCTAACTCGATCTCTTCTCACTGCTGGGCCCACCTGAAAGGGGTTTTCCAAGCAACACATAGACAAACATGAAAACACCCGTTAGCACGAAGCTAAGTATAACCACACTCAACCCTGTAAAGCATTCTAACATATACTTTGAAAACATTTGATATCATTATAGCAATAAGCTAATCTCAAAACGTCTTTAGTTTATCATATTCTTTCTAAATGCTTGCACCCTATAATATCAGTTGGCATGCTTATATATGAATAAGATTAATCATGTATATTCATGTACATATAAACTTCTCAAATAGCTTATCAAGCAATTCGTGCTTACAGATAGGATCATGTTTAAGGATCATATAACAAGTGTTCACATGCTATCACACTCTTATCACATAGCTTATTAGATAGAACTTCTACTACATCACAATAATCATGCTCAAGGAACATCTTAAGTTAAGCTTTTTATTAAACAATCTTTTACGATGTCCTATTCGCAAACAATCATGTATAACATTATGATCATGATTCTCGTGCAAACTAGTGCCACAATATAATCATAATCTTATGCGATCTAGTGCAACATTATACTCATGTTCATATGAAATCTTGTGCAATAATACCCTCATACTCTTATGCAATTTAGTGCAACAATATACACATATTCATATGCAATCTAGTGTAACAATATACTCATGCTCTTATGCAATCTCGTGCAACAATATACTCATAATCATATGCAATCTCGTGCAACAATGTACTCATGCTCTTATGCAATCTTGTGCAACAATATACTCATATTCATATGCAATCTCGTGCAACAATATATTCATATTCATATGCAATCTAGTATAACAATATACTCATGCTCTTATGCAATCTCGTGCAACAATATACTCATGTTCATATGCAATCTAGCGCGGTAATATAACCATACTCTTATGCAATCTCATGCAGCAATATACTCATACTCATATGCAATCTAGTGCAATAATATAATCATACACTCATATATAAAATAGAGTACTTTCTGTGGAGGTTTCTTTGTTACTTTCTCGAGTCTCTCTTGAATCTCTTTCTTTCTATCGAGTCTATATTGACTCTCGTAATCGAGTCTCTGTTGACTCTCTCTTTTGAGTCTCTGTTGACTCTCTTTCTTGAGTCTCTGTTGACTGTCTTTCTTTTTCTTATACTCGTAGATGGCTTAGGGTTTCACAGAAGTGTGACTTATCCCATCGGGAACGGCATAATTCCGACCCAATATCTCCTACCATCTACGAAACCAATCTCGTGGTTCAAACTCTATGGAATCAGGTATCGAACTATTAGTGTGCACATCCCCTAACCAGGATTTCAAGCCAGGCGGGAAGTTTCCAACCTCGTAACATGGGAATACGCAGCGTTACATACTCTGGGACCGCAATGTCCATAAATATCTCCCGAGAGGAACATAGTCCAAACGGTATCCTCCAAAACCTCACCGATATAGATAATACATAAATATATCTCTCATGCATCAATCTTATGCATGCAACAATTCTATTATTTCTCAATGCATCAAAGAATGATATACCACATGCTTATGGTTTTTGAAAGTATTCTTGGACTCACGTTGGTCCCTTATGCATTTTCGAAATATGCATCATGTGAAATGTCAATAAGCTCTATAATATGATTGTAAATCATGAATACACTAACATGAAGTATTCAAAGATATATCAACATGCTCGGTTCGTAAAATAGCAATTTCTATACATTTCACTTAACAAGTATGCTTCTATTCTCATTGATCAAATAATACAATTTAGTCATGCTTTCATAATAAATCCAATTCTCAAAGGATCTGCTTCTTTACTCAATAAAATTATTATTTGATCACAAAGTCAACAGTTTCTCAAACACAGAGAGTTTGGCAAAACATGCACTGTGTAACATTTCTTCACAAAATCCTTCTTAACATACTTGTTTTTAATCCAAATTCAACGAAATCAAAACCAAAACGTGTCCGAAACGACACGTAGCTGAGCCTCAAGGGCCCGGCCATTGCACAAAATCTCATCAGTACAAACTCAGGGACCTGGGGCGGGACTCCTCATGGTCCGCCCCATGAGCCCCGTTAAAGTGCCGAGACTAGGCAACGGCCCTCTCCAAGGGCCGTGCCCTAGTCCCGTGGTGGCACGGCTATAGCCGACGACCCTTCTGGTGGACCGCGGCTAGGGCCGCCACTCTGATCTGGTGCACACTGTGTTGTGCACCAGATAGACCTCTACCTGCATAATGTTGTCTAAACACTTCCAAAAAAATTCCAACAAATCACAAACACATCTTAGATCACTTCCAAACATAAACACATTAAAACTCATAATTTCTACTCATTTCTAGTCAATATTAGGCTTCACAAAGCCAAAACTAGAGAGGAATCCATGGGGTTATACCTCTTGTAGACCTCTTCTTCTTGCTTGGATCTCTTCTTCCTCTTGGTCTAGCTTGAGCCTCCTTCACCACCTACACTTCCCAACACACCTTCTATCCTTAGCCTATATTCTTAAATACTAAAGAAAACTAGAAGAGAAATGATGCTAGAAAGGAGGATGAACATGCTTACTAGGTTGGAGCTTTTCTCCTTTGATGTTGGCAGCCAAAGAGTGAGGAAGAGGCAAGGAAATGAGATCAGGAAAATGTGATGGAATGAAGGGTTTATATAGGGTTCAAAACCCTAGGACGATACACACAATGATTGGTTGAGGGTAAAGGGGTAATTTCCCCAAGCTAAAAGATTACTTTGTAAGGGATTTTTGGATGTCTTATGGTCCACCATGCATCATGAACCATAGACTAAAATGATAATTCTTTGTTTCTTTGGGGTGGAAAGTGAATTTTCCCAAAAGCTAAATGGATGAACACTTGTTCAAAATTCCCTTTTTAATTCTCCCGGTCTCACTCGGGTAAAATTCTCGATTTAAATCTTGGTACGCAAAGTACCCGAAAATTTTGGAATTTTTGAATGAAATTCATTTCATCGGTGTCGAATTAACTTTAAAAATGGAACAAAATTATTTTATTCATACCCCGATTGATCGCAAAAATTTTTAATAGGGTGAAAAAACTACTTTGGGATTTCTTAATACTGGATTTATAATATGAAATTTTGGGTTGTTACAGCTGCCCCTCCTTCCGATATTGAAGAACGACAAGGTAGTCATGGCTTCATCCACTTTCGTCCTGGACGATGATGGAGACAACAATGGTAGCCCCTTCTTTTTTTCATGGACAATGGGAGGCAGCCATGGTTGTCCCCTCCTTCTTTTGGACTGGACAAAGGGGAGTCATTCACGGCTGCTTCCTTGTTCTTCTAGTCTGAATGAAAGGTTTATCAATGAAGATGTGGTTTTCAAAAGTTCGCTGCAGCAAAGCAAAAATAGATTGTATACACTTTTTTTCTTAATTTTTAATAATATATTATATAATTATTGAATTGTCAAATAAAAAATTATTTTATATATCAAGTGGCATTATGACATCATGTTTTTTAAAAAACTTAAAACTAACTTGTAAAAAATGCTAATTGCAACACCTACAAACTGTCCTCCATGGGCCCGCAAAGAAAACTATGTGTATATGTTGGTTATAAATTTCCATCCATCATTAAATACCTAGAGCTCATGACAAGAAATCAATTTACTGCGAGGTACGCTGACTGCATTTTTTATGAAGATCATTTCGCGGCATTAGGGGGAGATAAAAGACCTTATTTAACAAAATGTCGGGAAATTTCATGGGATGAAAATGATCTGCAGTACCTAGACCCACGTACTAGTCAAACTGAACTAGAAGTTCAGAAAATTATTAATTTGCAAAATTTAGCAAATAACCTGCCAAATGCTTTTGCTGATAGCAGAGGAGTGACCAGGTCCCATATCCTTGCTGTGAATGCTCCACCGAAAGTAGAAGTCCCTGAGGGACCAGATATGCACACTGACACTCCCCATTGTCAGAAGCACGGGAGACCACTTGGTGCAAAAGATTTAAATCCGCAGAAGACGAGAATTGGTAAAATATGTCAATCACTCCAGAAAAATCTTAACCATCCTGAAGACGGAGAACCCAGTGAACCTGCACTTGCTCTAAATAATATGAACACTGGGGACGCGGAACATCCAGATCAGAATATTTTGGGAAATGACAATGATCTGGTTGATAATAATATAGAAACTGCCATAAATTTTGTTGATACAGGAGAAACATATAACATATATTTAATATTCGTCGACGACACATTTGCCTATGCAGCTGCCTGTAATATTCCACATAATAATCTGGATCCAGAACCAAAGTCAATAACAGAGTGCCGGGAGCGCTCTGACTGGTTGAAGTGGAAAGACGCAATTGAGGCAGAGCTTAAATCGCTTAATAAAAGAAAATGTTTGGTCCCACCGTACTTACCCCCAAAGATGTGATCCCAGTAGGATATAAGTGGGTATTCGTACGAAAGAGGAATGAAAACAATGAGGTGGTTAGATATAAAGTGAGATTGGTAGGCCAAGGGTTTACGCAGTGACCCAGAATTGATTTTAAACAGGCATATTCTCATATTATTGATGGCATTTCATTCCACTATTTAATATCACTGGCAATAAACATGAAATTAGATATGTAATTGATGGATGTAGTGACAGCTTACCTTTATGGATCACTAGATGCTGATATATACATGAAAATACCCGATGATATTAAAAATCCCAATACAAGAGAGAAAGATCGAAACATGTGTAGCATCAAACTTCAAAGGTTATTATATGTCTTGAAGTGATCTGGTAGAATGTGGTATAACCATTTGAGTGAATTTCTCCTGAAGAAGGAATATGTGAAAAATGATATTTGTCCTTGTATGTTCATTAAGAAGTCATCTAATGGCTTCTGTATTATATATGTGTATGTCAATGACATGAACATTATTGGGACAAAGAAAGACCTTATAGAAGCGTGTTCATGCTTAAAGGCGGAATTTGAAATGAAAGACTTGGGAAAAACCAAGTTTTGTCTCGACCTGCAAATTGAACATCTCCCCAATGGAATTTTTATTCACCAAGTTAACTATATTAATAAATTATTGGAGAAATTTTATATGGTTAAATCTCATTCCCTTAGCACTCCAATGGTAGTCTGGTCCCTTGAAGCGGGCAAAGACCCATTTAGACCTAAGGAGGATAATGAGGACATACTAGGACTTGAAGTTCCTTACCTAAGTGCTATTAGAGCCTTGCTTTATCTGGCTAATTGCACTAGACATGATATTGCTTTCTCAGTGAATTTACTTGCTAGATTTAGCGCCTCTTCAACCAGAAGACATTGGAGTGCAGTAAAGCATATCTTTAGATATCTCCAAAGGACAAAAGACCTTGGTCTTTATTTTGGAAACAATTAGGACATTACATTAACGGGGTATTCAGATGCTGGTTATATGTCTGACCCTCATAATGCTAAATCTCATACTGGTTATGTTTTTTCTTTGTGGAGGTACAACTATATCTTGGAGGTCCATTAAGCAGAGCCTAGTCGCTGCCTGATCTAATCACTCGGAGATAATTGCTTTATATGAAACCTCACATGAATGCATATGGTTGAGGTCATTGATTCAACATATCCATCGCTCATGTGGTACAATGACCAAAGTTGATTCCCCCACTATCCTATATGAGGACAATGCGGCATGTGTTGAACAGATGAGTAGTGGGTACATTAAAGGAGACCTTACCAAACATATTGCTCCTAAGTTCTATTACCCACATGACCTACAAAAGAGTGGTGAGATACTCATTTAAAAGGTTCGCTCTAGTGAAAGTCTAGCAGATTTGTTCATTAAATCCCTGCCTACATCCACATTTGAGAAGTATCTTTATAAAATTGAGATGCGAAGGCTAGGAAGATTGTTGTCTTCAGGGGGAGCAATAAACTCTAAAGTGTAAATGGATAGACGCTCCAGGAAGCCTTTAAAATCTTGAAGATGGCGCCCGGAAGGCTTATGGTTGTACTCTTTTTTCTTTAGCTAAGTTTTTCTCCCACGGGATTTTTATTAGGCTAAGGTTTTAAATTAAGCAACTGATGCAACACACATTTTATACTGCATGTACTCTTTTCCTCGACTAGGTTTTTCCCACAGGGTTTTTCTAGAGAGGTTTTAACGAGGCATGAGTATAATTATTTAATGGCCAAAGGGGGAGTGTTATAAATACTTTATTATGGATTTATGGCCATTAAACTTGAGACTCTTCATTTGCCTTCTACTTATTACATTGTTTATGATTAAGAATATGAAAGGTTGTATGGATTCCTATAAATTGATAGTGAAGGGCTGAAGGCTAATGAAATGAAGATCATAGATTGTTGTGCTCTAAATCTTGTGTCCTTCTCCCCCTTTTACTTCTCTATACTTTACAAATATATATATATATATATATATATATATATATATATATATATATATATATATATATATATATATATAATGTCAGCGCAATTTTCGTGCAATCATCACGCGATGACCGTGCTAATTGATAAGCCAAACTACAACAATTATATAATTATTAAATTGTTAAATAAAAAATTATTTTATATATCAAGTGGCATCAGAAACATAAAACTAACTTGTAAAAAATTCTAATTGCATAATTTTTTTGTATTTAATATTTCAATTACACACTTTTTTTATTCCATAATTCAATTACGCGAAACGTAAAACTTTAGTCGCCTAGCTTTTTCCAAATTTATCGTACAATTATTACTAACTAACAAATTAATTGATTCTTGGAGAGGCTTTCTACTTTAATTTATACTTGGGGATTTTTCCCAAAGTTAGTTGTTGACTACTGTCCATTTTGTAGCTACGCGCAAGAGACGCCTAAACATTTATTCTGCGAGTGTATTTATGCTAGGGAGATCTGGGAATGTGATGATGTGCTGCAGGGTCGATGTATGCAGTCGTTCATGGATCACTGGCTTGACAACTCGACTGTGGAGCAGGCTATCACACTTGCTGCTATCGTTTGGGCAATTTGGTCAGCGTGGAACGACACAGTGTGGCACAATCTACAGCCATCCGTGATAGGGTTGCGGTGGCATGTGAAGAGGTTGAAAACTTGCTGGAAGGAGTGCTACAGTCAGGGCACAAGGAGGGATGACCAATCTGGCCATACGACACTATGGGAACCACCACCACCTATGTCTTTTAAATGCAATGTTGACGCTGCTACGTTCTCAGATGGGGCTGGTTATGGAGCTATCATTCGAGATCGTAACGGCCGCTTTGTAGCAGTAAGGAATGGACGTATTCTAGGCAGTCGAGATCCATTGATGGTGGAGGCAATTGCGGCCAAGGAGGCGTTAACCTGGCTCAAAGAATTACATTATCATAACATTATTCTTGAGTCGGATTGTTTAAATTCAGCACTGCTTTTAATTCTAGTAGTCTAGATTATTCGTATGTAGATGTAGTTGTAAAGCAATGCCTGTCTATTGCTAATGACATTGGAAGCGTTAGTGTTTGCCATGTCAAGAGAACAGCGAATCGTGTGGCTCACGAACTAGCATGGGCGACCGATTCCTCACCTGTTTCTGGAACGTGGGAATTTATCCCGCCGACTTGTATTTCTGGTTTATTAAGTTTCTAACGAAGTTGTCTCGCATTTGTTTCAAAAAAAAAAAAAAAAGACAAATTTCCGACCACTTTTACTCGGTGGCCGGAAACAAAATTAGTTATAAAATTTAAACTACGGAAAAGAGAAAAAAATTTAGTTTTTGCGACCATATTATTAGGTGGTCGGAAAATCGATGATTTCCTGTGGTGGTCAACTAGCAACCGAAAGGCTAAATTTTTATTCTTTTTTTTTTAATGTTTTATTTATTATTTAATTATAATTATTATAAAGAATTTATTTATTTACTTATTATCATTATTTAATAAATTTAATAAATGTAATTGCTATATAATTAATATATTATTATTATTACTACTACTATTATTAATGCCCTTTAAGTTATGAGTTTTTTTACATATTGATCGGTAATAGTAAATAACTAATACAATTTGTTATTTATTATTTTAGTAAAGTCTTGTTAATTGAACCAGACACATAAAATGAGACGGATGAAGTATTTATTAAATAATTAGTTAATCGATAATTCATAAACGATGTCATTATCTGTTTGAAACATTTAATTTTTTTTCGAAATAATTTTAATTCTTTACAAGATAGTATATGTTTGAAATATTTATGAGGAGCGCATTTCATAACAAGACTCTATATATACAATCGTTATGCCATGGAACCGTGTTCACCATCCATGCTGAAAACGGTCCCAAACTGTAACGGTGCCTACGGGCACCGTTATCTTCCACCAATCTTTCTTTTTTTTTTTTCTTCTTTTTTTTTTTTAAAAAAAAATTAACAACGCGACTTTTCTTCTTCATATTCACATTTTGCGGTTTCACTTCCTCTTCGTTCAAGTTTCTTCAACACTCATAAATTATGAATGTGCAGGTATGAATTTATGAATGTGTAGTTATGAAATTATGAATTTTCTTTTATGAGATTATGAATTTTCCGTTATGAAATTATGAATTTTCTGTGATGAGATTATGAATTTTCTGTTATGAGATTATGAATGTACAGAAAATTCATAATTACATAACTGTAAATTCATAATCTCATAACAGAAAATTCATAATTTAATAAATATTTTACTTTTTTATGAGATTATGAATTTTCTGTTATGAGATTATGAATGTACAGAAAATTCATAATTACATAACTGTAAATTCATAATCTCATAATAGAAAATTTATAATTGAATAAATGTAAATTCATAATCTAAACATAGAATGCAAAATGCCGTTAACAGCACATTAATTAATTTTTTTTTTTTGGTAAAAATGATGCCGTTTGGGACCGTGTTCACAAAGCATGGTGAACATGTTTCCACGGTATAATTTACGCTATATATATATACTAGTTTTTTACGCGCATTGCGCGATTAGGATAATGCCCAATATTTTTTTAAAATAAGTACTCTAAAGTATATAAATGCAAGATTATATTGGAATTGTTCATGCATAGATACTTGAATGTTGAATTTGTGTATTTAAATAGGTAATTCTAAGTTTACAAATGCAAGATAATATAGTCAAGATTGATTATAATTGTCAATAAAATAATTGTATAGGTATGGTTGAAACCAAATACGGGACATAAGGGAGAGCAAATAAAAATTAAGGCATAAAATATTAAATATATACTAATATTGAATAGTTAACTGCTGATTGCCAAACAAGGACATTGCAATGTAGTTTCCCACTTCAATTTGTTGTGTAAATGATTTAAATACTCTTTTTGTCAACAAATCTCCAAGGTAGTTTTTTTTAATGCTACTGGCTCTATTAAAAAGTAGTATCTGTTCCCCAATGTAGTATCCCCAAGGTAGTTAATATGATTGGTTTAATTTTATATATATATATATATATATATATATATATATATATATATATATATATATATATATATATATATATATATATATATATTTAAACAATTATTATTATTATTATTATTATTTTTTTTTTTATTATTATTATTATTATTATTATTATTATTATTATTATTATTATTATTATTATTATTATTATTATTATTATTATGTATACCCTTAGGTCATTTTACATGGTAATCTAGACAGCTAATATTTTCAAATATCTTTTTACCAACTGTTGATATAATTCGCTGGTCAAATCCGCTAATATAGTCCACTAACGTTAATCGCTAACTGCGGATTGTCAATCAAGGACATTGCGAGGTAGTTCTCACTTTTTTGTTGTGAGATTCGAATACTCTCTTTGTCAACAAATCCCTCAAGTAGTTAATATGATTGGCTTTATGAATTATATTTTTTTAATTTTTTCATGGTATTAATAAAATACTTGGTAAATAAATATATAACATTATTTTGTATTATAACTTTGATATTTAATTAAAAAATAGTGCACAAAAAAGATAATAGACAATGTAGTGAATATAATCAATTGATTAATTTGAATGTAAAGAATTTTTACATTGGAGAAATATAAAGACAATATAACTAATAAAATTATTTCTCTTAATTAATTTATTGATAATGAATAATTTTTTTTTAATAAAGACATTGTAGGGATAATGTAGCGAATATAATCAATTGATGAAATTGAATGTAAAGAATTTTTATATTGGAGAAAAAATAAAGACAATATAACTAATGAAATTATTTATCTTATTTAATTTATTGATAATGAATAATTTTTTTTTTGAATAAAGACATTGTAGACACATAATTCTAAATTAAAGAAATGCATATATATGCATGTATTATTTTTTGTTGTAGCTACTAAATTATTATTTAATTTAATAAGAGTAAAATAGAGTACTAATTATGTCAACTTTAATTGGAATAAGGTTCGAACCTAAGACATTTCTTATTGAAATCAATGAGTAAGTTAACGGTGAACTAACAGAAACTAACGGAAAATATAATATTTAACGGAAAAATTAACGGAAAATCATATTCATTAAGGATAAATTAGTAAATCTTAAGGAAAAATTAAAATCTGATCAATCTGAGCCATTCATTTGATTAAAAAATTTGACCGCCATTTTTTTTACCCATTATAGGCCTAACTCTCTTGGGCTCTTATTAGTATATATATAATATATAGTAGATAGATTAGTATAGTAGATAGTATGTGTGTATATATATATATATATATATATATATATATATATATATATATATATATATATATATATATATATATATATATATAACAAGAAAAATACAATATAAGTGTTGTAGAATCCCAGAAGATTATAAGTAGGCCTGTAATTTGGTGGATTAAACTTAATTTGTCGTTTTGAAATTGGGCCTAATTTTTATTGAGAAAATAAAAATGAAAATTTGTGTAAACAACAACGAATCCAAATTGAAAATAGAAAATAAAAGATAATTTCCATAGTACACAAGCCCAAGTGTACTAATGTGGCAAATTATATTGTGCACCGCGGTGCATAATCGATTATGCACCAAGCTTCAAAACGATGTCATTTTGGTTAATGAAAAGAAACGGCACCCGGTATAACCCGGCACCAACCCAATAGGATAGCTCAAGTGGCAAATGAGCTCTCTTTGTGGGGGAGAATTCCGGGATAACCCGGGTTCAATTCCCACAAGTGACGATTCCCTTTAGGCCAGCTTCTGTGCCTCTCGGAGCGAACCGGGTGGACCTGGACCGTTTAACGGACAGAGAAAGACCCGGACCATAATGTGTGGTTTCCACCAAAAAAAAAAGAAAAGAAACGGCACCCGTTTCATGCCGTTCCGAAAAAAGTAACTCTGTTATTTAGTTTAATTTTGTATACACTGCAGTTTCAGTTCAACACAACTACAGTTTCATTTCGATATAACTATAGTTTCATTCGACATTTATACACTCAAATATGTAAAAATGTTATTTAACTTTATTTTATATATACACTATAGTTTTATTAAAACACAACTACAAGATCATTTCGATATAACTACAACTTCATTGCACAATATACACTCAAATGTGTGAAATGTTATTCAGTTTCATTTTATATAAACTACAGTTTCATTTCACCACAACTACAATATCATTTTGATATAACTGCAGTTTCATTTGATAATATATAAAATAATACGTGAGGCAGTGTCGGTTTAGATACACTGTGTCAGTTTAGATATACTGTAGTTTCAGTTGGTAATTAACATACCAAAAAATCCGCGCTTGTTAACAGTAACAGCACACCGTTTCTTTTCTCAAAGAAACGACGTCGTTTTGACCGCGGTCCACGATATAACGACCGCTCATCTATCCAGGGCAAATTATGCTGTAAAACCGTGTCCACCTTGCAAGGTGGACAGAGTTCTAAAACTGTTCATAATTATGAATATATAGTTCAAAAATTATGAACATAGAGTTGTGAACATAATTATGAACATATAGTTCTGTAATTATGAATATAGAGATTCAATAATTGTGAATAGAGTTTATTACCGAAATGGTCCTTCGACTATTGTAAAATTACTAATTTGGTCGACTCCGGCTATGGAGACGAAGAAACCGGTCGGAGTCGAAGAAGGTTTCTTCGTCTCCGGCCGGATTCTGTTTTTTTTTTTTAATAATTAATTTTTAAACTTTATTTATTAAAAAAAAAATTAATTTGGGAAGATAACATGTTAACCTGTTGGAAACATTCAAATTGAAAGAATTGTTTAAAATTGGTTAGTTTTGGGACCCAATTGTTGATTTTTTGAGTTCAATGACCTAATTGCATTATTGTGTGCAATTCAATGGCCTATTTGACCCTTATTCCTATACAAAAAAAAAAAAAAAAAAAAAGGAATAATATTTGTAAATGACAATAGGCAAATTGAAGTTATTTTAATCAACCTACATTATTGTTACAATGGACCTACAGTATTATAATAATGAACTATGGTCCATGTTGCAAGGTGAAACATGGTCCATGATATAATTTGTCGTGGAATATAATTTTTGTACTTGAAAATCACAAGTTCGATTATTACCAACACCCTATTGGTCGAGTTTATCGCACAAGGAGCTATTAGTGTGGTTTATCTCTTTTGTATGGTTATTAGACTATTACACAAGAGCAGGATTTAGTGATTTATCAAGTGTACACCCTTAAATAGTAGCTACGGGTTTTTCTCATCACCAAAAAAAAAAAGAAAAAAAAAAAAGCAAATACCAATATTGGTCCCACGAGTATTAGCAAAATGACAGTTTTGGTGCACATGCTTAATTCCTACCAATTTTCATCCACGCGACTATTGTTTTAGTATCAATTTTCATCCATGCATGACTATTGTTTTAGTGTCAAAATTGATCACGCCCGTCACCCCTTTGTTTAAGACATGCCGAAATCTAAAAAATTTTAGAATATTTTTGTCCTTTTCAACTTAAGACCCCAATTTGAGCATTAATAAAGGGATCTAAGCGCTAAGATCAATTTCAATTCACAGTTCTCCTCCTCAACCTACCTTAATTTGAGGAGGAGAACTACCAATTGAGATCAATCTTAGGGCTTAAATTCCTTTATTCATGCTCAAATTAGGATCTTAATTTGAAAATAACGAAAATATCGTTAATAGTTTCATATTTCGACATGTCTTAAGTGAAGGGATCGGATAACTGACGTAACCAATTTTGACACTAAGACAATAGTCGTTGATGGAAATTAATACTAAAACAATAGTTATAAATGAAAATTGGTACGAATTAAATATGTAAATCAAAACTATCATTTTACTAATACTCGTGAAACCAAAATTAACATTTGTTCAAAAACATTTAAAGAAAAAATAAAACGTAAAAGAAAAACAAAAGCAAAACAAAACAAAAACAATTTCCGAGCTAGTATTGAAAGTGAAATCTGGGAATTGGGTTTTATTAGGTATTTCAAGCTAAAAAATGAAAATAATAAGTGTATCGTATAAAGTAAAATTTTCGTTACATATCTAAAATTTATTAGATGAAAAAAAGAAGTAAAAATTCACTCCATTCCGGTTTATTTCGTAAATATGAGACATACACAAAAATAATGACAAATTATATCGTGCACTACGGTGCATAATCGATTATGCACCGTACATCAAAACGACGTTATTTTGTTTAATGAAAAGAAACCGCATTCGTTTCCCGTCATTCCGCGTCCTTCCGCACAGGGGCAGAGCCAGAACTTAATAGTGTGGGGGCCAACTACGGTCGAGGTACTAAATCAAATATATTGATATCGAGTTAACATATTTTAAAATAATTATTACATTACAAATTTAATAAAGTTTAAAATAAACCATTTATAATTGAATCTATATTAAATTATTTTGCAATATGCTTTTCGATGCACATTGCTTTGTACCATTGAAAGAATGAAAACATTCATGCCTGTTTTAAAAGACTATTGATTATTTCTTGAAAACCCGTCTTCACAACATAACATAATAACAATTGTTTTCTCAAATACATATACTACACAAATACAAAATTTATCTCACAACCACAAATCTGCATAATTAACCAAACAAATGCACCTTGATGTCCATTATTTAGAATCAAACAAAACAACTATTTAAGATAAACAATAGAATATGAAACAAAAACTAACCAAACAAGTAGTTAGAAACAAAATAAAAAACAAAAAATAAAAACAAAAAATAAAAATAAAAAACAAAAAACAAAAATTAACTTGAAAAATATGCATAGATTTTATTTATGACAAATTATCTTGTTATACCGTATATGCGGCATATATGTATGGTTCTTGAGAGAGAAACTAGTAGGTAAGTTAATGATGATGTTTAATTTGAATGTGAGTAAACAATATAGGGAAGACATAATTCAAAATAAGAGAGAACTGGAGAAGTTGAGAAGATACAGAAGTTTATAACTTAACCTGTAAGATTAATTTAAGTGAGAGGGGGACAAATATTTTGAAGGAGTAACAAAATTTTAAAATTCTATAATATTTTTTAAAAAATTAACACATACATAATATTAAAAAAAAAAATTGGGGGAGGCGGGCCAAGGCCCCCATGGAATACACCTGCCTCCGCCACTGCTTCAACAAAAAGTAACTTTGTTATTCAGTTTCATTTTGTATACACTGCAGTTTCAGTTCAACATAACTACAGTTTCATTTCGATATACCTACAGTTTCATTCGATATTTATAGACTCAAATATGTGAAAATGTTATTAAATTTTATTTTATATACACTATAGTTTTATTAAAACATAACTATATGATCATTTTGATATAATTACAGCTTCATTGTACAATATACACTCAAATATGTGAAACGTTATTTAGTTTCATTTTATATACACTGCAGTTTTATTTCACCACAACTACAGTATCATTTTGATATAACTGCAGTTTCATTTGACAATATAAAAATAATACGTGAGGCAGTGTCAATTTAGATATATTGTAGTGTCAGTTGGTAATTAACATACAAAAAAATGCGTGCTCCGATAACACTAATGGCGCGCCGTTTCTTTACTTAAAAAAAAGGCGTTGTTTACCTGCATAGACAGCTCAACTGGTCATAGAGGTGAAAGTTTGGAAGAATGACCAGGGACCGAGTCTCACCAGCGGCAGTGTGGAGCAACCTCTCAAAGTGAGGGGGTTCCTTGTGCGCAGTGAGCAAAGATCTAGCGCGCATCTGTGGTTCCATCCTCCCAAATGCTCTGAGTCAGGGTGTAGGAGACCCTTAGGATTGAGGTTTAGTCTTTGGAAGAAAAAAAAAAACGTCATTTTGACCGCAGTGCACGTACACCGCGATCCATGATATAACGACCCAATAATAATTGATATACTCGATCTCATTTTAAATGTCGCCATCTAATTATTGAGGTTTAGTCTTTGGAAGAAAAAAAAAAAAACGTCATTTTGACCGCAGTACACGTACACCGCGATCCATGATATAACGACCCAATAATAATTGATATACTCGATCTCATTTTAAATGTCGCCATCTAATTATTGGCTGGCTGCACCTAGACTTTTCCACGAGTATTTTGCGTGAATAGACAACTCAATTTTTTGCATGTTCAAATTAACCACTAATCTAATCACTAGTATTCAGTAATCATTCAATACAATAACAATAATCATTCTTCCAGAACCCCAACCCTAAGGGTCCCCTACACCCCGGCCCGACAGAGTATTTGGGAGGATGTAAATCATGGTGACTCAACTGAACATGAACCACAGAGGCTAGACCGGTGCTCACTACGCACAAGAAGCCCCCCTCACTTTGAGAGGTTGCTCCCACACTGCTGCTGGTGAGACTCAATCCTGATCATTCTTCCAAAGTTTTATCTCTATGACCAGTTGAGCTACCCACGTGGGCACAATAACAATAATCAGCTTTACTTTGTTGATGTGCAATGAATAATAATCAGCTTTTAATATGATTCATAATTTTTTAAAAAAATTTATTCTACTCAATTAATATAAGCCATGTGTAGAAAACAAAAACACGCTTGAATACAATTAATAGTTTCCTTCAATAACTCATCACGCTTTCATTTTCACTTAGACATCCTACCAAATGAAATAAATGGCATTTCAACAACCAAAAAAAAAAAAAAAAAAAACAAACAAACAAACAAACAACAACAATGTAGTACCCGATCGACCTCACTTAAAGTAGGATACAACATCATAGAATTTATTTTACACTTGAAGAACTCAAATCACGTACAAAACCAAACATATATATTATCAGTTAGCCCTTCTGCAATTCTTCCTGATCTCACCACTAGACCCGGTGAGAGGGCTAATATCGCCCATCTTGATCATGGCCTTCACAAAATCGGAGTCGAATGACGCCTGGTTTTGGCTGTATTTTTGAACGATGGAATCGGTGGATCCGCCATTGAAGAGCACTTGGTCGGAGTGGAGAAGTCCCTTCTTGGCAAGCAGGTTCTTGTAGTAGTTGTTGTCGAAGAAAGCCTGGGTTTTAAAGTCAAGAGGGGCTAAGTTGTTGTCCCCTGACCCTGTCTGGCTCGGACATGTTTGTTGTCTTGTCTTAGCGAAGGATGAGTCAATGTTGGTCTCGTTGTAAATTCGCCTCCTAAAAACTGTACACCTCGCTTTTCCAATTGTGTGTGCGCCTGTATATATATATATGTTTATCAAATATACCCTACTTTAGCAAATACATATTTATATGTGTTTGTTTGGTAAATGACTGATAGCTGATTTGGTTAATTAGAATGTGTAATTAGTTGATAACATTAGTTGATGGTAGAAAAGTGTTTAGTAGTTATTAGTTGTTAGCTGTTGAGTATAATTTCTTTTCTAAAAATACTAATTGAAAAAATTGTTTTGAGTAGCTTTTTGAATTTTTGAATTTCTGGAGCTACAAAAAAATTAATTAACCAAACACTTATTTTAATTTTTTTAACTAAGTCAAACAATTAATAGTGGTTAAATAAGTCAAAATTGGTTGATAAGCTAACTATTTTTACCAAACAAGACCATAGTGTTAGGATCAAGCACTTACCGCTACGCCAAAAACTATAACTATGATGCTGGACTTGGCCCTTATTGGCCTCCGCCCAACAATTCTCTGGCCTCTCAGCACCAGCTGTCCGTGACCGAGCTCTGATACCACTTGTTAGTATTAAATATTCACCACCACGTACGCTAAAAAATATCGCTGGAAGCGAAATGCAACTTTATTTTCTTATATCATCACACATTTTCGACAGCCAAGATGTTGAACTTGACTATTTACTGGCCTCCGCCCACCAATTCTTCTAGTCACGTTTTGCTGGACTTGGCCCTTACCGACCTCCGTCCGACACATAGTATGCACTTAATTTGTTGTTTTAACTAATGTTAACATAAATTTTTGTCGAACCTGATAAAGCAACCATATCCCTAGCAGAGAGACCTTTGTTTTGGAACCTTGTGATGAGATTGTTGAGCGTTGCTGTCGGAGGTGGGATTACACCGCTGTTGGCTGCAGACAGGCTGGCTGTTTTGGAGTCTCTCCTTCCGAGTTTCACATTCCAGTTTGGTCCTCCAAGCTGTAAGAAGAGAAAATATAATAAAACCATTGGCCCTTTGGGAGTAGTTATGTATAAAAGTAGTAATTAACTATGTGTACAGGGAGAAATAGCCTCATTGAATTGGGTTAAGGTATTACCAAAACAACCGAGTCACGAGCAGCAATAGTGACAATATCTGCACAAGACACAACGCCTGGACATACTTTTTCAACTGCCGATTTGATGCTGTCAATGACATTGAACCCCCTAACAGAATTGTTGTTAGGACCAGCAGTTTTTTCTCCAGTAAAGGAAGAGGTATCGTCTAGAAGAATGGATCCATCGCAACCCTGTTTAATCAAACAATATCTTGTCTCTTAAATACAAACTTTAATTTTTAATTATAATTCTTTCATAAAAAAAATTACTATTTTTAATTTAGTAGTACTCAACATAATAACATCTATGCCGATAATAAAAAGTAAACTGTTAAAAACCACTCACGTCACTCTCACTCAGTCACATCAAGCAAAATTCATATTTATAAGATCAAATAATTAAACTTTTTGTATACTATATAATATACTCCGTATAACATACAAGGCAAAAAAATAGTTTATGACCGGTGAAATACACACTTGATTCTGTTTGGTAAAATAGTTAGCCTAGGTCAATTTTGACTTATTTAACCACTATTAATTAGTTTTTGACTTGATTTAAAAATCAATATAAGTGTTTGGTTAATTAGCTTTTTTACTCTAAAATGCTAAAATTCAAAAAACTATTCAAAGCAAATAAGCAACTTTTTCAATTACCTTTTTGAGAAAAGATATTATACCAAACAGCTATCAGCTAACAGCTAATTTATCAAACACCTTTCTACAATCAGCTAATGTTATTAACTAGTTATACCCTCTAATTAACCCAATCAGCTAACAGCTATTGACTCTGTTTGGTAAAAAATTGGCCTATAAGCCAATTGTAGCTTATTTGTCCACTATTAATTGTTTGATTTTAGTTAAAATATCAATATAAGTGTTTGGTTAATTAGCTTTTTGCAACTCCAAAATGCTAAAATTCAAAAAGCTACTCCAAGCAACTTTTTCAATTAGCTTTTTCAGAAAAGAAATTATACCAAACAGCTATCCGCTAACAGCTAATTTACCAAACACGTTTCTACAACAACTAATGTTATCAACTAGTTATAATCTCGAATTAACACAATCGGCTAATAGCTAACATCTATTAACTAACCGCCATTTACCAAACATGTCCATTAACTAACAACCATTAAAATGGGGATCATGATAGAAAATAATGAAATATGTATATTACTTGGACAAAGCAATCATGGAAGTGGAGGCGAAGGAGCGAAGCACCCATACGCTTTTCCTTGTTGACTGCAGATTTTACGACTGATTTTACAGTAGCAAGCAACTTGGGACAACTCTTGGAGTAGAAATTGGTGGAGAGCTGCGCAGAAGTGCTACCCGACAACATGGAAATAACAAGAACAATCAAAACGACCATCATTCTTGCTCTTGTTGTCCAACAAGATGAAGAAAAAGAAGAAGAAGAAGAAGAAGAAAAAGCAACCATTGTACAAATCAAATGCAAACAAGGTTGTTTAGTAGATAATTAACGAGATAATAATGCGTGTGTGTGGAACACAATGGATAGACTAGTAGGTATATATAGTGATTAGTGAGAGGGGAAATTGATATTTTTTGGTTTAGCAAGAAGCAGCCATTAAGCTTTGCTACCTAATCCGATGGACTTTTGCATGTGATCACGGAAGACTTTTCTACGTCTAACCGTGAGGAGACAAAGTACGCCAACATAAGGTGACGATTTCCTAGCTACATAGTAATTCCAACTAAACTGGTCAGACTGTTAGCTTAATAATTACTCCTTACAAAGTTTTAAATTGAATTTCTTATAAGAGATAAACTGGTCAGAGTGTTAGCTTAATAATTACTCCTTACAAAGTTTTAAATTGAATTTCTTATAAGAGTTGTGGATTGGCCTTCACTACTGGAAATTCTGAAATTTTCGACCACCTGAAAGTTATCTTAAATCAAGTCAAAAGCCTTGTTCTGACCACTTTTAATATCCGAAAAAACCCTTGTTGCTATTTCTGACCATTTTTGACTTTCAATTGTTATAAGCAATTTAGGTTGGTTTTTTTTTTTTTTTTTTTTTTTTTTTTTTTTTTTTTTTTTTTTTTACTAAAGTCACAAGGAAATAATGCGGGTGTTGGTTTTGTGACCTAGGGTAGTCACTCGGCGGGCCAACATAACCGATCAAACGAGAAATAAAATGTAAAAATTAAATAGGGATGAGAATATTAACGTGGAAATCGAAAGGTAAAAACTACGAACCTTTTTGGGATGTGCCAAGCCAGAAATTCATTATTTTGTTTGTTGATGATTTTGTACATATTGTATTGGTGTGTTCTCTCGTGAGAGATGGAGCGGTCCTCAACTTGTTCCAGACTTCCCCTTTTAGAAGAGATGGGTAATCAGGGGTAATAATGAGATTTTATGGGTAATAAATGAAAGATAATGAGATTTAATGGGTGATAAATGAGAAATAATGGGTAATAATTGGAATATTTATGGGGCAATTAGTTGGAGGTTATAGAAAAATAATTAGGGGGTCAATACTAACATCAATTATACTGTGACCGCGGTCCACAAAACTTTGTGGATCGTGGTTCAAAAACGACAGACACTATAGTGTGTTTAAATGAAACTGTAGTTGTGTTGAAATGAAACTGCAGTGTATACAAAATGAAACTGAATAACAATTTCACATATTTGAATGTATATTGTCCAAAGAAACTGTAATTATATCAAAATAATATTGTAATTGTGTTGAAATGGAACTGCAGTGTATATTTGATATCTGGACCACAATGCATTGTGGACCACGGTCCATAGTATAATTTGCCAAATACTAACTTGTTCCCAAGTCCCATGTCTGACTGTTTGTTAGGTGGTACCCACTGGACATCCATCATTAAGCTTTCCTGTGAATCATTAAAAGATTTACTAATGTCAAAAGCAATCTCAACTGAATTGGTCTGACAATTAACTTAATAATTACAAAATTTTAAATTTAATTTTTTTTATAAAAACTATTTATTGGCCATAGCTTCTCAATATAAATCAATCAACTTTAAACAACTTAAACTAATTTCACCCAACGCTGGCAAATTATGCTGTGCATCCGTATGCACCAAGCATGGTGCATACGGATGCAAAAACGACGTCGTTTTTATAAAACGCGCGTCTCCCCTTAAAAAAAAAAAATTAGGTTCGAAATTATAATTCCATAATCGATGAACTATAATTCCATAATCGATGAACTATAATTCCATAATTGATGAACTATAATTCCATAATCTAATATATGAACTAAAATTTTCAGAATGAATGAACTAAAATTCCAGAATCTATGAACTAAAATTTCAGAATCGATGAACTATAATTCCAGAATCGATGAACTATAGTTCCATAATCGATGAACTATAATTCCATAATCCATGAACTAAAATTTCATAATGAATGAACAAAATAATGTTGTTACTAGGAATCAAACCTGAATTTTTTTTTTAAAGGAGAGACGCGCGTTTTTAATAAAACGACGTCGTTTTTGCATCTGTATGCACCATGCATGGTGCATACAGATGCACAGCATAACTATTCCCCAACGCCGAGGCGAGGCGACTTCCCGGGATGGCACCTTTTGATAGCGTGGGCTTTTCGATAAATTAAAGGATTTGCTAACTGTGTTGTAATAATTTAATTTTCATTTTGATAAAAGTCTAAAAACACGTTTTTCGTACGTAAGTTCAAATTAACTTAATTAAGGTTAGTTTGAAAGTTCCTCGTCACCATATATAATCATCATATAAATAAGAGCCGGAGAAAAGGATGCTACCTGCAGCCATCTAGCCAGCTAAGTTGTCATGCCAATTCAAAGTCTGCTAACATTATCCTGTACCAAATATACTATAAAAAAGTAGACCTTCAGAATTTGTGTAAATAAATTCGTTAATAAGTTAACACAATTATAAAGATTGGTTGAATCGGCCCTATGATCCGGAGAAGTTAAGACTGTCCTATTTGCTATGTTTTCTGAGAAGGCCCCGAGGCCGGTTGATATGAATTCGGGTTTTTATCAGCAATTTTGGGATATTGTGAGGACAGATGTCACTGATTTTGTTCTGGATTGTTTGAATTCGGGATCTTTACCAACTGGGCTTAATGAGTCGAATGTGGTGTTGATCCCTAAGAAACAGTCCCCGGAATTAGTAACTGACATGGCCGATTGCCCTTAATTAGTAATGTGGTGTATAAGATAATTGTCAAGGTTATTGCTAATCGGATGAAACCGTTGTTGGGTGATATTATATCTGTGTCGCAGAGTGCTTTTCTCCTAGGCAGACTTATCACGGATAATATTTTGGTTGCTGCTGAGGTGGGCATTTTTTGAATAGAAAGCAGTTGGGTCGTGTTGGGTGGGTGCGCTGAAGTTAGATATGACCAAAGCTTATGACAGAATGGAGTGGTCTTTTTTGAAGAAGATGCTTTTGGCCTTGGGTTTTCAGGGAGGTGGGTGAATCTGATTATGGAATGTGTCACAACTGTGTCTTATAATATAATGATTAATGGGGTTTATGGGGGGCAGTGAATCCCAACGCGGGGTCTCCGTCAAGGAGATCCTTTGTCTTCATATTCATTATTTGTGCGGAGGGATTATCTTTGTTGTTGCAGCAGGCCCAGGATAGAGGTGATTTCATGGTATAAGGGTGGCAAGGGGGAGGGGGGGGGGGGTCCCGCTCTCTCACATCTATTTTTTGTAAATGATAGTCTCCTTTTCTTTAAGGCAAATGTACAGGAAGCAGGGCGGTCAAAATGTGTCTTACATCTTATGAGGAACTTTCTGGCCAAACTATTAACTATCACAAATCAAACATTTACTTTAGCAAGAATACCCAGCTTGCAGATAGAAATTCAGTGACGGCTATGTTTGGAGTGCAGCAGGTAACAAATTTTGAAAATTATCTGGGTTTGCCGACCTTTGTTGGAAGGAATAAACGTGCTGTTTTTGCATATATTGAGGATAAGGTCGGGCAGAGAATAGGCTCATGGAATAAGAAATTTTTATCACGGGCAGGGAAGGAAATATTGTTAAAATTTGTGGCACAGGCCATGCCTACATTTACTATAAGTGTTTTCCTACTACTTTGACTCATTGTGTAAGAACCTGGAGCGGACTATGAACATGTTTTTGTGGGGGTAACGGGAGGGATGGTGGAGGAAGTCATTTTTACCCAAAACATACTTATTTTCCTTTGACTAAGGCATCATTTTCCATTGAACTCATTTTCCCCCTCTTGCTAAAACTCTGAAAACATTTTCTGGAAGTCATTTTCCGGGTTTCCAAACGCACCCCTAATGTTTTAGCACATTCGTTAGCTACCGCAGCCTACTCACAGGCAGACTCTATGGTGTGGGAGGATGTTCCTCCTGCGTTTGTTTCAGTTTTGATTGATTAATATACACAGCAGTTTTCTTTCAAAAAAAAAAAAAAAAAAGTTAACACAATTATAATAACTCTATATATGGATATAGCCCGTCAAAATTAATAGAGTTTTAAATACAAAAAAAACGAATACAATTTTTTAAAAAATTAATAAGATAGACATGTTTAATTAAAATAAGTTTCAAGTTTTAAATACAAAAAAAACGAATACAATTTTTTAAAAAATTAATAAGATAGACATGTTTAATTAAAATAAGTTTCAGATTCACGCAACAAGCTAGATAAACAACCTATTTAAGCTCATTAATAATATCAATATGAGTTTTAAAATAAAAAATAGAACTTCAAAAGTTACTGGCTCTATTACATTGTAGTGACCAATAACGCCTCCACTGAGGCTTGAACTCATAATCTTTCAAATGGAAGTCCAACCCGGATACCATTAGACCACATAGTCCTGGTAAATTGTCTACAATTAAATATTCATAAAATGATAAAATAACATCTAAAAATTGTAATTAATACTATGCTTGATGGATTAGACGGGTCCTTAATGAGTTAATTAAGTGAATTAATCCACTAAGACATGAAATTTGAAAGGTTCTTAACGAGTAGTTAATGACATGTGACACGTTAAAACTAAACACTAATTGATTTTTTTTTTTTTTTGTCAACTTCTGGATCATGCATGCTAATAATAAGTCATGTTAATTATAAGTCTATATAAAAGATATAAAAATAATATAATTAATTAACTTGAACGGTAAAATATATATGTATGAACATGGTAAACTTTGTGTTTATACTAACATAACTAAATCTCCAGTCTTTATTAGAGGTTAAAAATAAAGTGGTATAGTATATTGTAATCTTTTAATTTAAAGATTCTATATTTTTCATATGATGGATTGACTTTTGATAGGTGCTTAATTTTTTTACTATTATTCTATTAATTATAACTAAATCAACGCCGTTATGCAAGGGTTTCACGCGCGTAGCGTAGCTCGTGAGGAAAACATCCGTGAGGTATCTTCTACTACCATGAGGCTTCATCATGGCGTGATAAGGATGCATGAAGGAATCTTCTGCAAGGAGTGTTTTGCTATCATTCTTCCAAAAGGCTGAACCCCAACCCTAAGGGCCCCCCACACCCCGGCCCGACAGAGGTGTTTTGCTATCATGATTGGCCATCACGACGTGAGAGGGCTTGTGACGCACATGTTACTGCGAGGTGATCAAGGCCGTCGCAAGGCTTCATTACCGCATGACGTTCCTCGTGACACAACATGTTCTGCAAAATATAAATAAGTGAAATTGAACTCTAATGAAGGACTTTTGATTCTTTTTTTTCTTTTTTTTTTTTTTACAATTTTTAGTTAGTTACCTTTTCTTGGAGAATTCAACTACCAATTTCCTAGTATACTTTCCATTCCTTAGAACCCTAGAATTTACTTTCCAATTACAATTTCAATTCAAGTTCTAGTTAGATTCAAATTCCTTTACATTGTTGGAAGCAAGGATTGAAGACTTGGATTTGCATTTTCAAGTTCAAATAGATAAATGAATTCCAATTTTATTTCATTGCAATTTTCTTATTTGCTTTTAGTACTTTGATCTTATACTTTGTGTTTGTTATGGATTTTCTCTTTGATCTTGAATCCATTGCTATTTTCATTATATATGATCATGTGTGAGTAATTCTCTTTGGAGGGAGATAGAGATATAGATTAAATTCATGGATATGTGACCTTGATTGGTTGATATGAGTAAGAGAGTTGAGACTTGGCTTTTGATGATGTTAATTAACATGATTGAGTTCCGATTAGGAAGTGATTACCTAATCTAGACTTAAGGGGTTAATTGACCTTCTTCACCTTTGAGAAAATGGAAGTATGGGACGATGTCAAGACCAAACTGTTTGATGAAATGTCTCTCAGCCACTTATTAGTCATGAGAATGTTCTTTAAGTGTTCTAAGAGTATGGAATGAACTTGAGAAAGACTTCCTCCCGATCAAAAGGCATCCATTATCAAGCCAATTGACTCTTTCTCTTATTCCCGATTAATTTGTCACATTACCTAGACCTAATCCGAGTTAATATTCTTCAACTCCTTTCTTATTATGTGTTATTAATTCCAATTGTGTTTGTTTTATCATTTGCATCAACCAATCTTTATTAGGGCTAGATTTCCATAAGAAGATCACGTACCTTGTGCTTGAGAAACACAAGTTCTACATCTATTGCCAATCCTCATGAGAATGACAATCTGACCTTCCAAATATACTTACAATCAACTTTACAACGTTTATGTCGATGATGTTTGCTATTAGTAAATAGGCATACGGTCACCTTGCCTTCATACTAATGAAATAATAATCACATCACTTAGTTATATGTTAACAAAGTTGCTTTAAGAGAGCCCGTTTTCCTCACTCGGTCGTGGTGTGACCAGCGATAACCAAGCACTCCCTAATGCGGCCATTGTGATGGAGAAAGAGTGGAAGGTTTCTCGGGCTTTGTATATATTATTTTCGTCATAACGCCCGGGAGATAAAATTGCTACTTTCCTACCCCCCCCCCCCCCCCCCCCCCACTCCCACCATTCTACACTTCCATGCCAAATTGATGGTGGAACCGGTTCTCGTAAACCCATCATTAATGTCGTATGTGGCCAAGTCAAACCCGAGATCCACAAAAATGGCCAAGTCACAAAGTGAAAGTTCTTCGAACCCGCAAGAACGCCTCAACTAATAAGGAAACATCGATCCAGTTCACTAAGGTCAATTCCCCACCTCGAGAACACGAGATGTATGACTGGAACTATAGTACTCAAAGGAGAAGCTACCATCGGCGGGGACCAATTAGGGTCCGCTAGGGGTCAGACTAAGTGTTCAGCATTTGGACATAGCTAACCTTAATGGCAAATGGGTTGCCCAGCAGTAGTGGGTGGGGGGGGAGGTATAGCCCTACTTGATCCAACAGTAGGCTATTGACCCAAACGCGCAAGCAAATCCTCCTCTCACTCAGCACTCTGGGAGTTAGGAGGACAGTGCCACCAAGGGCAAGGCCCCAAGGCCAATGACCTGTGATAAGCAATAATTTGGCTTAGTGGTGCACTTTATTTAAACTCATTTTGCGTGTATCTTAATGTGTTTGGGATGAAAATATTTTCTAATTGAATTGTTTTTTGTTATTGGTAAGGAAGATTGGGCAAATATGAGAATAGCAAGGAACAATGCATTTTGCATGTGAAAAAGAGCAAAGCAAGCACTAAATGAAGGCATAAGGGCACCAGAGCAAGTTAAGGGGTGGGATCGGAGCTTAGGAGAAGGTTGTGGGTGCTAATGGTCGTAGTCACGGCTGTGAGTGCCATCGTGACCAGCTTAAGAGGCTTTATAAACCTCGAGCTCACGATGACACTCACGACCGTGAGCATCAACGTGATGCCAAGAATAAAAAAGTTGGGTTTAACCCTCATAATCAACCTCACGGCTGTAATGAGGTCCACGGTGAGATACTAAACCATTTTGCGAAAACATGTGTCCACACTGATGCTCATGGGCGTGACCATCAACATGACTTCAAGCATTTGTAAGCTGTCCTTGGAGGCCACGGTTAACCTCATGAGCGTGAGGTCGATCATGAAGTGATATAACCCAAGTAGATCATGAAAAAATAAGATTAACCAGGAACGTTCTCAACTCAATGGTACAGAGTAAATTACCTGTAGTTGTGCGAATCTCCCTTTAGTTCCGAATCCAATCGGGTTTCTGTTGCGATCCATGACAGCTTCAAGAATTCACGAGCAATCTTCAATGTAGCGTGTGTTGGGCGTCGGCCGGGTTTGCCGAGTTCAGCTCCTGCTCAATTCGAGACGTGGCACTGTGGCTTACTAAGGAGAGACATGCTAGCCCATTTTGATGGTTCTAATGTAGGGAAAGTAAGCCAAAGTGTCTGCAAGTGAGGAAAGTTGCCATCAGCTCGTATGTAAGGAAGGTGGCTCATCGGCACCCATGAAAGGAAGGTGGCCGAGAGTTATATTTTTTTAGGCTCAAAAGCAAGGAAGGTGGCCTAGGGAGGCATCACACTTCAAGAAAAAAAAATTAGAGGAGGCAACGCACCTCAAAAAAATGAGAGGAAAAACTTTTAGCAACAAGTGTAATTTAGATTTTGATGATACCAAAAGTTAGAAAATTTTAGTCCCCAATTTCTTTTTATTTCTTAGACATAGGAACTCTATTGTTCATATTGAATAGTCTGAATAGTAACTCGAAAAGTTACATCTCGGATAGTCAAATGGCAAGCTTCGAAGAGTTGAAGATCAGAAGAGTTTAAGACCAGAAGGTTGCAAAGGCTGAATAGTGGAAGAGCCTACCTATTGAATAGAAAGGGTTTATAAGAAGGAGTTCGAATAGTAAGAACAACTATTCGAAACTGAAAGATTATTAGCTTTAAGGTTCAAAGCATTAACTCGAATGGTAAGAGTTAACTGTTCGAAATAACTGCTCGAGACATTCTCTGAACAAACAGTTCGAAACCTTAAACATATGAGCTTTATGAGAAAATGTGACCAAGGAAAAATGAGTCCTAGGTACACATCCCAAGAGTGACTTTTCTTAAAAAGCATAGACAAAAGGAGTAGAACAAAAAGTAAAGTTCAACTAAAAAGGTAATCTAACAGTTGGAAAATTTGACACATAAAGTAACCTTTCGAATTATCCGCTAGTCATTACCCGATGGTTAAAGGACGTTTCTAATGGATTTCCCTTCAACGATTTCATTTCAAAATGCCTATAAATACCTTCATTCAAGACTGGAGAAGGTGTTGGTCGATTATGATAAAATATTCAAGTGTTCAAAGAGCTTTCATGTTTCATTCACGTGACCAGTGTGAGAGAGTTAGAGCTATTACGCCAAATCTAGAATAGAGGCTTGTGATGTTCAAGTGAAGATCAAGTTTCATCATCAAGACCCAAGCTTACTAGTTGGAGAATCAAAGAATTTTTCTTTGAAAAATTGTATCTCTACTTGGTATAAGCAAAAAAGAGGCGAAGTAAACTCATGTGGAGTTGAAAAACCTAAGAAACTCATGGCCGACATAGTGTTCAAGGCTTGAGTGTTCTCCTTTGTACTAAGGGGATTAGTGCAAACCTCCTTTGGAGTTTGAAGGAGAAGATCGGGTGGAGTAGGCTGAGTTGGTCGAACCACTATAAAAACTCTATCTATCTATCTTTTTATTTTCCTGCATTCATAACCACACTCAAGCTTACCAACATTTCCAAAGTTCAAACTTACGTCCCAAAACAATCTAAGGGGTAAAAACGATTTTCCGGTGTGCATACACAACGAAAGGTTAATTGTGAAGAAGTAACCCTTCGGATCATATTAACTGAATAGTTAAAATTTTCAAAACGCATACAAGTCTATTCACCCCCCCCCCCCCCCCCTCCCCCTTCTAGACTTGTAATCCCTCCTACCCAGACCAACAAAAACATAGAGGAAAAACAATAGGCATAAGGGCCTGCATGTAAGGAAGGCAGCCCAATGAGCCTGCAAGTAAGAAAGGAAGCTCATCAGCCCGCATATAAGGAAGGTGACTGAGAATCATCATTTCTGGGACCGTAAGTATGGAAGGCAACCCAGGGAGGCATCACACTTATATCAAGAAAAAAAATGAGAGGAGAAAGCAGAGAAAAAACCAACAAAGTCATACGGGCCCTCGTGTAGGGAAGGCGGCCTAAGGAACTTGCAAGTAAGGAAAGCAGTTAGGTTGGGGACACCTTTGTTCGATCTCAGCGTTGCACTATGCTTGCTTCCCAGGGGGTAACCCATCATGTAACTACTGTAAGTAGAGCACGCTTAACCACAAAGTTCTTTTGCTATTTGGTCGTTATCATATCCTATTTAAAACCAATTGGTGATAAGTAGGTGGACATTAACCATTTAACCACATCCTTTCATGGTAAGCCACATCGCCACGTCTCGAATAGAGCATGGGCTGGACTTGGCCAACCCGGTCGACGCCCAATAAACCTAGGAATCTAGGGGATCAAGGTGTGCAGAAGTTCAGAAGTATTTATACTTGCTTTGCATCTCAAAGACAATCAAAGAAAGTGAGGGACTCGTTGTTGGGCCATGGGCCCCAATGCCCATATTTATTGGTAGAGTCTTGGCCTAACAAAAATAAGGGAGATCTTGATGGGCTCAAGGGGGTAAAGAAGGAATGTTGGCCCAGGTTAATCGGGAGTAAAGGCGGCATGATTGCCCAATGCAATGAGGGGTGAAAGAAGCATGGCATCCCATGGAAATGGGGAGCGAAAGAGGTATGGCAGGCCAAGGTGATGGGGTTAAAAGAGACATAGCGACGCAAGGCAATTGGCGGTGAAGGAGGCATGGCAGCCAAAATGTGTGGGCAGGAAAGAACTGTCGGCCCAAGTGAGAGAAGAGAGCATGGGCCACCGCCATGGTGGGCAGAACCGCCCCTGGCCGACCATTGCATGGCTCCTCTGACTGTGCCATGGCCAAAAGGGGTACTTGCAGCCACAGCGCCCCTGCCAACGAGACAATGGTTACGAAAGTGTGGTGGAAGGTGTAGGAGCTAAGGAGGTAGATAATGGGGGGGGGGGGGGGGTAGGGGTGAGAAGGTGAAGATGTTAGGGTGTACAAGGGCGCGCAGGCATACATACGTTGGAAGCGAGGGAGATAGAAGGGGATGGGGCGTGTGCTTGCAACATGGGTGAAGACATGGGGCAAGGTATGGACACGTGGATGGCGAATATGGAGAGCAAACCAGGTTCCATGCTTGGCAAGTAATGTAAGGGCCTTGGACACTATAAATAGGCAGCTTGTCTTCCTTCTTGGTCCTCACTTATCTAATTATTACAACACTTCTGGTCTAGTGGTGCATGCTCCTAACTTCTTACAAGAATTCTAGGGTTTGATTCCTAATAGCTACAATATCATTCCTAGTCCATTATATTACTTGGGTTATTGCTTATATTATTTATTTATTCTTTGGGTCGTTATCTCGAGGTTTGAATATATTCTTTTGGGCATAACGCCCTGGGTGGTAGATTAAAATTGCTAATTTTCCACCCTCACCCTCCATTCTATACATCTATGCTCGCTTTATGGTGAACTCGATTCTCATAAAACAATCAATACTTAAAATGACTTTAATTTAATTGGGAAATTTGCTATTAAAAACAAATAATAATTTGGTTA